>NW_019154121.1:28998336-29012084 GCF_002288905.1 Enhydra lutris kenyoni
TGGACGGGTAGATGGATGGGTGAGTGGCTTGATGGATGGGTAGCTGGATGAATTGGTATATGGATGAGTGAGTGGATGGGTGGATGGGTGGATGGATGGGTAGATGGGTGGGTGGGTTGGTGGATGGGTGGATGGCAGGTAGATGAATGGGTAGATGGATGAAGCTAGCTTAAATTCAGTTTATTGTATACATTAAAATTTATGATTGAATAGGAATCACTTAGGAATTCATCAACTCTATTTTTAATCAGTTGCATGTACTTTAGCCTCATTGCTGATATTAACATTACCATATTATCTAAAAACATCCTCTGTTGTTTTTATTCTCGCCTGGCCCTCTTTGGAAATATACGTATTTTTTTTTCCTTTTTAGGAATACTAACATCATCAGGTAGTTGGGCTGTTAGCGCTTATAGGTAGACATTATATATGCAGTGCTTGCCCTTCACCCTTGAATCCGAGATAGCCCTTTGATTTAGGAAGCTGAGTAGGTCTGCTCTACAATTTATCAATAGGAAAAGAAGGCAGGAAAAAAAAAAAAGCAAGGACTTAAACTTAGCTTTTTAGGGAACATATGCTGGTCGATTCCTGTCCCTTAATATTTGAGTATCTTCCTCCTGTCTTCAGCTGCAGGAATGCTGAGAGGGAGGTAAAGAGGATTTCAAGGATCCCTGTAGATCACGATGCCTTGTCTGCAAAGATTTTGAAAGCCAAGTCTCCAATGGAGTGGAAAGTTATCATTGAATTTCTTTTAAACATTGAACTTCCGCTCTTTTTTCCTGTTATAGAACTTGTTGATAGCATCAGCTACTCCTTGCTAAAACTCTGATTTCCTACTTGATGAGCTCACCAATGAGTAACAGGCTTCTCCCATCTCTAAAGTCCCCTAAATTTAGCCTCTCAAAAGCTAGCTCATACCTTCCTCCTACTTAACCGATGTTTTGTTCCCCATCTGTTTCTCAGTACCAGGCATCGCGCAGGCCCTCCAGAACACTCAGACAGAGGCATGAAGAAGACCCTGGCTCTTGGCACAGGAATGTAGCACAAGAAAGTGGGGTACCGTGGGTAAGGTGCCAGATAGAAAGAGGGATAAAGTACTCTTAAAATACCCAAACAGGACAATTTACATTGTGAGGAAGGCAGGGAGCTTGGAGGAAGATCACCAGGAAGAGATACATCAATCAGACGCTTAAAATAAGTTAAAAAAAAAAAATCCTCATATGGACCAAATGGAGTCCAAGTAGAAAAAAACGTTGTGATTCGAGGCACCAGAACATGAAATGTTATAGAGTCTTATGCAAACAAGCATACTGCAATCCAGCTAGTGGGGTAGGTATCTAAGGTGGAGAGTTGGAGGTGAGGTTTTGGGGTGCCTGGAATGGCCTGAGGCCAGGCGATGGGCCCATCCGTGTCAGCGAGCATGAGGAAGCTGGGAACTGTTGAGCACTTGAACCGTTTCCACTTGTAAACTTGGAAGTTCCTACGTGTTCCCTGGAGGGTTCAGTAAATCCTAACACTTGCAGATAATTTTCCTATATATACATATACTTAGGTGAATGGCCTGGAGGTTCTTAGGTATTTTTACCTTCTGTTGCGGTGGAGGAGCTAACCGAAGACGCCTATGGGCTGCGGGGAGCCCTTGCGCGTGGCTATTTACATGCAAATTTCAATACCAGATTGAAAATGCTGGAATGATTTTGCTATAAATAAAACATACATTATACATTCAGATTCTCTTCAGGGTCTGTCACTGAGCATTACCTGTGTGTGTGCAGCCCTGCGTGAGAAATCTCGGAGGCGATGATAGAACCAGGAAAAATGGCATCCATAAGTGCAGTAAGTAGACACCCATTTTACACACCAGCTCCTATATATTTCTCATTTGATGTTTTATTCTCTTGTATTCTTCCTGGAGAAGCAAGGATTGGATATTTGTTGGAGCAAAGCTGCTCTAGAGTGGCTAAGCTTGGATTAAAGCCTTAAATGGCGGGTAACATTTTGTTAAACAGAAATTTGGTTGACGGGATAGGAGGCATCAGGTCGAATGGAAGGACACAGCCCAGAGAGCGTCTGTCTTGGGGTGGTGTGGCCAAAGCAGAGGCTGCGTGTGATGGACGTGTCGGCAAGATCGGTGACCAAGTTTGAAGTGTGGGGTTGCGACATGGGTTTGGGAGGTCTTAAACCCTGTGTTCTCACTGCTGGTCTCACACATTGGATGTGTCTCATGGGAGATGATCCCCACAGGGGAGGAGTCATCCATGAACAGACAAACCGGAATCTGTGAAGGAAGGCGGAGAGAGACGTCACCAGAGTTAACACGCTAAGTTCAAGCAGAAATACTAAAGTCAAAGGGAAGCAGATGCTCCCCTTCTGCCTCCCAGGCAGGGGAAGACAACTCGGGCATTCCAGGGTGCCCCTGCTCAGTGTGTGGGCCCCCCAGAGCTATGGCCGGGCCTCGAGGGTCAAAGAGAAGCTTCCTCAGTCTTCCTGCCTCTGAAGCACGCTGGTGTGAATGTATGAAAGAGCAGCGTTTTTTCCTGGAGGAAGAACTTATGCCCAGTTTGAGTCCACTCTGCTGGCATCTGGGAAAAGGATTGCTCACCAGAGAAGCTGCTTCACCCCAGAGGACGACGGTCTGTATTCCTAGGATACTGCTTATCTTGATAAGGTCTGATATTTTTTTCTTAAATGTTGTCACTGTGGGACGTAGAAATCCGTCCCATTTCCAGGTGCCGTGGTGCTGGTGTTGCATGAACACAAGCGTGCTGCGCAGACGCTTTCTATCCTGATGAAGTCCCAACAGTTCACTCTCGCTTTTGTTTCCCTTGTCTTCGGAGACGTGTCTGGCGAGAAGTTGCTGCGGCTGAGGTCGAAGAGGTTGCTGCCTGTGTTCTCCTCGAGGATTTTGAAGGATTCCTGTTTCATATTGAGGTCTTTCATCCATTTAGAGTCTATTTTTGTGTGTGGTGTAAGGAAATGGTCCAGTTTTGTTCTTCTGCATGTGGCTGCCCAATGTTCCCAACACCATTTGTTGAAGAGGCTGTCTTTTATCCATGGACATTCTTTCCTGCTTTGTCGAAGATGAGCTGACCATAGAGTTGAGGGTCCATTTCTGGGCTCTCTACTCTGTTCCGTTGATCTGCGTGTCTGTTTTTGTGCCAGTACCATGCTGTCTTGACGATTACAGCTTCATAACTGAGCTTGAGGTCCAGAATTGTGATGCCTCCAGCTTTGGTTTTCTTTTTCAACATTTCTTTGGCTATTCAGGGTCTTTTCTGGTTCCATACAAATTTAAGAATTATTTTTTCCAGCTCTCTGAAAAATTCTGGTGGTATTTTGGTAGGGATTGCACTGGATGTGTAGACTGCTCTGGGTAGCATAGACATTTTAACAATATTTGTTCTTCCAAACCATGAGCGTGGAATGCTTTGCCATTTCCTTTGTCAGTTTCTTTCTTGCTTTCTTTTTTTCTTTCTCAATTTCTCTCACAAGTGTTCTGTAGCTTTCAGAGGACAGGTTGTTTACCTCTTTGGTTAAATTTATTCCTACGTATCTTATGGGTTTTTGTGCAATTGTAAGTGGAATCGATTCCTTGACTTCTCTTTCTGCCACTTCATTGTTAGTGTAGAGAAATGCAACAGACTTGGTGTGTCTGTTGCAATGCACACAGCACTGGTGTGCTGGTTTTATATTTTAAGGAAACAGTCAACAAAGTTAACAGGGAGCCTATGGAATGGGAGAAGATATTTGCAAACAACATATCTGATAAAAGGCTAATATCCAAAATCTGTAAAGAACTTAACAAACTTAATACCCAAAATCCAAAAAACACAGTAAAGAAGTGGGCAGAAGACATGAACAGACATTTCCCCAAAGAGTACATCCAGATGGCCAACAGACACATGAAAAAGTCCTCACCATCACTCAGCATCAGGGAAATACAACTAAAAACCACAGTGAGATACCACCTCACACCAGTCAGAATGGCTAAAATTAACAAGTCAGGAAACAACAGATGTTGGCAAGGATGCAGAGAAAGGGGAGCCTCCCACACTGTTGGTGGGAATGCAAGCTGGTGCAGCCACTCTGGACAACAGCATGGAGGTTCCTCAAAAAGTTGAAAATAGAGCTACCCTATGACGCAGCAGTTGTACTACTGGGTATTTATCCAAAAGAAAGAAATGTAGTGATTCGAAGAGGTACATGTACCCCAATGTTTATAGCAGGAATGTCCACAATAGTCCAAATATGGAAAGAGCCCAGATGTCCATGGACAGGTGAATGGATAAAGATATTATATACATATAATATCTTTATATATATACACATACATATGTGTGTGTGTGTGTGTGTGTGTGTGTGTCTATCTCAAAATATTACTCAACCATCGAAAAAGAATGAAATCTTCCCATTTGATATGATGTGGCTGGAACTAGAGGGTATTAACGCTAAGCAAAATAATAAGTCAGTCAGAGAAATACAAATACCATGTGATTTTACTTACATGTGGAGTTTAAGAAACAAAACAGATGAGTATAGGGAAAGGTAAGGAAAAATTAAAAAAAGATAAAAGAGACAAACCATAAGAGACTTAATTCTAGAGAGCAGACTGAGGGCTCCTGGAGGGAGGCAGGTGAGGGGATGGGTCACTGGGTGACGGCATGAAGGAGGCACGTGAGGGAACGAGCACTGGGGGTGGTAGACAACTGATGAATCACCGAACTGTGCCCCTGAAACCGATACACTGTATCCTAACTAACTTGAATTTAAATAAAATTTTTAGAAAGATCAGTTTGCTGTTTCCTCCTGATAAAGGCAACTTGTGTGTGTTTGTTGGTACAGGGCACAGACACATGAAACCGGGGAGTCAGTACAGTACCCCCAGAGGGTGAAATTAAAGGGGAGATTATCAGAAAAATCAAGATTATAAGATATGGATCATATATATAGAATTCTAATTATCGGGCGCCTGGGTGACTCAGTGGGTTTAAGCCTCTGCCTTCGGCTCAGGTCATGATCTCAGGGTCCTGGGATCGAGGCCCGCATCGGGCTCTCTGCTCAGCGGAGAGCCTGCTTTCTCCTCTCTCTCTATGCCTGCCTCTCTGCCTACTTGTGATCTCTCTCTCTCTGTTTCAAATAAATAAATAAAAATCTTAAAAAAAAAAAAAAAGAATTCTAATTATCTTTGCGAGCAGCTAAATGATGGCTGAGCCAGATAAATGACTTACAACAAAGTATCCGTATTTAAAGTATACAATTTGATAAGCTTGGGCATATGTTTATATCCCAAAACCAACCCCACAATCGAGATACTGAATGCATCACGGCCCCTGAAAGTTTGCGCGTGCCCCTCGCTCTGGGCCGGCGATCCTGTCTCAGGCACCCCGGGTCCGCATGCCTCTCCCAGCACTGTGCGCGCGTGGAACCAGAGTGTGTGCGTTCTGTGACGACCAGGCACCTTTCCTTTGTCCTCCTAATGGGTGTGTAGAGATACTACCTTACGGTTTTGTTTCCACTTCCTAATGAAGAACGCGGTTGGAAATCTCGTCATGGACTTATTTGTCATCTGTGTATCTGCTTTGGAGAAGTGTCTCTTGAGGTTTCTAGTCCATTCTGTAATTGAGGTTTTGTTTTGTTTTCTTATTACGGAATTTCAAGGATTTCCTTATATATTCTGGGTGCAGGTCTTTTGGCTGATAGGGGATTAGCAGATATTTTCTCCCAAACCGTAGCTTTCCTTTTCACTCCCTTCTGACACAAGGTTTTTATCTTGAAGCCGTTTAGTGTACCAGGTGGTTCTCTAAGGGATCTTGCTTTTGGTGACATATCTAAGATGTCTTTGTCTAGTATAAAGTCATGAAGATTTTCTCCTGTCTCTGTTCTAGAAGTCTTACAAGTTTAGATTTTATGTTTAGATTATAGTCATTTGGAGATAGTTTTTGTACGTCATATGAAGTAGGGATGAAAGATCTTTTAAAAAAATTTTTTTTGCATATGGATACCCAATGTCCCAACACCGTTTCTTAAAACCACTACCCTTTCGCCACAAAATATGGCTATGAAGATAGACTACTCAGTATTAAAAACTTCCAGGGTCACACTTCCAATGTACACCAGGAGTGCTCAGTTACAAGTTCAATAGTGCCAGGAGCCCGCCTGCTGGAGAATGGAAACAGACAGTCCCACTGCCAGGAGCAACGTCAGAGCACACGCCCAGACACTTTTCTGATGCCCTGAGTTTTACTCCTGATGTTGTGAGCATGATGCCCTATGGTCTGCTTTGAGAAGGCCGTGAAAACATTTGAGTAAACATAGATGAAGACGGCAATCTGAGACGTGACCACATGGCATTCACCCCAGTGCCGGCTACTTGGGGCTGCAGTGACCTCCCTGCCCCTAACTTCTGTAGCTCATGGTCCGCCCTAGCTGGTATCTCCAGAAGGTAAATTCTACTATATCACTCCTTTTTTATTGATTAGAAACCTCCAAGTGGTCCCAGCCCTTTGGAATTCTGGAGGCCGCCAGCACGTCTCTGAGATTCCTACAGGTTTTCACTAGGACCCTGTGCCACAACCTGGCTTCTCCTCGATGCCTCCAGGGGCCATGTTCTCTGTGTGGAGCGCTCCCTTGCCTGTTTGATGGCAGCTCCTCCCTTTTCAGGGTTGTTCCCAGCACTGTCCGTCGCTCCATCCCGATGCTGTGCCGCTGGCGCAGTTTCCGTGTTGGTCACAGCAGACCCAGCCAGCTGGCCGCCGCTGCAGGGCCGTGACAGGGGCCTTGTGCTCTGAGACCCGCCGGAGCTGGGGGACCGTCGCTCAGAGTGGAACCTCACAGACGATCGCAGAGTGAAGGACGGAAGGGAGTGAGGGAATTGTGTTGCTTCTGCCCATCAGAACTTCTTGGAAGGCCTTTTTCTCTCTGCCGAGTGTTGGTTTTTTGAAGATGATTACTTTTCGTCCGGGGAGGGTATCGCCCTGCCTGCTTTCCAGGAACAGCTGGGCTCCATGGCCAAGAACCAAGTCCCCCCAAAGCCTTGACTTGGATTAATCTGAAAACACGGCTTCCCTCTGGAAGCTTCCGGATGCCTTCACTCTTTCCGGATAAAGCCAGACTCCTTGGACAGTGGTCCCCTGTCTCCCTCCCACTTAATCCCCCCTTCCTTTCCGTGCAGTATTTCTCTTCGCTAAAATCCAGCTCTCTCCTCAAATAGTCCTGCCGATTTCTACCTCCATGACTTTTTTACCTGAGAATTCCCTGGGATTTGAATAAAATCTGCCTTTTCCTCTTCCATCTTGAAGAAATACGGAAATCCGCAGGGAATAAGCAGACCGTAGCTCCCTTTTGGACCAGAAGCACGCCTGGACCTTTGTGTGCCGCCTCTCCCCACCCTAGGCCCCCACCCCTACCCCAGCTCAGTCTGGAACAGCAGAGACGGGCACAGTGGGAACAAAGGACGAAAGGGCCCCTCCTCCCGACTGGACGCAGGAGGAGCCCTGGCCCGGGAGCTCCCGCAGCAGAAGATGGTCCTCACGGAGCTGGTGAGAGCAAGACGCAGCCCAGGGGGGGGCGAAGCCCGCCCCAAAACCTGCCTCTTGCTCTCCACTTCCGGCTCTGTGACATCATGACAAAGGACGGCTGGAGGCAGGACCTGCTGACCCCATTCAATCAGCTCCATCTATGGGCACTGAGGTATTATAACGAAGCCCTTTGGACGTATCAATATTTCCATGCCAAGATGCCCACTTGTTCTGAGTAAGAATCAATAATGTTTGATTGCTGTAGATTATGTCATCAAGAAGTGAATTTCAAATGTCACTGCTTTGAGTTCACATCCTGACCTGAGCCTAAGAACATTCACATAGGTGCCCCCCTGCCCCAGCAGGATGGAGCAGGGCAGAGAACCTAGTGTCTCCACCTCTCAAACCTAGAACTTTCTTCCAACAGAAGCAGCACATCCAACGTACCGCCCCCTCCCCAGAAGCATAAGAGAGACGAATCACTCTTCCAGATGACATCATTGGCACCCTGGGTGGGAAGCAAGGCCATTTTGTTCAATCGATTCCTCCCACCATTGAGGGCTTGGCATTTGAACCAGACAGGACATCTCGAGGTGTTTGAACTTTTGACCATCTGAGAGCACGGAGCCCCTCCGTGATACTGTCACACTTGTATGTCCGTAATGCAGTAACGTTCTTTCCATCTCTTTCCTTTCCTTATACGTGGTTGTTTTGTGGCTTAATGTCATCTTTTGCCTGTTCTCTCTCACTCATGAAGAGGATGGGAAAGTGGGTAAATGGGTCCTCAGTGTAATTTTCGCTTCATATATTTTAAAATTACTCCAGCGGTCTAAGCGTCATACAGTGGATGGTCTGACATAGAGAAGCCTCCATCCAGATGGTCACAGACCTTACCTAGGTCATCTGCAGCTGTGCAAATGCCCGGTGTGTTCATGCACCAGGGATCTCCAGAGGAATAGCCCTAATACAGGACAGATCCACACGGAGACTGACTTGCTGTAAGGATTTGGGTTGTCCTGTCAGAGTCCCAAGATCTGATGGGCAGGTGAATTGGAGGGCTGTGTTGTTCCAGTCCGAGGCTGAAAACCTGAGAACCAGCAGCACAGTGTAAGTTCCAGTCCAAAGGTTTGTAGGCTGGAGACCGAGGAAGATCTGATGTTTCCATTCAAGTCCAAAGGCAGGAGGAAATCAATGTCCCATCTCAAAGCAGTCAGGTAGGGAGAGATCCCCTCATATTTGTGGGAGGATCACCCTTTCTGTTCTATTCAGACCTTCAACTGCTTGGCTGAGGCCCACCCACATTAGAACAATCTGATTTACTCAGTTCATTGATTCAAATGTTTGTTTCATCCAAAGACACCCTCCAAGAAACCCAGATTAGTGTTTGGCCAAATGTCTGGGCACACCCTAACACGGTTAAGTTGATCACAATGCATACGGGCGGCAGAGGGACCTCAAGGCCGTTCTCCGTCACTTTGTTCTGTGACTTGACCATCACCCTCCAAGCTCAGGAATGAGTCTCAGCATTAGACATGGGCCTGATGAGCAAGCAGGGCACTGGGGAGGCCTGGTATTTATTTTGTTTTCCTGTCCTGAATCCACAGCATCCTTCCCCGAGTCTTCCTGATAAAGTCCCTGAGGACACGACCTCATTTTCTACTGGCCATCATTACAACCGCCCCCCCAATCCCTGTTGTGCTCCACAGCCCCCCTGCGCCGTTGATTTATGGATGAAATTTTTGTGGGATTTGCCCAAATGTGAGGCGCCCTCTACGGGAATGCCAGCTGTCACCACCTGAAGTTTTTGGTGCTGCCGTGGCCTAACTCAGGACCTCCCCTCCCCTCCCCCACTGAATCTGGACTCTCCTGCAGGAGTGTTTAGAGAAGGCTTGCTCTTGTATTGTTTTGTTATTGTATGCGGTCCTTTTAGCCAAAAGACTGTGCGGGAACAGGTGTGGGTTTATTCTCTCCGTATCTGTGTTGCTGCTGTGTTACCCTTGTCTTCGGTCCATAGGTGCTACTAGGAAAATAGAGATGAATATCTATGTCATCTTGTTAATTTTTTCCCCCAAATACATTTCATTTACTTGTTAACTAGGCATAGGCAGGACTCTTTCTTTCTTTTTTTTTTTTTTTTTTTTTGATGAACAACTGATTTTAGACAAAGCTAACTGCTAGCAGACTTAGACTTAATACCTTTGCTCCACTTCTATACACACCCATTCGCTATTTATAAACAATTTGGATGAGTCTAGCGCTGGGTTAAGGATAGAAAACCCGATCTGATGGCCTCTCTGCCCTCAGTGGCTTCTTTGGAGAAACTCCTTTGACTGGGTGGAGCCCCTTCTGCAGACACAGGGCCGTCTGCAGGCTGGGGGGCTGGGCGCAGTCCCCTCTGACCCTGCACCCCGGGGCACCAGGCTGGGTCTTTTCACTTCCCTTACCGCCCACACACTAGAGAGTCTGGTTTAATCATTCCAGGGTGTGGCCTTGGCTTTGGGAGTTTTGAAAGCCCCCAGTGGTTCTGATGGGCAGCCAGAGTGAGAACCCTTGGAGAGGAGGTTGGGGGACACCTGGGTGTTCAGTAACCACCTGGGCCACCCAGAGAAATGTCTGAGCGCCCTTTGCTAATACAGACACTAAAGGTCAGTAGCCAAGAATAGTGAGGCCATTCCAGGGCATTGCTGTTCCAGAAGAGTTCAGAAACAGGTACAACCCTAGTGATTTCTGTCCAGGAAGAGCTCTTAAGAGAAAGCCATTAGCTCTCATGAATTAGGTTGTGTGTATTATATATTCTTTCTCCCGAGTTTTCTTGGGAGGAATGGTGAGAGGTTAAAAGTAAACCAAAATGGTGCTATTATTCTTTTAGTCACTGCGAAATGTTAGGTTGCAAAGTGTTTCACATGTGGAATGTTCTTCTTGTCTTGACAGCCGCTGTGAAGGTCTGCATTAAAAAAATGCTATCCAAGGAAGCAAAACTTCCTAATCTCCTTTGGATGGTCCTCAGTATAAAATACTTGCAGCAATCTTTTTAGAATTGTCCTCCATTTTTTTAAATGTGTGACTTTCCCTTCCCCCCAAAAAGGGCACCCCATTACGTTAATGAAAGAAACACGGGGTGTGGCTCCCTTGGTCTGGGTGGGTGCTCTGACCTTACTGAACTTTCATAATCGGCAGGAGAAAGAAAAACTTCATTTATAGCAGCCCATGGTAGGGGAAAGGACTTTCGTTTTAAAATGGATTTTTCCAGGTACTCGGAGTTGGTCGAATCTGATCTATGCTTCTGCCAACTTAAAACATAATTGCAGTTAGGACTCATCATAGTTTCTGAAGCCCTGCAGGCTCTTTTCTGGGATGCTCGTAAGTAGGAAGGCACCAGGATGGCAGAGTGAAATGGGGAAGGCCGTGGCTGGCTCCGTGGAATGACTATCAATCTTTCGTGTCCTCTCTAGACCGTGTGCAAGACAGGGCTTGAGAAGGACCAACAGGTGAGGATAACTTCCTAAGAGTAGCGAGTAAATACATGTGTCACGATTCTGTCAAACTGGAAAAGCATAAACTGCTACGGAACTGGGACCCTGTGCCCTTGAAAAGAGCTCTTAAGAAAAAAATCTAAATTCACATCCCAAGGCTAGCTCTTAACTTGGGGGCTAAAGCTAATGACTGGAGTTCCCTGCATCTGTTTTTGTTTCAGGGGTTATCATCATGGTTACATCATGGAGTTGCCGTGCAGATTAAAGGCAACCCTTTAAACCCTTTAATGTCAACCCGGTTCAAACACATGCTAGATAACTTGTTTGTTTGTTTGTTTGTTTGTTTGCATTGGCACCTTGACTTTCAGTGTATTCAGTATTGCCTGAAAGGGGAGGCCAGGACTAGGTCTCTCGGTGAGGGTTTGGGAGGATGGAACACGCTAAGGGTTGATGGGGTTTGGTGCCGGGTCCACGCACTGCGCAGATGCCCAGGAAGGGAGCGCAGGCCGCAGACACCTGCCGTGCCAGCCCTCCAGAGTTTGCAATCCATGCGGGGGGCATAATCAGAGAAGACTGAACCAGAGCCAAGCAAAGCTGAAGTCGTGCCCTTGAAAGGTGCTGGGAGAGTCGGTCGTAAATGTCCCGGGGGCCACACAAAGATGAGGGGCCGGTGCTCACGGGCCGGGGGCACGCGTTCCGCGGTGTCTGTGCACATCACTCCGGCTCGCAGTGCACCTGCCACTCACACAGCGCCCCTGTTGGTCACATCTCGGGGATGCTGGAAAAAGCCTTTCAATGAAGAAGTGCTGTGGGGACGGGGGAAAAGAAGGAACCACGTCTCAGTCTTTTTGTGAGCACATCCGCCTGTTTCCGCGGAAATGCAAACATTTTCGCTTGTTTCGGTCCGTCTGCACTGGCCAAGCCCCTCCGCAGGCCCCCTGCGAGCCCAAGCCCAGTGTCTCCGCAGAGCTGTGCTCTGGGTGGGTCCCTCCCAGCACCTCTGGGGCTGAGCCCTGGGACCTGGTCCCTTTCCGGGGGGGGCTCTCGGGATGCCCCCGCGCCCGCCGCTCCCCCAACTGGACTCCCCACCACCACCCCGTTATGGACCCCTCCTACAGAAGGGCAGGTTTTTTGTTTTGTTTTTACATGTTGTTTGAAAGCAGGCAATAGGTCTAATTTTATCCCCGTGTCTCAGAGCTTAGCTCAGAACCTGGGCTCTATTAGGCTTTCGATTTTTTTGCGAATACCAGCTACTATACACACGCATGCGCGTGCACACACACACACACACACACACACACACACACAGGGCAGTCTCTTCCTGCTGGGGACGCAGGTCAGTGTTTCTACTTCGTCAGTAGATCGTGCAGACTAAGGATAAGGATATAAAAGGCAGACAAGCCTGGGACCGAGTTCTGATTGTACCATTCACTAGCTGATTGCCTGGACTATATTACTTCATTAAGATTTTTTTTTCCTTCTTGAGAACAGCGGTACTAATATTTCTAATCCCAATAAAACACTCACAGGAGGGCTACTGAGAGCATTAATTCTGGGAGTGACGTGAGGTTAGTGCAGCAGCCTGTCACGTTTGCAGTTCGCATTTAGGGACTGTGATCCTGCCGCTGTTTGGATATTAGAGTAGATAGTGGAGTACGGAGGTAACTGTGGGGAGAAATCACGCCCCAGATCCTGCCATTGGAGGAGCGGTTTCCGCCACAGACCATGGGCAGGACCACCATCCGAGGCTGAGGCCGTGTTCAGGTGGTCTGGTGTGGCCTGACCGTCAGGGGTCATTCTCTGGCTTCCTGACCCCTGGTCAGAAGCAGGTGAGGACGCGTGCACCGGGCTATGTGCAGCAGTCACATAGCCGTCCCTGTCCCCTGTTCCTGTCCCCAGCATCTGCAAAGAGCACAGCTGGGATGGGGCATGACAAGGGCAGACGCAGCCAGGTGAGAAGCGGAGAGCGGATCGCTCCAGGTAAGTGCGAGCACCGTGCGTCGCTGTGGGCGCAGGGGCGGAGCAGGGCCCGCAGGAAATCACCGGCACTGAGCGCTAAGGAACCATGAGGCTCTGCACACCGGCCCCTCGGCCCTGGTCTGCGAAGCCAGGTGCTTTGGAGGCAGCGCTGGCTTCCAGGGCAGGTGCGCCAGCCCTGGCTCCTCGCCCATGACCCCATAGCCCTGCTCTACATCCGCTGTGCCTGGCTTCCCTGTGTTAGGTGAAGGGAGGCCATGGTCGCCGCTGGCAGGGGCGGGTCTCAGGAGCGCGCCTTGCTGGCCAGGGCCTGAGTGATAGAAGGCTTGGGAAGCCGCTCGTATTACGGTGTGTTCACAGGTGTTGCAGGAGCTGTTGTTGTGTTCAGGGGACGTGGTCCCTGCCCTTCAGAAGCCTGCATCCCCCAGAGTGAGTTCTGGGAGGATGCTCATTGCCCTGAATGGCAGCGCTGGCTTCCAGGGCAGGTGCGCCAGCCCTGGCTCCTCGCCCATGACCCCATAGCCCTGCTCTACATCCGCTGTGCCTGGCTTCCCTGTGTTAGGTGAAGGGAGGCCATGGTCGCCGCTGGCAGGGGCGGGTCTCAGGAGCGCGCCTTGCTGGCCAGGGCCTGAGTGATAGAAGGCTTGGGAAGCCGCTCGTATTACGGTGTGTTCACAGGTGTTGCAGGAGCTGTTGTTGTGTTCAGGGGACGTGGTCCCTGCCCTTCAGAAGCCTGCATCCCCCAGAGTGAGTTCTGGGAGGATGCTCATTGCCCTGAATG
>NW_019154121.1:29012094-29315009 GCF_002288905.1 Enhydra lutris kenyoni
ACCCAGTCTGTCTGTTAACTGTGGAGCGGGGGCTCCCCGTGTGCACCTTCATCCATCTGATCGTGCCGCGGGGGGGGGGGGGAGTGGCACCGGGAACAGCGATGGCATCATCAGGGTCTCCATGG
The DNA here is from genome assembly GCF_002288905.1 of Enhydra lutris kenyoni. NCBI lineage: Eukaryota > Metazoa > Chordata > Mammalia > Carnivora > Mustelidae > Enhydra > Enhydra lutris. The sequence continues at coordinate 29,012,220 of NW_019154121.1, forward strand.
GAATTCTTGGGTGCCGTCACCCTCCGCAGCCCGATGCCCCTGGCAAGTGAAACGGAGGTTGCTTTGAATGGGCAAATCGTATCCAGGAAGAATTTGCTTCCACGGGGCGTGTGTGTCCTCAAAGGGGCTCGAGGGACGGAGGCCGGGGGCTTCTCACCCTATTTCTCACCCGAGAGCCTTGCTTCTTTGCCCAGCCCGCGACGGAATGGGGGACATTCAACCTTGCCCAGAGTGACACCGAGGATTGATGACTCAGTGTCCTATGGGTGCTTTTAATATAAGGGGAGTTAATTATCCTCGTTAGCCTCCCCTCCCTGATGCGAACATATGACAAGCCCTGATGAGTCTTTCTGGAAGGGAAGCTGCTTGGCCGTGGGGCGCTGATTTCCATGGGCAGACGGAAACCACATGGTACTGACCCCCTTGTGTCAGGTCATCGTCAAGGGTAAGTGGGGGGAAGCTGTTTCTTTTCTGTGACATGATTTATTTTGTAGGAGGGCTTTGTCTGGAATGTTGACCCAGGATGGTACCGTTCCTTCTGTTGCTAGCTGGTTCGTGATCTTGTGCCTGTGTGTATCCCTGTGTGCGTGTGCACGTGTGTGTATGTGTGTGTGTGTGGTGTGTGTGTACCATACGCATGTACGTAGTCACTCCCGGAGCTCTACACGCACGCACACCGACTATGTCGCGGTAACTCTCCTGTGCCGAACCAGTTTTGGGTCCAGCACCAGACAGGTGCTGGATTAGGGCTTCCGTCACATGCCTGTTGTCATAGTTACGTTTTCATAAATGTAGCATTTCACAGCGCGACCTTGAGACAGTGCTGGGCCTGGAGTAATCCCCCCGATATTCTTCTCTCACGTGTTTATTTCCCCCTTTGTAAAGAACAAGCTCGGTGTGGTTCTGTCCTCTTCGGGTAACTGAGCTTTGCATTTTGAGATGACTGTGGATCCGCGTGCACTTGTGCAGAATGAGGTGGAAAGGTTCTCCCGAGCTCCCCGGCCCGTTTCCCCCGGTCGCAGCACTGGGCAAAAACGTAGCGTCCTGTCAGGAGCAGGACGTTTACACAGATGGGCCCTGAGGCAGGACGTTTCCATCCCGGAAAGGTCGGCTCCCGCTGCCCTTGGGAGCCCTGCCCCCCCGCTGACCCGCTGTCTGTGCTCTCCGTCTTTGATTTCAGAAGGTCCTATACTGTATGCAACCTTTGGGGTCTTCTCCACGCAGCACCTTTCTCTGGAGACTGTTGATGTGTGCTCACGTGGTTCCATGTTGGAAGACTCCCGAGTCTAGGTTTCCGGGACCTCGGAGCCGTGGGGCCCCCCTTCTGTGATGGAGGCACAGAGGTCTTTTGTTGTGGGGAAAGTCCTCACAGCTGGGTACCAGCCTCTTTAATTTTGCCAAAACTAGAACTATAGGTGGAGGCGTCGAGATGCCCTATTAGTGCACCTCCTACAGGGCACTCTTGGCCACCCCAACCTTTGTGGTCCCCAGAACGGCTGTGGCCTCTGTGTAGTGTCCGGGGGCCTCACCCGCACATCCTGGGACCCTGCGAACCCTCCCTAGAGCCTCGGAACCCCAGATGGTGAGGCCTCCCACCACCCTGTGTCTCCCGCGTGCTCTCCGTGTTACCGCCGTGCTTCTTGTCATGCAAACCTGCAGCCCCCGTGGCACATCCCCCCACCCCCACCACTTGTCACCCCTGCCCCCTGCCCAGCAGCGCAGAGCCGTGTGGAGGAGGTCTGCCAGAGACTGCGGAAGGGAGGAGCCTTTCACGCGTGTCCCTGAACAAAGTCTTGTCCCAAATCCGTTGCTAATCTGGGGTCTTAACAGCTTAGAAAGTGACTTCCTCAACTCCTTGGAGTGGGAATTGGACCACTGGGTTAACTCACTGGTCCAACCCGACAGTAATGGAGGTTTTATAAAGTTGGCCATGACCTCTGTTCCTTCTTGTCTCGGGCTGTGTCAGAACCCGTGAAAGTGCCCTAGTAGGATGCTCGGGACAGGGCTGAATTTGGAGTGACGGAAAAGTCTTGGAAATCGATTGAGGTGGTGGTCGCCCAACGTTGTGAATGTACTAAATGAGACTAAGTCGTTCACATCGACCAACATGGTACGTGAATTTCACCTGAACAGATGATCCTTGTAACTAAAGAAGATGTTGTCCCGGAGGTGAAGCTCCGCGTCTCCTCGCAGGCATGGGCATGCGTAGAGCATCCTTGGACGCATCCAAGCAAAGGCTCAGAGGAACCTTAGAGTGAGGAGGGAAGGGGCCTGGAGATGCTCTCCTCGTTGTCAGCTCTGTGAAATGGCATGCAATTAGAGACTCAAAGAAGGGAGTTTTGTATACTCAGATTGGAGGAATTTTATTTCAACGAAAGTGTAAAGGATGTTGTTGGCAAAGCAACATTAACACACCCACAAGGCACACATGTAGAAGCTCTGAGTGACTGTCTCGTGCTTCAAGATCCAGGGTGTAATCAAGCCACCCCAGTTAATCATTGTAACCATGAAAACCTAATCAGACGCATTTCCTGACATTTTGAATTTGCAAGTGTAATGTCATTTGTTTCTATGTAGTCAGAGGGAGAAGCCGTTGGAGGAGGAACATTTTACTTTTAGATTGTATATAGTATATTTATCAATTTGCATGATTTTGAAAAGACAATACGGAGCATTCACACCAGATACACACAGCAGTCTTATTTAATGTCGGGGCTGCTAAATCAGACCTGTTTCCCTGCTTGGTTCTCCGTGGCCTCTTCACAGTTAAATCCAGACCCCTAAGGATAAAAAGACACGGTCTATTAGGGCTGCATTTATTCTCCGGAGAGCAGGACCTCAAAACTCTGGGTCATGGTCCCTCGGAATTTGCCCCTGATCCGGTGTAGGAAGAACAAAGGTGACTTTCCCTCTAACTGCAAGTTTGTTTTCAAACGCACCTAGAGGCGCATACAGAGTAAGACCCAGAAGGGAACTGTGGTACCTGTGTTCATCGTACAAGTGAAGACACTGAACCCAGAGACTCTGTCTTTGCACAGGAATTGTGAAGACAATATACTTTTGTAAAAGTAGTGTCTGTTTTTAAGAACGTTTGTGTCCTGATTTGAATTCTTCCAATTACAAATTATTTTTATCCTTTATTCCAGTGGCATGACACACAAAACAGACATGGGGAAGCATTCCTCATTATTTAAAAAAGAGAAACATAAATCATTAACGCTTGTAAGTTGGTTACTAACAAACCAAGCCACAGTTTTTAGCTTTAGTTTTTAGAGAGGCTTTTTGTACTTTTGTGGCCTCAGAACCTCAAAAACTTTTACCTCCAGAGCTCTTCATGGCGTTTATAGGAGAAATGGGGGCAAAAAGCTTATTATTAGGTAAGAGCTGGCTAGAAAAAGTGAATCATTTTCCTGGGCAAAAATAGAGCTAACTCTCATTACAGTTGCCAACCTCGCAGTGCCTTTTTTTTTTTTTTTTTTTTCTGTCCATTATTTGAAAAGCCCCAGATATGGAAAGATACCCAGGGCTTTGCTGGATCTGGGCAGCCCAGCTGATCCCCCCACCCCGTCTGGAACCACTCTACCTCTATGCCGCCCAACGTAATAAGTATGAAGCAAGCGCCGTGTCCTTACATAATTTGCAGAATTGATCGGCTGACTTAAAAGCTTGGTTCCCCAACAACAGAAAATGGAGTGCTCTGTGCAAAGGCTAAATGCACAGTTTAATTGGCAATTGTGTGTGAGAAACCTACTGCAAAATGATGACAGTTTGTGGGGATCCTTCAGAGAGCGCAGTCAGGGAAGTCAGTTTTTGGTTTTGGCCATGAAAAAGATCAGGTCCTAGAATTGAAGTGAAAAAAATGGGCCAGCATCAGCCCGGAAGGTGATGTTCTTCTTGTACCCCATTTCCTAACTCAGAGTTTAGAGTACGTTCGATAGGCAGATGCTAAGGATTCTTGCCTTGCCTGAAAAATGTGTCCAAATCTCCCAGACTGTTACATTTTAGGGAAATACGTGTGTGCGCGCCTGCGCGCGCGCATGCACACACACACACACACACACACACACACACACACACACACAATCTTGATTATGTTGGGTTATTCACCATTTAAATGAAAGGAAATAGAAGTCTGGGGAAGTCTTGTGACGTTAATTTGGACTGAGTAAGAGCACTTTACAGCAGTGATTTCCCGAAACTGTGTAAGAGAATGGGCAGGAAATTATGCTGAGGCCTGTTACATCCCTTCCCTCGGAAGGGGAAGGAAGCCCCCCCGCCCAGGTTCAGATGAGGATGGTGGTAGGGGCTGATCGTCCTGCGTCTGCAGTGAGAAGAGGTTGTGGATAACCTTGTCCCCAAAGAGAACTGCAAAGTTGCACAGGCCTGCTCTGCTTCAGACAGAATTTGTCCCCCTAGGGTACCTGTTTGTCTCCCCGGGGACCGCCCACGAGCACTCAGACCCTCCTCCTCTTTCCACTGAGCTGCCTGCAATCACAAAAGCCTGGCCCTGGGTCCTGACCAAGCACTTCTGATCTGTGGGCTTTAACCTTGGTTGGTGTCCCCTGTGGGTTTCCTTGGTGCCTCCGATAATCATCTGAGGGTTTATAAAATGGGTGGTGGTGTTTCTAGTGGGAGATTAAAATCCCCTGGTAATTCCAGTTATGTGCAAGCAAGCTGAAGTTGAAACCAGAAAACCCTCCTTCAGCTCTGGTTGAAGAGGATCGAGTGATACAAAGTGTACTTAATCTCGCATCCTCATAAAACAATCTCGTAAGTATAGACAAGCCCCACTGCGCTTCTGTGAATTACGATCATCATTTCTTGCTGTGAGTTCAGAAGGAGCTTTTTGCTTCTTGCCCGCTGTAAAAGCCTGCTCAGGGGGCCTCAGTCCGCATCAGTCATCATTGTGATGCTAATGGTTGCAGTTAGTTCTGGAATGGAAATATTAAAGTTGCATTTCTCATTTCTCTCTTGCCAGAGGGAGGGACCAGACAGTCGGATGGCATTGACCTTTGGCCGTTGATGGAAAACGTTAGCATATGGGCATTTCGACCTCAGTGCACATGTCCCCAGTGTGTCAGGGCCTGAGGACGCTGTGGGGGACCGTCCGCGCAACCTCCAGCTTCAGACTGGACTCTGGTTTAGTTGAAAAAACCTTGTAGCAAGAAATTTCATTCCCAATTTTGAGCCAAATGATGGTGTACGGGAGTTCACTTTTTCTGTAACTTTCTATCTCCCCAGCTGGTGGAGGAAAGGTCCCTAATGGGGATAGACCTCTAGAAGCGGGGGACACTAAGGGATGCCTGATGGGCCCTGCCGTCCAGCACAGGTCCTGTGGGTCACGGCAGTGGCTGGAATGTGCTGAGCTTCAGGGGTCTTCCTGGGGCACATCTACCTTTGCCCGTGGCCCACCGTGATGCCTGGAATTCTCTCAGCCATCCCTCTGTTAGTGGAGACCTTGAACTCTGGGGCCAGGCTGCAGAGCTGGGTTCTGGCTTTACTTTTTTAATAACTAGATGACTTCGAGCCCAGTGGACTCTGGTGACATATGGCAGCCCCCATCTCAATGGCATTGGGAGGCTGGTGTGAGTTAATGCCTCCAAAGAATGAGCAATGGTGCCTGACGTGTCCGGAGCGTGCTGTAGAGCGTGTTCGTTTCCTGTGTAACCCCGGCGGGCTGCCTGGCCCCTGAGAGCAAGACACAGCTGGGCAGTAGTTAGTTCGCTCGTTCCCTGCAGAGCCCGGACTAGCCCCGGCTGTGGGCAGGGTAGGGTAAGAGGCCTGAAGACTGGGGCTCCGTCCAGGGAGCCTGGGCTGGGCTGGGGGGTGACGGAAGGGCCTGGAAAGAGCAAGACTGCCTGGGGAGAAGATCACGAGGGCACAGTGGGAGCTGCCGGCCTGGGTGCCGGGGGGGCTTTGCCCAGAGCACTCTTAGAAGACCCGTGTTCATATTCGTAGATCTCCTTCCAGACCTCCTTCCAGCGAGCGCCGCCTAGCTAGCAGACTGTGGAGAAGGGATCTCACGCAGGTGATCATCTAAACTCAGCCCCACCTGAACCCACATCTCAGCCAAGTCCTCTCAGCTATCCCGGGCGATTTCGAGCACCTCTTCTAGGGGGAGCCCCATTCTGGGGGAAGCAGGGTCCCAGAGAAGCCAGCTGCTCCCTCTCCGCAGCCCCAGACCCAGCGTCTTTCCCGGGAGGGGAGGATGCACCTGTTGCCGGAATGCTGGGGTCAGCCAACGCATGAAAACCTTGCCCTTCAAGAACCGGTCGTTGGCTTGTGGGACTTGGGCTGATTTCTCCAGAATCTGGGGGGGGAAGCATGTCTGTGGTTTTCTCTTAGGCTCTAAGACGGGTAGCTGCGGGGCCTGATGTTTGCCCCCATCTCCACCCTCGCAAGCTGGATGCTTTGTTCCCCTGTAGCCAGGGGCTCCCTCTGTGGCCACGGTCACCCGGTCCTCAGTAGCCGTAGCCTCCTGTGTCCCCTAGTGTCTGGAGATGCCTGAACTCTGAGCCTGCCCGCCCGCCCTCCTCAGGGCCCGCGCCCAGGGTGGAGGCGGCCTTGCCCTGGGGTCTTCATGCTGCAGCAGCCGCCCCATTTATGAATTTCTTTAGGGCTCACGGAAGGGATAAGCTGACTCCCCGTGGGGCCCCACGCTTCCTGTTAATGTAGCATCCAGCAGGCGCATCTTGCAGACATCAAGACTGGACAGCCCCCCTCCCCCACCCACTGGCCGGTACCGCCCCCGCCTGGTCTGAACAGTCTGGTGACATGGTGCGCTGGGCTGACAGGGCCCTTAGGGACTCTGCAGAAACAGCGCCATCAGCACCAGATAATGCGGCGTGACGACAACGTGCACACGGGCTGGGAAAACCAGAGACAGAGGCGGAGGGAGGCATAGGCGCCCCAGTGGCCGGGCCGCATTTTCCGAAGGAAGCAGCCCCCGTCCTTCCTCACGGACAGCACCAGGAGGAGCAAACTGGAAGGTGGTCTCAGAGAGTTGGGGACTTCTTCCTTTCCCCGAAACTAAATCGTGCCTCTAAGTGGCAGTTCTCGGCACAGGCAAAGCCCCCAAGGACAGGCGGCTGGAGACACTCAAAGCTTTGCAGACACTAATGAGGAACAAAGTCACTCTTTATTCGAAATGGTTGACACAGCCGCTGAAGTTATCAGCACACTTAACACATTTCAAATATGTGTTTAGGTTCTCAGTGACAGGGATTTCAAGACCAAAGGCTGAAAACTCCCGCAGCCCAATTTATCCTCCAAAGCATTAAGTCAGCATCTATTTAACATCAGGCTGTTTGAAATGGAGATTTGAGAAATGTGCTCTTGAAGTAGGACAACCAGAAAAAGACTCCCAGCGCTCGCTCGGGGTTCTCATGACCCCTAAGGACTTCTCTGCAGAGGCGCGCCTGGCCCGAGCCCCGTGCCTGGCACACCACAGGTGCTCACCGGAGTGTTCCCTGAGGGAAGCATGAATAATTGAATGAGCAAACGGCCCCTCTGATGTGTGGACCGCAGCATGGGCTCTGAGCCAGACACGCCCAGGTTCAGGTGCCGCAGGTCAGATCCTTAACCAATGGCTGAAACTTTGAGTCTCCCTCTCCCTATCTGTGACCTGGGGATCAAATACGTATCTCACAGTGTTGCTGTAAGACTCAAATGAGCTATTTCGTGGTATACAGAAGGAGCTAAATAAATGCTGGGCCCATCAGTGGCCTTTCCGTCGGAGGGGGGCAGTATTGAGCAGATATGTAGAAATTAGAGTAGGAATGGGGGTAGAGGCTAGACCAGACAAAGAACACTCACACAGGGCCCCCTTCTCCAAAGCCAGCCGAGGTCCGTTCGTCATGTCAAGGTCTCATCTGCCCGATTGGCTGCTAAGAGCTGGAGAGAAATGGCCCGTCCTGAGCCAGGCCTGCGACCCGCAACCTTGTGTCATCTGAGAGCCTCTTCCCAAAGCAGTATCGCAGCTCCCACCCCAGGCAGGCTGAACCAGAAGCTACATTTTTACGAGATCCCCGATGATTCATTTGCACTTTGAAGGGAAGCGCTGGCCTCCAGCCCCTCAGCCATCGATGGTTTACTGGGTTCATTGATTGATGAAGTCCCCACAGCTGAGCCAAGTGGCGGGAGAGTTTTCCAATATTAGATTGGGGTCTTCAGCCAGCCACCAGACAACAAAGCACATCCGTCTAATACTACATTCCTACTGCTTTTGGAAAGGACAGCACGGGGACTAGTCATGGCCCCAGTAAACAGGTGCGTTTCCGGGGTCCTCTTCTTATCTCTCCCCCGGCAGAAACGACAACCGTTTTGAGGTCCTGTGAAGACCTACCCAGTTAGTACCGGACTATTTCTGAGTGTCTCACTGGCAGGAGGAGACAAGGCTGCTTGGTGGCAGGGGCCCCCCAGGAGCCTTCCAGGGACCCGGCTAACACCCTAGGGAGGAGAACATGAAACACAAAAGCTCTTGGACAGAAAGGAAAGGGAGAGTCTCTTGGGATTCATCCTCATCAGCCACTAGATCCCGTCTGCCCACAGATCTGGCTGTAGAGTCCCTACAAGATCTCTTTCCAGAAGAGTCATGGCAGTGACTCCCATTGGAATACGCAGCGAGGCGCAGAGACTCTTACAGATCCATTTTCACCCAGAAGAGGAAGGAAGGGTTTAAGATGACCCTGTAGCAGTTCTTTCTCGTCCCCCAGCAAGCCACAAGGTGCCAGCCCCCAGGGAAAGACGTGTCCTCATTCTAGTCTAAGTGCTGCTGTGTCCCGGGCCGCATGGACTCATGGTGCCTTTGTCGTTTTGGCACAGCTCACGGGTTTGTGTCACCGCTGTCTCTGCCACACTACGAGCTTCACGTATGTGCTAAGACTTCACACTGCAGCTAAAGCCAGTCTGACTCAGAGATTTCACCATGGAAGTGAAAATAGACCCAAAAGAGAAAAAAGAAGAAGGCCCAAGGAAACAGTGGAACGGATACGAGATCTCTACTAATTCTTACCGGATAGCCCGTACTTACGCACTTTCCCACCCCCCCAAACGGGAAGAAAAGCGCTTACCTGGTCAGGCTCCATTGTTGGCCCTCAGTAAACACAAGCCTCCACCTTAAGAAAATATAATTTAAAGAAAAAACCCACAAAACAAAACTAACTCTGAAATTAGCATTTAGAAACTCCTCCACTTAGGTACCTTTGTGCAAAGCCCAGACCACAAAGGGGGCAGAGGTACAGCCTGGTCTGTACAGTGTGGTGCAGCCCGGGGTCTGAGGGTTCGCCCCGTTTTCCTGAGCAATTTGACTACATCACGCTCATTCAGTGAACACTTCGGGCTCTCTAGCTGTGAGCAGCACACTGGAACTTTCCAAATGTTGATTTACATGGAATTGCCAATTATTTGATGATATTCCTCATCTCCTCCCACCCCCAACCACACATACAGAAGAGATGGGATAGGACAGAGCAGAAACTCAAATTTAAAGCATTAAGAGATTTTGCCAACTGAAAATCACGTATCTCTGGGCTACTACTGTTTATGTGGGACAATAAGATTCAGTTCATGAGCACTAGAATAATATTCCATTTTTTAAGGAAATTACATAGAGAAAGATGCATTTTTCCTTTTTTAAAAAAAGATTTTATTTTTAAGTAATCTCTACACCTAATATGGGCTCGTACTCACCACCCCAAGATCCAGAGTCACATGTTCTACCAACTGAGCCAGCCAGGTGTCCCCCCAAATTACATTTTTCTGAAATAAAATAAAAGCCCGTAAACTGTAAATAGATCCTGTTCTTAGAGATGAGTGCATCTATAGCCAACTTTCGCTCACCTAGGCTTGTGCGAGCAGTAAGATGTCTGTTAAGGAAATATAAATGTAAGGAACGCTCAAAACTTCCAGGGGCCCGAGTTCCCCCTTTGTCCCTTCCTTTCTGAGATACGGATGCCAAGGAAAATCTGGTCTTTCTGTTTCCATCTGCCCAGCCAGGGACAGAGAGGCTAAAAATCACTGTTGTGACCGCAAAGGAGGAAGCCAGGAGAGGGCACAGATGGTCTCCACTCTGCCTGCTGGGCCACTGGTCTCACTGTTGAGGGCTGATGAACAGAATTACAGCTGGGTTCAAAGGGAATCCGGAGGGGCGAGGTGGGAGGCAATGTGTTGTGACTCATTATACATCACACCCTCACTCTGCTGTAGTTTGCTGGGTAGTAAAGTTTGTTTCTCTGGACACTCGGAATCTAATTGACATAAAGAAAGAAATAAAAGAAATCAAGGAATGATGAAGCGCGTCACAGTTAAAATCCATCCAACATGGGTGTTCCTCAAGTAGGAATTGTCTGGGTTCGTATGCGGAGATTTTGCTTTTGTCCCACCTTTGGGTAGAGGTTGGGTTGGGATCCAGGGGAAGCCAGCCACTTGCTTATCAGAGGGAGAAGAGGAGGAGCAGAAGGTGCCATTATCACAAGGTCTCCACCCCCTCACTCCCACACTCTGCCTCTTCCCCACACACCTCACTAGGCCCAACAGCCTTACTGCCATTACTGCCACCAGAAATTGCCCAGGCTGGCACATTACCTTCAGAGGGGCTTGAGACAGCAACTTCGACTTCCAAGGTTGCTGAAACAGTGTACTAATATTAAATCAGACCATTCGGCTAACTGATCAGTTTTCTTCAGAATTTAAGGACACTGCCTACGTGTTCACCTTTGGGTGGCCTAATGCGTGGAAATGTGAATTATTCATGGGCTTTCGTTGGGTTGCAGGAAACCCTAATATAGCCTTTGTTTCCTAATGCATTTAATAGGCTCTTTCTGTATGATCACATTATATGGGTATAGCTGGCAGTAAATTTTAAATTATATAGTCTGCAGTTTTGCACTAAGAGATGGTAAGGGGTGATTCATCATTTTCCTTGTCTTCCTGTTTACATGCGGACATATAATTCATGCTCAGAAACCATCTTTCAGCTCATCTGGAAGCGCTCCACTGCACCACCACGGAATCTGTCTCTGCCGATCTGGCATTATAAATCACTTTTCTATTAAACCGCAGGGCTAAAAATGCAAACATACGTACTTTAAATATATGTAGCCATCTCTAATTCCCAGCAGATGAGCCAAAATTAAAGGATTGTCAAAAAAAAAAAAAAAAAGTACTGGAATTTAACGAATGAATTTGTTGACTTTAGGGCATCAGAAATTTGCATCTCTATACTCATACGGAAGAGATGTACATATATAGATTGCCAAGATGGGTCTATATTTGAAGAGTGTGTATTTTGCAGAATGCATGGTACACTAAATCTTGATTATTCTGAAATTTTACTTCCTAAGATGTTTTTCTCAGGTGGTGTTATAAGACAGTTGAATGGCAGAAGGAAAAAAAGTGAGGCCGACTATCCATCACCTCCTTCACCTTCATCACCAGGCCAGGATAATGAAGCCACCAGATCAGCATAAGGGTCCCCAGGGTTGCTAATGCCCTTCATCTCCAAACAAAGAGAAAACTCCATTCACCAAGTTCACCAAACCCACTTCTGGAAGCTGGCATGTGATTTAGACATTCCAGAAAGATTTGCACCAGTAACTGTTTCTTGCCCAGCAAACAGATACAATCATGGGACTCTAGCCCCTCAATCTGTAGTACCAGCTAATCTAACTGAGACTGGGGGGAAACACACACACCTGCTCACATACATACATACACACACATGAACACTCCATTTATCTGGCTTTCTTCAGGAAGGAGAGCTCCCCAGGTAACTGAAGCCAGCTCACTTAAGAGGTACATTGTGCCCTAAATGCCCAGTTCCATTTCCCCACTGACCCTTCTCCACGAATCCACCATAGCACCTACAGTGCTCAGTCTTTTCTCAGACCTACATATGTCTAGACACATTTCCATCTTTTTTTTTTTTTAAAGATTTTATTTATTTATTTGACAGAGAGAAATCACAAGTAGGCAGAGAGGCAGGCAGAGAGAGAGGAGGAAGCAGGCTCCCCACGGAGCAGAAAGCCCGACGCGGGGCTCGAACCCAGGACCTGGGATCATGACCTGAGCCGAAGGCAGTGGCTTAACCCACTGAGCCACCCAGGCGCCCCACATTTCCATCTTTAAGCCTTGGCTCCTGACCAATGACCCTTTACTCTCCCGTCCTGCCACAAATGAAGTTTTTTTACATTTCCAAATCACAACTTGAATTCCTGTGCCTCCATGTTCTCCAGCTTGGCATTCCCCTATGCTTCTCCAGCCCTTAAGAGTTGAGCTGGGAATAAAAGACCTGGGCAGCAGGGAATTTCACTGAGACAGGAAGATCATCTCCCATCTCTTTCATTTGCCTTATGAGCACCTACCTCACTTACCTTCCAGTCTTTGTATCAGTGCTTCAGGCTGAGGTTGAAGTCATGAGTGCTCAGTTGGGAACATTTTTCTGGTCTTATTGGCAAGAGCTGCAACACCTTAACCCTGTAGGTCACAGGAACGGTTTGCTTTGTTGTTGTTGTTCATCAGCTAGGACCTTACCACCTCTTCCATAAATGCTATGCTCTACAATCATTTTTCCAGGGGTCATCCTTGAGGAAACTGGAAGCAACCCAGTGAGGCTGGGGAGCCCATGTCTGAATCTGTTTCAATGGGGTAGGGTGTTAATGAGAAGAGAGGCTTGGTTTTTGCCCCTACGGGCAAGACATAGTTGCATAAACAAAGTCTGCCCCACAACCCATTACAAATTCCTAGCCCCAGGAGATGCTTCCATTGGTCAACAGGATGAGTGCATGTGAAGGTCAAGTGGAGGAAATGCAGAGGCACAGACTGGACAACCAGAGGCATAGACCACAAAGGCACGATTCACTGACTGCAGATGAGCAAATGTACTTCCTCCCCATCCGTCTGCCTAGTCATTCCCCCATTCATACATTTTACAAGTATTTCCTGAGCATCTGTTGTGTGCTAAGTACCAAGGGATCAATGGTGAGCATCAGTAGAGCTAATGATACCTGGCTAGAGAGACAGACAAGCAAATGTAGACACATGACTGCCCCCAGTGACTGAAACTGAAACAGGTATGAACACAGATAAGGGCCTGTGTTGGAGAATGTAAGCCAGACTTTCCTAGGGAGCACACGACAACAGAGATTGGGGGCTCAGTGTAGTGGAGAGAGTGGCAAGAACATTCCAGGCAGAAAGAAGTGTGTGTGTGGGGGGGTCAGGCTGAGTGTTGCCAGAGTAGAGAGAACAAAGGAGGGGCTGGGAGGTGCCCATGTCCCATGGGCCACACGGTAGAGTTTGATGTCATCCTGGGAGCGGTGGGACCCCATGACAAGGGCTCAGAGGTTGGGTAGGATGGGGATGCTGTCACACCTGCTCTTGAGAGCAGATGAGAGGGGAGTGAGCATGGAGGTGACAGAGTGGCTTGGAGGTCACAGCTGTATCAGGCCAGTCACACAGACTGTTGGACCCTGATGGTGATGGTTGAGATGGAGAGAAACAGAGGATGCCCAGAGACACTACGATATGACATTCATGTGATGAGGTGATGGAGACTTGTCAGGGGGCATCCAGGATGAACTGCGAATTTCTCTGCCCCAGGTGGCAATATAGCCAAACCTCAACCAAACTGTTTAAATGTTTCTGATTGGTCCCCAGCGGCTCCAGTCAGCCACAAGTTTATCTTTCCTAAGATATGACATTAAATGAAGACATAACTTTTTACATTTGCCTTGTACATTGAACAAAATAATGAATAATCTGAAAATGAACATTCCTGGATTCCTTGTTTAGCTGTGACAGCTTGAATAGTTCTTATTCTCAAAGTGGAAATCACAATAGAGTCAGAAAAAGACTTCAATTTACCAAAATTAAGTAACTCCTAGTAGCGTCCACAGGAAATCAATATCAGCAACACGATTTGATGGCGTAGGAGGTCTTTGGCAATGTATGAGCAGTGCCTTATTTTTTAGTGTTTTTGAAAAGACTTTGATTTCATAATATGCATTTCATGAACAAGAAATGACTCAAATCTATCATCCTTTTTTGATTTTTAGAAAAATGTGTTTTTATATTCAATTTTCTGAAAGTAGTCTGCAAAACACTGAGAAAATGAGAGTTTAGGTTCAGAGAATATAGGTATAATGTGTATTACACATATGTATAATAATGGTGTACATATGCATGGGTATTAGGTGCACAATTCTGAGCAAATCCCATTACCTCTCTGGCCTCCCCTTCTTTCTTAATGGGGTACTTGGATTGTATGTTATCTGAATTCTCTGCAAAGACATGTTTGCACACCCATGATCACAGCAGCAATATTCCTGATAACCACGGCATGGAAGCATCCAGGTGTCCGTCCGCAGATGAGTGGATAAGGAACAATGTGGTGCATACAAACACCAGGATATTACTCAGCTTTAAAAAAAGAAGGAAAATCTGCCAGGCTAGAACACAGAGGAATCTGGAATACCTTATGCTGAGTGAAATAAGCCAGTCACAGGACAAATGCTGCATGATTCCACTAATATGAGCTATCTTAAATCGTCCAGTTCATAGAATCAGGAGATAGAAATGTGGTTGCCGGGGGCTGGGTGGGGGAGGGAAGATGGGCAGTTGCTGTTCAACAGCTATAAAGTCTCAGTGACGCAAGATTAGTATGTTCTAGAAATCCATATGCCATGGTGCCAACAGCTAATGACTGTGCTCTTCACCTAAAAGTCTATTAGGAGGGTAGATCTCGTCTTATCTTATCTTAGCCCCAATGGGTGCCTGCACAAGTAGAAAGCGCCACTCCAGACGTACCTGGAAGTTGGTCTTCCTGGCCAGCCCCCCTTCATCGTGCCCCTCTCCCCTGTTGTTCAGCATCTTCCCCAGCCACACGAGAAGGGAACCGGTATCAGGGCAGTGGGGCTGGGGACGGTGGTCTGTCCTTGGAACTGCTGAGTCCTACGCACCAGACACCATCACTGTCGCCAGAGGCTGGAAAACCCTGTCCTTTACCTAAGTGGACCAGCAAGTACTTGGAGTTATTCTCCATGTGCCTTTTATCCCATGTTTCCTGCTGCGTCTCCCTCACTCTAGTTCCGATGTATTTAACCTGCTTAGAAATTTCAGAAGGAAAGTAAGTTTGGGGGGGCTCAATAATAATATGCAGTCTCCCATCCGGAAATAATCATCAGGGATTAGTTTTCCTTATCCTCCGCGTGACGGTACATTCAAAAGATGATATCGTTACAAACTCAGTAGCCCGTGCTCAACAGAATTAATAATCAAATGGGATCTTCTGATCGATAGTTCTCAAATTGCTCTGCGTAGCCCATTAATTCCCAGTGAATACTTGAGGCTGAATCTGACACTCTATTTTAGAAACAATTCGCAGCGATTTCTGGGCCCACGAGAGATGCCAAATTGATAATTTGGGAAGAATCGACACTGGAGAGACAGTGTACCATCAGTCAGTCCGTCCACTCTCTGCCATTCACAGGGGTTCTTGACTCTTAAAACCACCTTCCAGTGCCTATTTAATTTCCACTACAAAGTAGACATGTGAAAAGCAACTGGGTCCTTCACTTTAAGTCAGGAGTGAAACAAGTCAACAGACTCTCGTTTCAAAGAAGTCATTATTTGTTTTTCATAGGAAAATAACAGAGCTACCTCCCTGGCTTACTCGGGGGGTGGGGAAGACAGGTGGTCTGGATGGCCAAAAAAGGGAGAGAAATGGAAATTAGAAAAGGATCTATTTCTCTCCATTTTCATTAAGACCCTCCAGATGTCAGGTTCACTAGGGACAGAAGGAGAATTTGAATCAACTATTAAAAGTGATTTTTTATTAAAAACAGTATGTATTACTATTAAATAGTGCTTTATGTTTTTAAAAAATAATTTTAGCATTTTAAAGAGATTGGAGAAAAGATCTTTCTGTTTTGGGAATTAAAAGTCATAAGGCCCCCTTTACCCCTCTTCTCTCCCTTCCCACTCCTCTGCCTCTCTCCCTCTCCTTCCCCTTACCCACTTGTCTCCCTCCCCTTCCCCTCCAGCTCTGAACCCCGCCCCCTACACACACGGATATTAAGCTCATGTCACCCACTAAGCCCATGAAGAGCTCTGTGGGAAAGCAAGTAGAACAAGGCATGGTCCCATCCTGAGTTACTGATGAAGTTTCGCTTTACGAAGAATGCAAATCAGTGAACTACTTCTCACTGCTTATAAAGAACAGGTAAAATAGGGCATGATTGGATGCAGAGACCTGATCGTACAAGCGGTTTTCTCTGCCTCGCTCCTCTCCATCTGCTGTCCCGTCCTCGTGAGAAGGGACGCCTGTGGGTACTTCCCATTGGGACCTGGTCCTTCAGATCCCAGCTGAGAGTTCTTCCCAAGCTGTGACCTCGGGCCACCACCTGTCAGACCGGACTGTCTTCTGGTCCAGATGCCTTACTTTACCACGGAGGGGCTGGAGGCACACACTAACCCCCAGCATCCCTCTCTTAGTGTAGGGACCGGGGAGATGGCAGATCCCCGTGCCTCTCTGTCCCTAGCCTCCTCCCTGAGATAAGGACCAGGGGCTGTGGTTTCCCCAAGAAGGGCTAAGAGCTCCTACAGATTTCCTGGTTTGTATCATTTTTGCTACTTAGTAACATTCGTGAGACTTCAGAGTGTGTATTGTTTGTCAAAGGAGCCTAACCTACTGGGTGGTTTTCTCATTAAGATATGTGAATCTACTTTGCTTTAGCGGAGCTATTTTGGCAACTTACGTTCTGTTTACGTTCAGTTTACGTTCTGTTTAGGGAGTAAATTCAAGGTCTCTATGACTGAAGCTTTGCTTATTTCATATAAGTAACAGCTATTTTAATTTATCTAAATAAAATATTTCCTTTTTCTACCCCATCCCAAAAAAGTGCCAGGCATGTTGCTCGCTTGTAGGATATTATAAAAAAGTGCAGAACCAAAGCAAAACAAAGCCGATCGTAACATAAAAATCGCTCTAAATCATTCTACCTGTGAGGGCTTAAAATGAGAATGTGTATTTTTGTGTTACTGTAAAGAAAAATACTTGATCTCACCTATTCAACTCAGAGCACAATGATTGGCACTTACTGATTTTTGACATTTGGAAGACATCTTGAGAGGGAGTTTGAATACCACATCCAGCCATAGATTCTTCTTGCATTTTTCAGTATTTCTATTCTGCTTCTAACTCGACAATAGACTGGAACCTCGTGACAGGGTCTTGTCACTGACGGGGACTTCTGTGCTCAGGGTCTTAAATCGGTGGTTTCGGTCTCTGATGCGAAGAGAGACAGCCGGTGTGGCCTGATCTGCCGCCTCTGTCCCCATCCTGGCGTCTGAGATTGCCAAGAAACCGGTAGCTGTGAGTTGGAGTCTGGACCGTTCCAGGCTCGGGCCGTGGGCCCGCCCAGCTCCAACGTTCTGGGCCCTCAGTCAAGGTCGTGGCCGGAGGACAGCAGGGGCGCCTTGGAGACCACAGGTCCTCACTTGGGCGCATCAGGCTGGATGATTAAAGTCGAGATGCCAAGTGTCGGGGTAAAGTCAAGCCCAGAGTCAGAAAAAACACCCCGGCTGGGTCTGTCCAGGCAAAACAGGACAAAGCAGGCGGCGGTCTCGGAGCAGAAGCGCTCGGGAAAGCAACATGAAGTCATCACCGTAGCTGGAGCTGAGTCTCACCTCCCTAACCAGGGAGCCGGAAGCAGGAGCTGCTGCAAACAGCCAAGCAGCCCGGGGGCTCTGGCTGCAGCCCTGGGGAGAGGGAGGCCTGGAGCCCTCAGAGTAGGTCCTCAGTCTCAGAAGGTTGGCTCCAGCCCTATGACCAGCACGGGGCTCTGACATGGAGTGATTATCCACAGAGGACAAACCCCGGCCACCAAGTGAGGGTTTGGGGTCAGGGCCGCGATCCCAGGAATGAAGATGAGCACTGTCAGAACTGGCCTTATGCCCACATGAGACCCATATTTGGGGTGACTTGATAATCCCCACGGTTGCATTTGTTCTCTTCTGTGTCCTACGACCCTTCCGTGCGGCAGCTGGCATCTTCCCGCGGCACCCCTGCACAGCCGGGCTCGGGGCTCCGTGTGTTTCTCCGGTTCTGTCTGTGTTTGTGACTCAGTGCTGGCAGGCAGGAGGAAGGCCCTGGAAGCCAGAGTCGGCAGAGCCTGGCTGAGGGAAACCACGTCTGGCACGGAGGCCTGCAGACAGAAGCGGATAGCAGGAGAGCGTGGGGAAGCCGGGCCCCGCGGAGGGCAGGACTCGGAGAGGAGGCGCCCGGGCTCATCTCGCTATTTATGTGACAGATTACCAAGCTTCCTGCTGGCATCAAAAATACATAATTGCTAATTTCTGAGCTCCGAAGAGAAAAACAATGAAAATCACGTCCCTCAGGAGCTCCAGGGTGAAACTCGAGTACGGGGAGGGAATCTGCAGAGGGGAGGTCCCACCAGGTGCGACGCAGAGCCAGACTCTGAGAATCGAAGTCAGAGGCCTGGTTTGAGCAGAGCTGGGCAGGGGGATGCCATGTCGCCGGCAAATGCAGCAGGAGGCTACGCGGTGGCCAGTTCTGTGGAGTCGGGGGAGGAGGAGACTCCTGCAAGGGTGTATTTGTTTGTTGATTCAGTAATAATTCATTCATCATGCAGGGATACACAATATTTAGATAACATCGCACCTGCGGCTGAGGTGCCTCTGTGCTAAGGCAGACTTCAGCGTGCTTGCTGCTGGTTGAATGTATCCACCGAAACCCTGTATGTTGAGGTCCTAACCCCCAGAACCTCAGGAGGGGGTCTCATCTGGAAACAGGGGCGTGGCTGCTAGAATTAGCCAAACGAGGTTGTCCTGGAGTGGGGTGGGCCCTAGTCCCATATGACTCACGTCCTTGCATGAAGAGGCATGAAGAGGAAATTTGGACACCGACACACGGAGGGAGAAGGTCGTGTGAGGACGATGGCACCGATCGGGATGATGGGTCAGTCAACCAAGCGGCCCCAAAGACGGCCGGCAACCACCAGGCCCTGGCAGAAAGGCCTGGAACAGAGTCTCCCTCACAGCCTCGGAGGGAGCCAGCCCTGTCCACACCTCGCTTCAGGCTTCCCGGCTCCAGAAGAAGAAGATGGCTTCCTGCTGGGCAAGGCACCCCACATGGGATACTTTGTTCTAGCGGGTCTAGCAAATTCATGCCGTCCTGGAGAAAAACTCCGAACAGCGCGAAGTGGAACCCGGGGAGGGAAGAGCTATTAGGGTCATCCGAAGTAGAGCCCCGAGAGGGTGCGTTGGGTTCACTGCAGAAGAGCCCCGCGGAAACGCTGAGCTGCGCTGTGAAGGGAGAGTGGGGTCGGCCTGGGAAGAGGACGGGAAGGAAAGGGGATGCGTCCTCCCTGAGAGCCTGCTGCGGCCGCTGGGGCGCCATGGGAGAGGGACGAGCGGTGGGGTCAGACGAGGCCGGCACTTGGCCTTTCCGGACAGAGGAGCTTTCCTCCTGGAAGCTGCAGAGACCAGGAGCCCTCTGCGGGCTGTTCGGGGACGGGGTCACGCTGGAGCCTGGACGGGGTCACGCTGGAGCCTGGACGGGGTCCACTGGGGCTTGGACGCGGTCCGCTGGGGCTTGGACGCGGTCCGCTGGGGCTTGGACGGGGTCACACTGGGGCTTGGACGCAGTCCGCTGGGGCTCTGGCGCGGCGTTGGCGGGCGCCCGTGGAGGGTAATGGGGTTTCAGTAATGGCCAAGCTCGGCCATCATGTAGAAGGAATAAGCCCAGCTCTGAGCAGGGTCCTTCATGGAGCCACGGAAACCGTCCCCTGTAGGAATGTCTTTGTCTGTTTCTAACGCGCTCAGCACTTCCCCAGGACAGCAGGGACGACGTTCCTTCCGGATCCCAGCAGCCAGGGCTTTGCTCAGGATATTTCCCTCCAAGCCTCCATTTCTGGGTCCCGTTCCCCGTGTCAGGGCTTGCCCCTGACTGTCACCTTCGTTTCCCTATTTCCTAGAGGATGGAGTTGTAAACAGTTCATTGAACTTCGGGGGTGGGTGCCAGGGTGGCTCCGTCGGTGAAGCGTCTGTCTTCGGCTCAGATTGTGGTCCTGGGTCCTGGGATCGAGCCCCACATCCGGCTCCCTGCTCATCGGGGAGCCTGCTTCTCCCTCTCCCTCTGCCCCTCCCCTGACTCATGCTCACTCACTCTCCTTAGCAAAAATAAGTAAGTAAATCTTTTAAAAAAAAGAATTTCAGGGTCATTTCAGAAGCCAGATAGAATCCAATAAAATGATACATAAAAGGCCTGGAGGAAGCAGTAATTTGGAGCTACAGAGCATTTTGGAGAATATCCAGGCTGTCTCTCTGTTGTACAGATGACAGTCTGAGGTCCCTACCAGCCAACTGGGGGGTCAGGGGGCCCCCATGGGACAACCAACCAGGCCTGGGTCAGGAGGGACCTCCCCGGGACAGCCGACTGGCCCTGGGTCAGGGAGGGATGTGGAAAGGCCATAGAGCAAAGTGGACAGAAGATGACGTTATAAATTCAGAAAAGCCTTGCTTGGAATTCTGTTTCCCAAGCTCACTGATGGGAAGATCGTATATACGTCATCTAACGTGTCTGAGCCTCAGTTTCCTGACTTGTGAAGTGAGCCTTGCTGAGCGGCCTTAAGGCCTGGAATCACGTTCTGGGCCGTGTCTGCCTCCTCGCCAGCAGGACAGCCAGGGTCCCCGCACCAGCTCCCGCCGTGCTGGGGAGGAGGAAGTGGGTTTGTCCGTGGAAACCGCTCAGAGCGTTTGCAGAGATAAGTACGAGCTGTCGTGTTGGTCAAGGGTCTGCGTTGTGAGTGAGAGGAGACTGCGGCCGGGGAGTTCTCAGGCAGGTGCTCGTGGACGCACAAACCCACATCAGCGCCGGGCACGGGGCGTTCACAGAGCCGCGCGGCCGGCTCCGCGAAAGTGCGAGAGCATTTCCTCACCCCGCCGACCGACCGAGGTCCCTGTCGTCCTGGCCGTGGCCCTCCTTCCCCAAGCCCCTGGCAACCACACCTCTCAGCTTTCTGTTCCTCTGCATTTGCCTGTTCTGGATGCTTCCTCTGCGTGGAATCGTGTTCTCTGTGGCCTTTCTTCCGTGTGTGGCCTCTTTCACGTGGCACAGTGCTTCCAGGGTCCGTCCGAGTGGGAGCCTGTGCCAGCATGCCATCCCTTTTTATGGCCAAGTAACTCCATTTTAAGTGTTTTTTAAAAAATCCCCTGACTCCGTGGGGTCATCCAGCAGCCCACTTGCCCCTGTCCGCTGGGCCCAAAAGCCAGAGGATTCTTCCCTGCTCTCTTTCTCGCTTCTTCCCCTAGCGGCCAGGACGAAGTGTGGGCCTGGGTCTGCTGGGCCCTGTGACACCAGGAATGTGTGACTCACCCTCCCCTGTCTGCCCTGTCCCCTCCGCTTGAAGACGGCTTTAATGGAAATGCCAGATTCACGGGGGTGTTGTTAAACCGAGTGATTTAACGAACCATTAAATCACGTGAGACGGTACGGGGTACGTAATGAACACCCTTCGCAGTTAAATATTACGTATCACGTTCTGTTTTTTTTAATATAAGTATATTGCATTATGCATCATATCACCACGCAGATACGGACACAATATCTAACACTTCAATTGCCCTAGAAGCCAGGGGGCCAGCAGCTGAAGTAAACAGCTTTCCTTACAATTTTACGCAGCAAAAGTTTATATTTGTACCAAGGGTCTTAAAGGAGTTTGAATTCTAGAGTCATTTCTTAGTCCTCAGTAAGATTTGCTTTCTTCTCTGAAACCACGTGCAGAATTCTGGGGGGAGATACAGCCTTTCTCCCTCTCAGGAAGCCGCTACCACAGTGGCAAACGGGAGGCAAAGAGGGACCCTCGTGTGCCGCTGGCCATCCTTCATGATTCACGGGCAGCCTCAGCGTTACCTGAAAGAGAGAAACACGTGGCCATGGGTGTCCCTGATGTCCACACTGGTGGAGGGCACTGGAGAAGCGGATGTCACTGATGCCTTGCCTTCTGTCCTGTGGCATTTTCTCGTGCTCCCACAGAGGCCCAGTGGCAGAGAAGAAGTGACCTCAGGCTGAGAAGAAAGGACGGGAACAGGGCACCCCGTCCCCCGAGAGTCCCTGGCGCTCTTGGCCCACTGCGGGTTCCCTGTGCTCACCTCCTGACACCCGCCTGGCCCCATCCACTTTCCTCTGCTTCCAACCTGCACCTATAAATCATCAGACTCATTCCCACTGAGGTTCAGATGCTTAGTCATGACTTAAAATATTGCCAGTGGGAAGGAAGGGGGCAGGGTTGTGAACCCTGACACAAAGCTTCATCTGTGTCTGAAGCGGTGGCAGGATTTTGGAAAGCAGCCAGGAGCTGGGAGGACAGCCCTTCCGACCTGGCCTGTACGTGGCTGGCTGTCCACGCCCACATCTGAGAGATTTCTAGAACATCTCAAGTGCTTCCTTACTATCTTAGTTGATTGGAGCAAGCACATCAGAAGGTAGAACAAAGGGGAAGATCGAGCACACCGCACTAAGGCGGGCACTGTTAACAATTCCCAGCGCCCGTTCACCTCTCGATAGAAAAAGCCCTAAACACCGGCATGGTCTGTCACTCACGAGGGGTTTCCATTCAGCTATAGGTGATTTCTCGGATTGGAAAAGGGCCATGTGAGGGACGGGCAGCTCTGCAGCCTGGGGCCAGGGCACCTCGATTTTGTCTGGGACCCGTTTACCGGCCTGCTCTGGGCTCCGTGTCTTCTGCTCCATCACGACCAGGGAGTCAGGTCATTTGTATCTGGAAACCCCCATCTTCGTTCTTCCTTTCTCCGCTCGCCTCTTCTTGTGGCTTCGTGCCCACGGACCAACCTCTCACTGTATACAGGGGTCAGTCCTGGCCGGTGGCCATCACAGGGCACTGGGCCCCTGCTCCCCAGTGCTCAGGGACCCACGTTACCATTAAAGGAACTGGAGGAGACATAAAAGCCCTGGGTTCCCAGTAGAGGAGCCCCTCAGTCTGCACTGAAATAAGACTTTGTATAAGAGAAATGTCATCCGCGAGTTTAGGATGGTCCTGGGAGCCCCGAGGTTCAGCAAGGGCGGGGAGGTCGATGGGACAAGGAGCCATGGAAGGCAAGTGCAGTGGGCAGGGGACAGAGTGAGGCCTTGCCGAGGGATCTTGGCTCGGGGGTGGGGTTGGGGGGTCATCAGGAGCAGCCACCACCCTTTGCAAGCTCCCATCTAAAAAAACCCCAGGGACCTTCCCGGTGGCCTTTCTCTTCCGAGTGGGAGGTAGGACTTCCTGGGGACAGTGCAGATGTCTGAAGGATCCTTTTCCTCGGCAAAGAATGTGTTATTTGGTATTTTTAATAGCACCATCTGTCGGTGAGGGAGAAGCTCCGACTTGCAATATTGATCTTGTCACTTTGGGGAACAGTTTGGTATTTAGGTTATAAATAACATTTTCATTTGCTCTGTGGTCGTGTTCAGGCGGTGCTTGACACCGGAGTGCAAGACTATCATTTCTTATCAAATACGAAGACGTGTGCTTTTCCTGAGGTTTGAATCCAGAATGCAAGTCATATTGACACGCATGATTGACTCTGAAACCTTCGCCATCCAAAGGAGGTGTAAAATTTTTCTCTGTTTTAATGAAATAGAGGACAGCGTGAGTTGGCGAGAACAATACTGGCTAACATTTATTAAGCCCTGACTTTGGGTCAGGTTAGAGCATCTGATTTAAGGCTTGCCACATCCTAGTGAGGAAAAATCCCCGTTATTACCATAACCCAGATCCGCAGACCCAAACGGAGCAAGGTGCTCATTGCCTTGTGGCTACTGGGAGGCAGAGCTGGGATTTGAACCCAGGAAACCTGGCTCCAGAACCCACACTATGAGCCACACAGGTTGGACTTTCATGGGTATAGACTCTCTTTTTATTATGCTTTCAATATCGGTAATATTTATTTTTTTCCTCTCCCTGATCTTTTTTTTTTTTAATTTCTTTTCAGTGTAACAGAATTCATTGTTTATGCACCATACCCAGTGCCCTTTAAAGTGCATGGGATGAAGATTATCACACACATCTTGCAAGTTAAAAACCTGAGGTCTGGAAATATTAAGGGATTTTTCCCCCACACCAAATTGTAATTAATAGCACACTTGGACTCGAATATAGATCATCTGACTCAAATTCATTTATTGCTCTGATTTGAGTGACACAAAATTATTACCATTATTGTCATTATTGAGAGCTACTATGGTTACATTTAAAAGGTAAGATAAGTGGTCTGTTTCACTGGATAGTTGGGCTTATGAGGAGAGTATGTGCAGAAGTTTTAGCCAGGTCTTTGCTAACAAGTTCTGGAAGAGTTTTGTAAACGACTTCTTCCTTCCTTCCTTCTTCTCTCTCCTTCTCTTTCCCTTCTTTTCTTCCTTCCTTCCTTCCTCCCTTTTTCTTTTCTTCTCTTTCTTTCTTTTGTTCTTTCATTTCTTATACTTATTTTTATCCTTGGATTTTTTAAATTTAAATTCAATTAGCCAACATATAGTACATCATTGGTTTCAGATGTACACTGCAGTAATTCATCAGTTGTACATGACACCAGGGCTCATCACGTTGTGTGCCCTCCTTAATGCCCATCACCCAGTTACCACAACCCCAGGCACCTCCGCTCCAGCAGCCCTCAGTTTGCTCCCTGGAGTTAAGAGTCTCTCATGGTTTTTCTTCCTCTATGATTTCTTCCCATTCAGTTTTCCCTCCCTTTCCTTATGGCCCTCTGCCCTGTTTCTTATGTTCCACATGTGAATGAAACCATGTGATAATTATCTTTCTCTGCTTGACGTATTTCACTTAGCACAGTCCCCTCCAGTTCCATCCACGTCAGTGCAAATGGTGGGTGTTCGTCCTTTCTGGTGGCTGAGTAATACTCCATTGTGTATATCGACCACATCCACTTGATCCATTCGTCTGTCGAAGGGCATCTCAGCTCCTTCCACAGTTTGGTTATTGTGGCCATGGCTGCTATGAACATTGGGGTGCAGATGCCCCTTCAGATCACTACATTTGTATCTTTAGGGTAAATACCTAGTGGTACAATTGCTGGGTAGTAGTGTAGCTCTATTTTCAACTTTTTGAGGAACCTCCACACTGTTTTCCAGAGTGGTTGCACCAGCTTGCATTCCCACTGACAGTGTAAAAGAGTCTTTCTTCCTTCCTTCCTTCCTTTCTTTCTTTCTTTCTTTCTTTCTTTCTTTCTTTCTTTCTTTCTTTCCGTTCTTTCCTTCCTTTCCACCAGGGTGGGCAGTGGTGGACAAATGGAGTCCATTTCTCTGCCTGTTTGCGAGAAGGATGCGCAAACTCATCCACTCATGGGCTAGAGCTTGAGATAAGCTCCCATAGACCAGTTGTATTCTTCAAGAGGGTATCTGATTTCTGCATAGAATTGAGACCCTGTATTTCCAAGAGAAACAACAAAGCTACCCTCCATCCCCAAGCCGCCTTCTAGGCCATAGTTCTTAATTTCTTCTTTATATATGCATTTCGATGTGGCACAGAATATTCCAGAACTCCATTTACATTGGTTTAGCTCATATATTTTAAAAGGAAAAGGATCAACTCTTTGATATTTTCATCCCTATATTTAGCTAAGTTTGTGTACAATGATGGAATTCTAGTAATATTTGAAGACCCTCTGTGTAGGTTCTCGTTGTCATCATTGACCACACTCTTTGGAAGGCAAGTATTTTGTGCATCAGGCAATGGGAACGAAATAATCTACTCTTTCTTTAATTGGCCCTCCGTGCCCAACTATGCATGATGATTTCATCTGAAAAAATCCAGAAGCTTCTGCGTCTACATTAAGAGCAAGAATAGAAAATGACCACTAAGACCTCCAGCTCAGGAGCCTCTAGCAAGGCAAGATGGCATAGAAGGAAATAATTGTTAGAAGGTTAGAAGCAGCTCTGTCCTGTGAAGTCATCGATGTTGTAGTGCGAATGAGAGTTGTTCAGACCCTGTGTCCCTAAGGTTTATTGGTTGATGCTGTTTCCTGAGTAAGTCCCTCCATGTTCCAAGATTCAGGATATGTCTGCGTGAACAAAGGATCTGATGTGCTATCCAGTTTTCCCGGAATTTTGGTAGGGACTAACTCAGTTTCATCGAGTCCTACTAGTTTGTATAATGATTATTCTAGTATTTTCTTGTCAGCGAATAAAAAGCAACAGTTGTTTAATTGCTGTTGATAGATTTTACACATGGTGGACATGGAGCCTTGACCATTTGATTCGTTTGAAAGGGATGATGCTTCCAACTTGAAAGGATGTCATGTGTTTGGTATTTCCATGATGTCATAGGCCTGGACCAATACAGCTCTGGGCAAAAGGCTGTGACTTTAAAGAAGTCAACCTAGGGACAACGGACCAACTCATTCTCAGGTTATCACTTTATTTGTTGTTAAGACACTGGGAAGCTTCACTGATAAAGGTCTGAATTTAAACCTCTTACTTTATAAACTAAGCACATACTATTTTGCACCAAGGGTGGGTTACAAAGAAAACAGTATAAGTAGAAGGTAGTTCAGTGAGCTTGTATATACACAGGTTATCTTTTCGTCCATTGGAGAAAGTAAATGTATTCGTGATTATGTTTTCCCTCAGGGGTATCTGGGGGGCTCAGGCAGTTGAGTGTCTTCCTTGGGCTCCAGTCATGATCCTAGGGTCCCGGGATTGAAGGACTGTTCCTCTCCCTCTGCCTCTCTCCCGACTCATGCTTTTCCTCTTTCTCTCGTTCTCTCAAATAAATACATAAGATCTTCAAAAAAAAATTATGTTTTCCTTTAAAATGTAATTAATAGGAGTGCCTTCCTACATTTCCCTATTTTATCCAAATCATTGATATTCTTTTTTTTTAAAGTCTTTATTTATTTATTTGAGAGAGAGAGAGAGAGAGAGAGAGAGCCCATGTGCGAGTGTGTTCACATGCAGGAGAGGGAGGGGAGGGAGAGAGAATCCCCTGAGCACACAGCCTGTCTTGGGGCTCAGTCCCACTACTGCGAGATCATGACCTGAGCCAAAACCAAGAGTTGGATGTTTAACGAACTGAGCCACCCAGGTGCCCCCAAATCATCAGTGTTCTAAAAGATCCCACCCCATTCCCATCTCCTCCAAAAAGCCTTCCTCATTCATTCTTATATCTGTTAATTCATTTATCTTCAACATTCTATTTTGAATTAATACGGTGCTACCTAGCACTTCATGATTATATATTCTATTTTATTTTACCCAGCAGGAAACATGTGTGTTTAACCTGCCTCTCAGGGCCGCTGGGTGGCTCAGTGGGTTAAAGCCTCTGCCTTCAGCTCAGGTCATGATCTCAGGGTCCTGGGATCGAGCCCCGCATCAGGTTCTCTGCCCGGCAGGGAGCCTGCTTCCTCCTCTCTCTCTGCCTGCCTCTCTGCCTACTTGTGATCTCTGTCTGTCAAATAAATAAATAAAATCTTTAACCTGCCTCTCATGTTAGGTTTCTGCTGACTGAAAAGGTCTATCTCAAAACTCAAGAATAGAGTCACTTTTTCCATTTCTCTGTAACGTAACATGGACCCTGCCCCTGCCTCTGCCCCACACACATCCCATACTATTCACCTTCTGGAATTTACAGAGGACTGAGTTCCTAATAGATGTTTACTAAATTCTTTGTGTGTGATTTAACTTGAAAAATGGAAAGCAATAAATTGAACAATGGAAGCTGATTTTCAGGGGCTCAAAAGTCACTCCTGACCCTTCCACATTTGTGTTTCAGTCCTTTGAATCTGTTGCTGCCGTTTCCCTCTTTGGGGAGTTCTCTGAGTCAGCAGAAGGACTTCTCGTTTCTGCATCTCCCGGACTCAAACCTTTGCAGTCTTACCCAGTCTTAACACCTACACATTCTGACTTGCCTGACATCAGTGTGTAAGTGCCCTGGAGCAGGTGACTTGACTTCCCATGGGCTTTGTGAAGTTCCAGACACATCCATGGTGCTCCGGAAATAAGAGTGAAGCAGACACCAAAGTGACTACTGACTCTGTAGTTTTTAATCTCTGATAACACTAGCTTTAAGAGGCAAGTGTGCATGTATCTATCCACATGGGCCATTGCATAAAACCAACCAGTGAACTTTTCTTCTTGCTATGATAGAGTAACACAAACAGCTATAAGACTGGTAACCTGTGTGAGGCAGCCTTGAGAGAAAGGAGGCCGAGGCATTGTGGCTTGTGACCACCCAGCTCTCTGCCTGTAGCACCTTCCAGAGGGACAGGAAGGGGGAATCTCCTGCCAACTATGGCCTCAATGGCCTGAAGTGAAGGAGGAAGAGATTTTAATTCTTGCCTAAGGAGCAAAAATGTGTAGACCTCGAGAATGAGGCCTTGCCATGGGCTAAGTTCATGTCTAACAAAGGAAGTATCAAACCTGATACGATAAAAAGATCTACTGGTAATTTTCCTGCTGCCAGAATAGAGCTCACTTATAAAAATACAATATCTAGTGTTACTGAAATATTTTATCCACAGCATCCAGCATAAAAAATTTAAAACAATTTCTAGAGTTGAAGAAAAAAAAAATATGTGACCCATAATCAAGGAAAATAGCAATTAATTGAAACAAGCCTTGAGATGACTTTGATGTTGGAATTTTCAGTCAAGGACTTTAAAGAAGTTATTATGAGTATAGTCAAGGTAGGGCACCTCTCTGGCTCAGTAGGTAGAGCATGTGAATTAAGGGAAAACATGGCCATAATGAGTGAAAAAAGGAACAATTTAACCTTGAAATTAAAAGCGTAAAAAATTTAGAATTGAAAATATAATATGTAAAATAAAAATTCAGTGGGTGCACTTGGACTTAAAATATGTCAAGAATGATAAAAGAGAAGCAAGTTAATTTAAAGATAGTTCAATAGTATTATCCAACCTGAGGAACAGATATAAAGAGGGGAAAATATAATAAACTTTGTCTTTATGACCAGTGAGACAGTAGTCAAGTAGTCAAAAATACATGTAATTTGAGCCTCAAAAGGACATACAAAAAAAAAAAAAAACAATTTTCAAAATGACTTGGATTTTCAATATTTGGTAAAAAAATTAAAATAATGATTTAAGAAGTTTAAGAAATCCCAAGTAGTATAAAAACAAAGAGAGCCATTCCTATACCCACGATGATCAAATTCCTGAAGATCTAAAATGGAGAAGTCTTCAAAGCAATTTGAGGGACAAGACACATTCTATATAGGGAAATAATGATTCTAGTAACAGTTGATTTCTTTCCAGAAGAAGGTAAGATAATATTTTAAGAGTGTGGGAAGAAAGAAAATCCTTAACTTTGAATTCTGTCTCAAGCAAAAGTATCCTTCTACACTGAGGGTAAAACAGAGACACTGTCAATAAGTGAAAATGGAGAGAATTACAAGACAACATGTCTACACTACATGATAAATCATGGGACCTTTTCAGGTTCAAGGAAAATGAGATAAAAAAATTATACTTGAAGGATGAAATGAGGAACACCAGAAATAGTAAACATGTGAGCAAATATTAGCACTGCTTGTGCTTTGTCTATTGATTTCTTTGAAAGATAACCAATTGCCAGATGTATGGCAATAATAGCATAAAGGATATGGAATTAAATGGAGTGAAATTGTTATAAATTTCTTACGTGAATTGACAGAATATTGACTTTATATACATGATGATAAGGTTAGGATACATAGGTGATCCACAGAGGATCAAACAAAAAATAACATCAAGAGGTATACCTAAAAAGGCCATAAAGACATTAAAAACAGAATGCTAAAGATATTTGATCACCTGTAAAGAAAGTAGAAAAGAAGAAATAGAGAAGCAAAGAGTAAGCAGGACACATGAAACTACCAGTAAGGTAAACCACAGCAATTACATTAACTACAAGTCATCTAAACACCCCAATTAAAAGATAGATATTATCATACTGGATTTTAAAGCATCAGGACCAAAATATCCACAAGGGATTCACTTTAAATACAAAGACACACATGGTTGAACAGGAAAGAAAGGAAAAGATACACCATGAAAACATTTAACATAAAAAGTGACTGTGTCTCTATTACTGTCAGACA
Source organism: Enhydra lutris kenyoni (assembly GCF_002288905.1). NCBI lineage: Eukaryota > Metazoa > Chordata > Mammalia > Carnivora > Mustelidae > Enhydra > Enhydra lutris. The sequence goes on from NW_019154121.1 coordinate 29,042,342, forward strand.
AGGTAGACTTCAAGACAGGACCTCTGTTGAAGACAAAGACAGGTATGTGATAATAACACAATTGTTAACTTGCTTAATACAAGCTCAGTAAAATTCCAACCAAGAAGTAGGAATTGACACGCTGATTCTAAAACATATATAGGAATTCCAGGGACCTAGAATAGTTAAAACAAACTTGAAGAGGAACTACATATTTTAAGGACTTCCACCATCAGTTTTTAAGATTTACTATGAAGTACAGAAATTGAGTATGATATTAGCATAAGTGAAGGCAGATAATCAGTGGAACCCATTTGTCCAGAAGCTATTTGTCCAGACACACACTTAACAAGCAGTCAATTCTGGGTAAGCTGGGAAGGCCTGAATAAAATCATTGGGAAACAATGAATTCTGGTACCCTGAAAAGAAATTTTAAAAATAAATTAAAGAAAGAAAGAAAGAAAGAACCTTGAACCCTCCCTCTTATGTAAACAGTAAAGCATTTTAGATGGATGATATTCCTAACTGCAAAAGCTAAAATGATGAAACATTCAGAAGAAAATAAGGGGAAATGCCTTAACTTTGTTTTTGGAGAAGACTTCATAGACTGCAATCAAAACACAGCTACCAGAAAAATCGATCAGTTAGACTTCTTCAAAGTAAAAATTCTACTCCTCAAAAGACCTTGTTTGAAAACGAATAGTTCAGTAACAGATTGAAAAAATGGCACTCAGTTCCGTGTATCTGACATAGAATTTGTACCCATTATGTAAAAATGCCTACAAATCAATCATTTAAAATGAGAAAGAGATTTGAATAGGCCTTTTCCAAAAAGCGATATATATATAAATGGCTGATACGCACATGAAGTGATGCTGAACATCATTAGTCACTAGGAAATGCCAGTTAAAACCATGTTGAGATGCCATCTCCTAACTTGCTAGAATGGCTGTAATTAAAAAGATCAACGATGCCACGCAGGTGGGGGATGGGAGAAATAGGTGAAGGAGATTAAGACTGCTCTTACCATGATGAGCACTGAGTAATGCATAGAATTATTGAATCATGATGCTGGTACACCTGAAACTAATACAGCACTGGTGTGTTTGTTATACTTCAACTAAAAGAGTAAAATAGGAAGATAATTTTTTTCTGCATCCTCTGAATCTAAGATGGAACCTGGAGTTCATATTATTTCTATATATTTGTTTTTTTTTCTTTTAAGGTCTAATTTTTCTCTGGGTAATCTATAAAACACTTTCTTCAGTATTAAAAACTAATAAAACTATTCTGTGTATGTTAACATAGTCGATATCAATAGTTTTTACGGTTCCTGCAATTATGGATGATTAATGCCTTCATTTGTTTCTAAAAGTTTACTTCTGTAATCTGTTCGGATTCAAAAAAATTCTGAAAGTTCGTGAAAGGACACAGACGCTCATACATGCCCGGCGGGAGTGTGCAGTGGGTCCGACTTCTTCGGATGACCACTTGAAAGTTTCTTACAAAGCTAAGTCTGTAATTCCCAACTACAATCGATTGTACTCCTAGGTTCTTACCCAAGAGCAGTGAAAACATAAATCCACAAAAAGACTTGTAGAGGAATGTTCACGGCAACCTGATCCATAATACCCCCAAACTGGGAAAACCCCAAATAACTTTCAACAAAACAGTGGAAAAATAAATTGTGGTACATTCATACAAGGAACTCTTTGTGGGAAGTAAAGAAGATGGCACTTTAATGCCCACGGCGTGCAGCGAGAGGCCGTCTCAGACATGAATCTCACATCTGGATGGACGAAGCCGGACCAAAAATTCCATTCTCATATTTAGTGGGTAAGAAGCTCAAGGCCAGTGAAAGAGATCAGAGCAGAGGCTGCTGGGGCTGAGCGGGGGTGCCGTTGGCCTGGAAGGGGAACCACGTGAAATTCTGGGGCGTGATGAAAGTGTCCTGTATCTTAATTGGGTTATCTGCATACATCCAAATAAGTGTATACAGTTGTCAAAACTCAATTGTATGCTTAAGACCCATGCATCTCCTGTATCTAAATTCACCTCCCCAGGGGGAGACGTGGGCATGTGCCAGTCTGTGCCTCCACTCTCCAGGTGCACCAGTGCAAAGCTGGCGTACTCCGATCCCAGAGCGTAGCTGGGAACAGGGTCGCCCTGCCAGTGGTCATCACCTGTTTTTGCTACTCTCAGAGTCTGACATACAGTGTTGGTGTTCATGCAAGAACAGGCACCAGTTAAGGGTGGGTAGCTGGACGAGAAATGGAGCTTTCTCTCTTGGGACGTGTTAGCAAGAGACCATTTTATGGTTTTGTGTGTCAAAGACAAGGATACCACTCATTTTTGGAAACTGAATCAACTTCGTTGGGGAAGCAGCTTTCATTTGGTAGAGAATGAAAAATATCAATTAACCTATTAATTAACCCAGGGAAACTATTAGCCGGGGAGATCATCAAATCGCTTTCTGAAAGATTACCTGACAACAGCAAAGCCACACACATAATTGCCTCAGCAAGTATTCTGTGTTCTTCCCTCTCTCTCTGAGATATTGGAAAACATTTAAATAGAAAGAATTCTTGATTCTTGCTTGAATGTTTTCTTCAGCTCGTATTAAGAGTTGTTTGTGTTTTAAGGATTTTGTTTTGTAGTGTCTTTGCAGGGTGGGGAAGGGGCTTTTCCGCAATTCCAGGCGTTGGTCTCCTGCTCTAGATCCTTCGGTGGGCTGCTGTTCTTTGAGAACATGAGGACTCCACGGGGCTGTCCATGAGTGCCCTCGTGTATGACCATATGTGTACACATGGAATTTCACGTATGGTTTCAGAAGGTTTGTGGAACCCCAGAATTGTGACTTGTATCCTCTAGGGGGTCCCTGTCGTCTGGGCTGAGAACTTCTCATTTCTCACGCAGTGACTGCTGGAGAAACACAGTGGTCTGCCTGTGTTGATGTGTGTGTGTGTGGGGGGGCTGCTGCTGGGAGAGGGTGTGCAGGGCACTGGGCAGCCTCCTCTCGAAGGACTTTGGAAAAGTCATCATTGGCTTCATTCTTGGCCTGTGAATTCAAGCAGGAGACAAATGGATTTCTTCCTTCTTTCTGATCCCATGTGGGAACTGCAGAAAAACGGGTGCTTCTCCTGACTTAGCAAGAAATGCCTTTCCCAAAGATGAGAGCAGTCAGCTCTATTGAATGGGAAACATGTCTTGTCTGTCTCTAAATGCCTTCTTCCCTGGTGGCTCCTTCCTGGCAGAAAGAAAGATGGGTCTCTTGGCTGAAAGGACTGTGTGTGCAGACGGAGGAAGGGAGACGACTGAACAGAGGTGAAGACGGGAAGAGGCGGGATGGGGCACTGCAGGCAGGGTCTAAAGCTGGGGCACTTATAACACCAGGCCTGGGGGCACTGAGGGGCAGTGTAGAACACGCCAGGATCCGGGAAATTCAAGGCTCATGAACTGGGAGGACCCATGGACACCATGTGACCAGCCTGAGCCTCAATTTCTCCACATCAGAGTCGAGCAGCAGAAAGCAGGGGTGCCTGGGGGGCTCCGTCATTAAGCCTCTGCCTTCAGCTCAGGTCATGATCCCAGGGTCCTGGGATCGAGCCCCGCATCGGGCTCCCTCCTTAGCCGAAATCCTGCTTCTCCCTCTCCCATTCCCCGTGCTTGTCTTCTTTCTCTCACTGTGTCTCTTTCTGTCAAATAAATAAAATCGAAGGAAGGAAGGTAGGAGAGAAGGAAGGAGGAAGAAAGAAAGAAAGAAAAAAGAAAAGAAAGCAGAAAGCATTCCTGGCAAGCAGCAGAAAGGGGAGGACCCAGAGAGAGGTAGAAGGCACCTGCCATACTGTTTATTTCACAGGGAAAGGTCTGGGTGCTTTGGATGCTCTGGGCCAGAAGGTGCCCTGGAAATGATGGGAGAGAGGGCCGTCAGGGAAAGAGCAGAGGTGTGAGCCCATGACAGAGCTGACCAGCCTTTAGGCTGAGGCAACAAGAAGGCTCTGCGGGTTTGGTAGGGATGGGCCATGAGGCAGCAGTCTTGTGGGTGGAGTCAGATCCGGAATGCTGGTAGAGTAAAATTCCTGGAAGCAGAGGCTGGCGGTGCAGGGTCTCTGCAGAGGTGTGTTCTCTGGTAAAAATGGGGATGCTCAGTTCGTGCCTTTGTTGGCTACGGGCTGTCCCAGGGCCAGCACATGTACCTACTTCACTGAAATGGAAAATCAAGACCTTTGTGGTTCATGGTCACGTGTGCTTGTGTGTTTGTGAGTGTGGTGGAAATGGAGGAAGAATGCTCCCAGTGAAGCGAATCCTTGGTAAAAATCTCTTCCTGTCAGTCGCCAAGGTGGGCTGGGAACAGACGTCTACACAGGCAAGGAGGGGCCCTGGCCCCCTTCCTTGCTGAGGACTGCGGGTGTGGGTCCCACCCACACAAAGCCTGCCTGCTGAACTTCAGACAGATCTGTCCTGCTTTAACTTCTCTGTAAGCTGCACACCTTGTCATTTCCCACACCTGGACAGGCTTCTCCCCCATGAACCCCATCTACCCTCCCACCTGCACGCAGGTCGCTGTTCCTACCGATGGCATATGAACAAATTCCACGGAAACCACCTCTGATCAATCATTGCTCTCCCCTCCAAGCAGGAGAATTCTTAGTGTCGAAGGGTTGTGGCAGATCAAAAAACCAAAAATCACATGAAGTCAAGACTTATGAGCCTGATGCCCAAGAATGCCCAGTTGGGTAGGCGGTAAGAGCCAAAGCCAGGGGGAGTGGTCTGGCCCGTGTCACCGTGTCTCGTGCAGACCCAGTGGGAATTACCGTCTCAAGTGTCCCAGATGCCGCCTGCCCCCAGACATAATTATAAAAACCTTAATTTCTGGCAAAAGGCACCTGGTAGCTCATTTAGAAGCACCCCCTTTTGTTTAAGAGGATTTTAGTCTGCCGGTTCAAAATAAAAGGAAACAAAATAAAAATTCTGAGTATCTCTGGTAAGAAGCCAGGTTGAAAGATGATGGAGGGGGCCTAGGGGCAGGGTGCACGGGGGAAGGGGCTGTGTGGGGTGATTAGTAAAATGATCTCCAACACGCTGTGCGAATAAACCCACGCAGGCCAAGTACATTTCCAGGAAGAGGGGAGTGAGCACCAAGGTGGTACCAGCATCATTTTCAGAGAGACCGTCTTCTACCAAGAGAAAAAAAAATGGGCAGAGCCTGTCTTTTCTCTGCAGAGGAGTTGACTGAAAGGAATGGGAAGCAGCAGATCGGGGTCCCCCTGGGGGAGGGTTCCGGGGGGGTGATGCTCACGGCCGCCCCGCACTTTCAGCTCCACAAAAAACCGGACTAGACGGAAATAGGCCAGAGCAGAGGGAGGCGACGGGGCCGAGCAGGAGGGCCGTCGAGAACGTCCGTGAAGCAGGAAGGTCACGCAAACTAATTACATCCTGCTTGGTATGGCTGCCCATCTGCCGACCGTGGGTGTCAACGTGTCTTTAAATCTTGCCTTGCACAATGTTTTGAGGGTAGAAATGATTTGATGTTTATCATTATTTGGGAAAATACTTGCAATTTTATAGGAATATACGTATGTATTATATACATACTACATAATATATACAGAACTGCAGGCCCTAAGCCACTAATACAGATGAGAATGACGACGGTGACGTTGACGGTAGCGATGGTGACTTGCTGTCTCCAAGGAACGCTGTTCCCGCTCAATGAATAGATGATTTAATCTACTCCGGACGACAGCCCTTCCCAGCAGCTGTCCCCTGTCCTCCTGCTATAACTGAAGAAATGGGGGCCTGGAGAGGTTGACCAGCTGGCCTGGGATGACGGTGTTTGCCCTTCACCTGTGCCCAGTCTAACCCTTGTGCCCATCGAGCGACATCCGTGCCCCGACCTCTCTAGCTGAGCAAGACTCCTTTCAAATGGTTGTTTCTTGCATTGCGCTGTCACCAAGCCCCATCTGAAGACTCTCTTTGCAACTTGGACTGTTGTGGGTGTCCGTCGAGGTGGGTTTACTTGTCTACAGGCTGAGGTTACAATTTAGAATCTGGGAAGTGATGGCAGGTGTCACCGCCTGTCATGAACTTTGGTGGAGCGAATGGTGGCTTGTGCTGAGCTTCTAAGAAAAATCTAAACAGGAAGCCCGAGTCCCGAGGACGTGACCGCACAGCCTTAATTACCCAAGATGCTTCCCTTGGCCATTTGGGGAAGGGAGGGGGATCCAAGGAGAAACACAGGCTTGTGTTAGTCGTGTTAGCAGAAGGGCACAGTTAGAGGACCCAGGAGCACAGAGGATAGGGGAACAGTAATCGCATCTCTACTGGGTTGGGAATTAAATAGAAATAAGAACTTCCGTGAGGGAAAAAAAAACATAAATCACATTTTGTTGAGTGCAAGGGTTCGAGTGTGTCTGAGGCAAGGTTGTATAGGAAGATTCAGGATGGGAACAAGAGGGTGTTGAAAGCTAATGAGAGAGGAATAAGTGTAGGAGGAATTCATTATTAAGGAAAAGGAAACAGGTCATTGCAAATCTCAAGAAAAGGAGAGCGACTAAGAGAACCATATGGACCAAAAAATGCAAGGTGTATGAAAATTCCTGATGGTACCAACATGTGAGTAAATTCTCTGCTCACAGTGTGCTGAAGGCAGCTGGTCTGCTGAGGTGGGAGGGAGGATTGTCAGGGCACAGAGCAGCGGGGAGACCAGAGGAAGAGAGATGGGGGATTGCAGCAGAGGCCCAAGTGAGCTCCTTGGTACCCCCCACCCCCACATTAGAAAAGAAGAGCTGATGCTCGTATTCTGGAAACTGAAATCTGTTTTCGTAGGGCCAGTGTGAAACACTAACGGGTTTTACGGTCATGCCAGAGCCCAGAGCAGGTAGTTCCAGAACTAGAACTATTTGGAGTTTGGCAAGGCAGCAGGCTTAGAGGACTTCTATCCCAAACGTGGGGAGAGAAAGAGCCAGTGAAGTATGAGATTTGGAGAGACGGACACACACCCCCAGGAGTGGGAGGGGCAGAGAAGGAACAACCCTGAGGGGCAGGCTGAGCAGGGGACCCTCACCTCACAGCCTCTGGCCCCAGGGAAGCACCCCACGCACCCCTTCCCCTGCTTCTTGTCTTCAGCCTCCCTCCCTACTCGTGCATGATTGCCTAGTCCCTTCATAGAACAGAAACTAGGTGTTTCCAGAATTTTTATCCTCCGATACCTGAAAATTCTTTGGTTTCATGACATTTTTACACTTAAGATACAACGTGATACCATGGACTTTTACGATAATAGCAAAAAACCAGCTTCCGGGTGAATTCCAACACTTGGTTCCTGTTGCCCGTGAAAGCTGACGATATCATTTTGTTCGCCGTCCTCACTCCGCCTCGTTTGTTCCCCTGCGCCCCCCTCGGAAATCCAAACTGTGTTACCCGCTCTCTTTACCCGACTTTCCAGGGACCCCCCTGAGACAAGTATACAAAAACATACTGGGAGAAGCTCCCAGTGCTTTACAACCTACATGTTATTTTGCTGAGGATCAAGAAAGACCGTAATTGTGTCTGACATGTTAAGAGTTGATAAAGCAAAGATCTATTCTGCCGTAGACTCTGACATGATATAATTAAAGTCTGACTACAAGGAGGGAAATCACTTCCTGATGAATTATGAGGCCCGATCTATGGAATAAATTATTGGACTAGTTTTTTAAAAGTCCAGGAGTGGTTATAATTTATCTTGATTAGCAGAAAGGTTTCATAAAGTGTAGCGCGCAGCACATGGATCGGCTCCGCGCGCTGTGCGGGGCACCGTGCGGGAGGCAGGCGTCCCCCGTTCTGCGGAGTGGGCTCAGCAGCTCCGCGCGTCCCACCGCGGCCGTGGGACTGAGCGAGAGCTGAATGTGATAATGGAAAAACGATCAGTCTGCAGGACGGGTGCAGGGCAACGAAGTATGACATCTGAAAACGCATTTCCTCCCAGGATCTTGAAAGATCTGAACCGGAGCTCACCCGCACATCTCTGTTCCCCAAATTATAGAGCAAGTCATCCCAGATTTCGGGTTTGGCCCACGGGGACTTTGCCTTCCCATGCTCCTGTGTTCAATTTGCCCTTCTGCTCAGGTCGTAAGCAGATAAGCAGCGTGACACCATGAGACCGGCCCCTCGTGGTAACCCCCTCTTAGAGGCATCGCTGTGGAAAGAAGAGAAAATCGGAATCTGGACTCTCACTAGGTCACTCTGGATTAACCCCCGCCAGCCTCCTGTCAGTCACTGGTGGGCTGGGGGCAGGTGCTCGCAAGGGTTCCAGCCGGACCTGGCCTCACGTCAGGGAGGCCAAGTGTATTTCACCGATGCTGGGCTTAAGATGGAGGGGACAGAACATTCCTCTGCTCCTGTAACAGAATAAACCTGAGGACTTTCTTGCCCCTCTTTCTGGCTGAGGTAATTCATTGTGACTTTATTTTATATTTTCTTTACCACAAGGGCAAACATGCACCTTCACACATAATGTTTTGGACATTCGAGGGGAGGGTTATTTTTCCAGTGTTATTGAGGAGTAACTGGCATAGATCACTGGGTACATTGAAGGCGTACGGCGTGGGGGTTGGATCTGTCATATTCTGAAGTGATTATCACCGTGGGTTCAGTTACCGTCCATCATCTTGTGTAGGTACGATATACAGCAAAGAAAGAAGAATACAAAATTCTCCTGTGATGAGAACACTTAGACTCTACTCTCTTACCAACTGTCCCGTGTGTCGTCCAGCAGTGTCCGCGGCGGTCCCCATGTACCTCGCGTCCCTAGTACTCCTGTGTCTTCTCACTGGAAATGGTCACCTCTGCCCACCTTCCCATGCATGTTGGTAGGGGGTGGTTATGGTGCCCACCTTGCCCTTTCTGATGACCCCTGTGTATTGATGCCCGGCCAGCCCCCCTCCAGCCGCACCCATCCCGACAGCGCTGTCTCACCTGCCCTGGGGTTCTGTGTCTGCTGTGACATAGACTCTCTTGGTCCATCCTCTGAAGGCTCATCTCCCATTTACAATACTCAGATCCAACCCCCTGTGCAAATGGAGAAGAAGTCAAATAAGGGACAGGTGGCTATTTCCGGCATCTGCGTAAGACAGTCACACCTGGAGGAGTGGCTTGTATGTGTGAGTGGAGTAATGACAAAGCGGTAATGACCTCCTGTGGCTGCCGCTGGTTGCCCAATCCATTATTTTCATGAATTTTAGCTTTTCCTCGCCTCTGTTCCCGGGAACAAAGGTGAAAAGGCAAATCACGTGACATAATTTCTAGGTGTCATTTCCTAGCGTCGTGGTCTTAAAGGCTGAGGAGCCAAAGGTATCATTGACAATTACCCGGCTTATTGGGCAGACATGGCGCTAAGACCAAGAACGGGTTGGAAAGGTGGGATGAGAGGTGGGATGACTTGCGATCAAGAGGTGTCCCACTTTGGGCTCCTGTCCAGATGGCTCCTCCACATTCTACGGAAAGGCAGCTCGTGTTTTGGTGAGATGTGCTGAAAAAGCAAATTTGATACCCAGTGGCTTTAACACGGACCTTGTCATATTCTCATGACAGTGTAGTTTCTGTCTCTATCGAGCCTGTTCGAGAGGTGGGGAAATGGAGGCTCCGCGAGATGCCACCCCCTTCCCCCAAATCGCAGAGCTGTTCATCGCCGCACCGGACTCGTACTCAAGATCCAGTAGAAAGAGAACACGTAAGGGAAGCAGACTTCATGATGGGACTGTGTGCGTTTCACCACTTTTTCAAGCTTTTTTTTTTTTAATCGTGTTTTACAAGCAACAGCAAAGGCTGCAAACACATCATACAGGACAATGCAAAATGGGCAACTCGTAGTTCAGTGCGTTTCGAAGCTCAGTTAGTCAGTGTGCAGTAAAAAGTGAAGGTGCCCGTTGCCTCCGTGTACGTGAAATGGGGCCCAGAGTTAAGAAACGTGCAGAGATTCTGCTGTAACAAAACATGCGTCCTCTTAAAAAAGTCACCACATAATGAAGAATCACACGATAAAAACTGCAGGGTTTATGGGGAAAATGGGGTTATGGACAAAACACCTAAAGAAAACTCGGGCGCCTCATGGAAATGTTATCCCAGTTTTATTCGTATTCGGGGGTTCAGAGCTACGTGCGAACTACGATGCGTATGGCTCTCTGCCTCGGACGAGACCTGGAGTTGATGTGGAGGTCGAGCACTGGGAGGGCTGTCACTTGTGAGGAATCCCGCAGACACAGAAGGAGGGTGCCTGAAATCCGATGGGACGTTGGCGGATGATGGGTTGGCGTGTCTCAAGATGTGTGTGAGGGTGATTGTGTGTGTGCGTGTTCCTCAGACCCAGCTCGGCTGCACACGTCAACATAGGCTTTCCAGCAGACGAGGGCACATGAGCGGACACGGCATTGGTGGTATCCTTGTATCGTTCCTTGATGGATCGATGGCATCGCAGCAAAGTCACGTTTTCAAAACAAGCATTTTTACAAAACTGGTGGCACCCAGGTCCTCCCTCTGAGGAGTTCACAATCCTGCTCAGAATAAAATGTGCATAAACGAGAAATTAATAAATGCCAGACGGAATGCATGTGCATCTTGGAAAGAGGGGGCAGGGCGTGTGCCCGGGTGGCTCAGTCAGTTCAGCGTCCAACTTCAGCTCGGGTCATGATCCCAGGGTCCTGAGGTCCAGGCTTTGCTGGGGAGTCTGCTTCTCCCTGCCTCTCCCCCAGCTCATGCTAGGGTGTCCTCACGTTCTCTCTCTCCCTCAAGTAAATTTTTAAAAATATTTTAAATAACAGGAAAGGGAGGGCTCAGTGAGGCAACCTGGGAAGCGTTCTTACAGCCGGTATGGAACAAGTGCTCTCAGGAGTGGAGGGAAACGGAGGGACGGGGAGCTGGACCCCACGGCAAATGGGAAATAAGGCCAAATAAGTGGTTTTGCACAGAAGCTATAGTGGCCTCGGTGACCAGGGAGGGACATTTCCATAAGACAGGTTTTTAGAAGTTTGGGTAAAGCTGCTCTCTGTGACAGGGACTGGGAATGAATATTTACAGAACTCAGGCCACCGTTCCGTCCCTTCCAGTCCACTGTCTTCATTCCTTGTTCAGCCGCGTTCACAGAGCTCCTGGAAGCGCCACTGCCAACACCTGACAGGGGTCATGCCTGTGAACTCGGGAGGCAAAGTATGGACCCTAAGAAGTTTATGTCCTAGTAGAGGAAGCAGCAACAGAGGAAGGAAATGACAGGATTCCAAGTCGAAATAGGGCTTGGAGTCAACGAAGCGGGGAAGGGGACAGGGAACGATGGGTTTGTGTGAGAAGCTGGCTCGTCCCAGGAAGGTAGCTGGAGATCTCCCCTGTAGGGACTCAGCACATGACTACCCATGTGGCTGGTGTTGGGTGGGGAGCAGGTCTAGAAAAGTTGGTCCAGGCAGAGGAGACAGCAAGCGTACAGATGGTGAGCCCTGGGGTGGCCACCCAGAGGGCTGGAGTGGAGGAGTGGGGGAGGGGAGCAGAGGGAGAGGATGTGGGACCAGCAGCGGCCACGCCCCATAGGGGCCTCAGTCTGTGCTCTGAAGTTTCGGTTCTGCTCTAATTCCCCTGGGAAGCCCTGGATCCTTTTGAGCAGAGTGGGTCATGATCTCAGTCATCTTTTTTTTTTTTTTTTAGAAAAGATCGTTTTGTTTGTGTGTGGAACATAGTCTTTAGTGGGTAAAAAATGGAATCACAAAGACCAGGTAGGAGTGAGAGGATGGTGGGCTGGGCCAGGGTAGTAGATCAAAAAACGGGGGACTGGAGCGAGGATGAGAGGAAGGAAGGCAGGAAGGATGGAAGGAAGGAAAAGAGACAGTTGGATCTCACGTATGCTTTGATACTAGAATCTTCAGACCAAAGCCCGAGACTGGGTGGGAACTATGGCAGTATAAAGTGAGGGTAACTGAAGCCCCCTCCCCTCCCAGCACCCAAGTCCTGCGATGAGGACTGCCATGAGAAGGGAGTGTTAGGGGCTCAATCATGTCCCCTCAGAATTGAACCCTAGCCCCAGGACTTCAGAACAAGATTTGATTTGGAGTTGGATCCTTTCAAGAGATGATGTAGTTAGGCAAGAGCATTTAGGGGCCCTGACCTGATCAGAATGGTGTGCTTATGAGAAGAAATTTGGACACACAATGAACCAGCATGTCTGCACTCCAGCAGAGGCAAGACCCTGAGGTCACAGTCTAGTCTGAGGACAGTGAGGACACATATCCAGGACCTACAGCATTGTTCACTGCATAGTACGTCAGTTCTGCAAGATCTCTGTTCCCATTTGGGAAGGAGTTAAGCAAGCACAGAGACTTGTTTAAGGAAAATAATCACCATGTCGATAACCAACTCAACAGCAAGTCTAGAATAAGAAACATATCCCTTTGCCTTTTTAGCAGGTCCCGTCTATTACAGGACAAAGTCACCTGGAAGAATAAAAATGACTGGAAGAACAAAAGGACAAAGAAGCCACAAAAACTTTAGTATGACACGCTGAGTCTAGTCGAGGGAGGGGAGGTCAGCTCGTGAATAGATCAGTATACATTTCTCTTACCAGCATAAAGTCATCACCTTCAAGGTCAAGATTAGGAAGCTGGTCAGAACAGGTTTCATTCTTTTTATATATGAGCAATTTTTAATCCCATAGCTGTTTTGGGGAGGAAAAATCTGAGTGATCACCACCTCCTTGAGAGAAGCTAGATTAACCTCCCACAAGTTTGCACCTTGAGAAGATTGGATGGAAGGAAATACACATTGCCATGTGAGCTCACATGGCATTTTGACAAATCGTCTTTCACTCCAACTGGGCGCGTCATTAATTCCTGTCCACACATCTGTTTCTGCACTTCCTCCTACACAGCCTTCCCATGCCAATTCAGACCCAGTACTTACAGCTTTCCAAACATACCCCCATTATGTTCTTTTTTTGAAGGTCTGCGGGGACTGGTACGAAGGGGGATACTATAAATACAAAGAAAATAACTCTCATGGCCAGCTAGAGCTCCTGAGAGGCCCTGCTCTTTGACACAATTAAGGCTCATTAAGGTTCTGTTGTGCTGAAAAGTGGCCTTCTCAAGGAGTGTGAGATGTGCATTTTATTTAAATATATTTACACTGAGTTCAACTATTCCCCAGTCTCATTATGCATAATGCATTTACTAATGAAGAAATCAAAACATGGCATGCATAAAATTCATAGCACGGTTTTCAATCTCTGCAATTTTACTTAGTGATACAGAGACACACCCTTTAGGTCAGAATGCAGAGTTTGTGGGTGTCGCATGGTAGTTAAAAAGGTTGTCTTCCAAGTCACAAAGATCTGGGTTTAATCCTCATTCAACTTCTCTAACTAGCTGTTACTTCAGAAAAGTTCTCTCTCTTCCTAAGCCTATTTCCATTCAAAAAATAAGAAATAACAAAATGTATCTGGTAGGATTTTAACAAAGCTTAGTGTGCTGCCTGGCATAGAATGAGGAGGGCCTGGAGTGGTTGCTGTAATGGGGGTGCTGATGATGGAACAGGATGAAGAAGATGGTGGTGATGGTGATGATCATGGTGCTGGTGGTGCTGGTGATGATGATTGTCATAATGATGATGAAGATTATGGTGATGTTGGTGATGATGATGGTGATGGTGGTGAAAATGATGGTATTGATGATGGTGATGATGATGGTGGTGTTGATGATGGTGATGATGATGGTGGTGATGATGATGGTGATTAGGTGTTGATGATGATGATGGTAATGGTGATGATGGTGATGATGTGGAGTTGATGATGATGTTTAACTGAACAGATTTTCTCTGAAATGAAATACAGTGCTGTTTTTCAGATCATTAGTCAAAGAAGGCCCCGTAGGACTTATGTTAGTAGCTTATGTTAGTAGTAGCTTATGTTAGTTAGTAGCTATGTTACTCAAGGCCTTGGTATGCTTCCTAACAATAAAGGGAACTTACATGAATTGGTTTTTCAGAAATGACCATTTAATTCTCCCTTACATATTCTAAGCCCAAATTGTCTACAGATGTAGATAATTGTGTTATAAGTTTTAATTTTTTCAATCATAATATTCAGTATTACTATACTATTGATTGTTTGACAAGTATTAAAAATACTGTAAATGAGGGGCACCTGGGTGGCTCAGTCAATGGAGCATCTGACTCTTAGTTTTCTCAGGGTCCTGGGGTTGAGCCCTGTGTTGGGCTGTGCTCTGAGTGTGGAGCCTGCTTGAGATTCTCTCTCTCCCTCTCCCTCTCCTGCTGTCCCTTCCCCCAGTTATGCTCTCTCTCTCTCTCTTTCTGAAAAAAACAAAAACCTGTAAATGATAATGTAACCAACTTACAGACAATAAGCTTAAAATTATTGTTGTGGTCCGGGCACTTTCTTGGATCAGAAAGGGAGATCAGGAAAATAAAAAATATTTCATTCTCTTATATTACTTAGGCTTTCTTGTATTTTATTTTGGTCCTATGTTTAATAAGAGATAAGACAGGATAATGGAGAAAAACAGAGTTCTCTAAAAGTGCACTATTATCTGATGCCAGGTCAAGAGGTAAGCATCTGTAACAGCCAGACCATGAAGGGAAGTTACAGGCTTGGGTTCCGCACCCCGCACCATGCATGTGGGCAGCAGGCTACCGTTAGGTTTCAGGAGAGAGGACACTCTCATTCCTCCCTGAGGTTCTGGCCTGATTTGCTGAACAGGACCTGACCAGGAGCCCCTCAGCAGCGCTTGTGGGTTGAGTTAATGAATGTTTAAAAAAACAAAATGAAGGAATCTCAGGAATGCCCTCCATATGGGGAGGTTCTTGAAATCCATCCATCCTTTTGAAGAGCTTGAAAGGTCAAGGTCTTATTCACCAAGGCTCAGGCTCTGGAAGAAGAAACAGGGAAGGTGATTTGTCCCTACTGAACAAACTTCTGGTCAGATGTGTCTTCCCCGGAGGCCATGGGTTAACCAACAGCACCTGCTAGGTTTTCTGTCCAGGGCCACTCGCACGGGGAGTCTGGGCAAGTCCTTCAGCGTGGCAGAGCCAAATTCCAGTCACAGGCTCTCCAAGTGCTCGGAGGCTACCTGTGACATTTTAAGGAGGTCTAGAAAGTCAGAACTACCATCATATAAATCTAATATTTTATTTGCCTTTTTCACTTCTATTCTTTCATGAATGTGAAAAAATCATTAATTTCAGGGTCTGCATTGCAACTGACCTTGTCAAGTATTGATGCAGTTTCAAAGAAGAGTGTCTGAAATTATCAAAAAGGCAATTAAAATATCCCCCTTTTCCAACTACATATGTGTATGAGGTCTTATTCATATACTTAAACTGAAGGAACATGTTGCAAAGAATTGAAGGCAGAGGTCAGAATCCAGCATTCTTTTATTTTTTTTTAAAGATTTTATTTATTTATTTGGCAGAGAGAGACAGTGAGAGAGGGAACTCAAGCAGGGGGAGTGAGAGAGGGAGAAGCAGGCTCCCCACAGAGCAGGGAGTCTGACGCAGGGCTCGATCCCAGGACTCTGGGATCATGACCTGAGCTGAAGGCAGATGCTTAATCCACTGAGCCACCCAGGCACCCTTCAGCATTCTTTTATAAAGGCACATATTATTGAGGTATGCAAAAATTTAAAACAATGCCAATCTACTAACTTATTCTTTTGGAAGATGTAGTTACTTTTCATAAAATATGTTACTTATATTAATACATAACGGGTTCTTTTAAATAAACTAATGCATAGGTGTACTTAAAATGTCTTATTTAATGTTTTATTTATATATATTACATTATAATGTTTATATATATGTGTACACACACACACACACATCCCACATAAACTAAAGCTCTTTGAAGTTCTCAGTAACTTCTCAAAGTTGTAAAGAGGTCCTGAGCAGAAATATCTGAAAGTCACTAGATTAGATTATCCACTCAAAAATCCTCTTCAGGCCCGAAACTTTTGGTTCTAAGACGAGCCCAGCCCTCGCTACGTTCTGTGAGGACCAGCAGTGAGCGTCCTTGCCCTCAGCACCGCCGGGACCCTGTGGAGAGACGGCCGTCTCCGTGAAGGGGTAGATCCGACAGCCCAGCTCCGAGGGCTCCGTTGCAGGGCTCGGATGAAGGGACTGTGGGAAGCGGGGTTTGGAGAAGGCAGCTTCTCCTTCGACCTCGGTCCCTTTCTCTGCGATGACACACTGTGCTCTCAGCAGGACACGTTCCACAAAATGCTTCTGGGCTCTATTAAGAAACATTTTATTGAAACCAGTTATTTTCCCAATATCCAAATTTTAAACTCTTCACGCTGGACCCAGTGATGCGAATGAGCTACATGAGAGCTTTTAAAATTGCCCTATTTGTTGATTGTTTTGACACAAGATTTGTCGTGTGGCTAGATGAGACCAACGGGCAGAAGAGAAGGCCTCGGGGCACTCAGTCCGGGGACAGCTGACTCAACCACTTCTATCTCATGAGAACCTGAGCAAATCCCTTATTATGTGAGTCTTAAAAAAAAATCTGTAATATTGAAATGTTAACTGTCACTTTTAAATCCCCTACCATGGGCCTTGTGCTCTAAAAGATACTCTGTGTAGGTTATTGATTGAATCCTCAAAGATGCTCCTATGGTGACAATTGCAATCCTCATCCTACAGACAGGGGACTAAGGGTTAGAGGACCAAGTGGTGACCAAACCACACAGCTGCTACGTAGGGAGCCTGGTGCATCCCCCCAGCTGTCTGAGTCTAAGCCCGTGACTTTCCCCTGAGCTGAATGTTTGGTGATTGGCTTGTAGAGTGTCTGGGATGATGGAAGAAGCAGTTTGCAAAGTGCACGTAGTAGGTACTAGGCACACAGTATGTGCTCAGCTGGTCTTAGGTCGCCCACTCAGCCCAGCTCCTGGGTCCCGTACTTTGTAGAAACAGTGTGTCGTCAAAGCAGGGTCACCTATGTGGGGCCCAGGAGAGCAAGTCTGTCCTCTGAGGGCTCTTGCTCTTGGCTGTGTTCAGTGGAATTTGCCACTTGATCTGCTGGTGTGACATTGGAGTTAACCATCCCTGTGTTCATGGACAAATCTGTCAGTTTTTCTGGGCTTTGACTTTCTTTTCTCTGAAGGAAGGAATATGGACAAAGGTACCTCAAGACCTATACAGTGTATTCGAATCTCCATGGTACTGTTGCTCATTGTTTTTTAAACAAACTTAGTAGTTCCAAGAAATAGTTTAGGATTTGAATGTTTACCCCAAATCCTGGAGGTTCCAATTGGAAACCTGCATCACAATTCAAGAAATGCGATGTTTAAGAAAAGCAGCACGATGTATCTGCCCTTCATCATAATTCCTCAGCATCTGGTATAAAATTGATACTATAAAAAGGACTTCCTTCTTCCAGTGTTAAACCCTAAATAATGAGAAATAATACAAAGGAAATCGCTGTCCTCCTAGCAGGTAGAGAGAGGACTCTCCTGACTGCCATTATTTGCAACTGGGAATGACCATGAAGACTGACATTTTGTCTTCTTTTCACGATGAAGCAATTCTCATCTTCCCTTCGGACTAGATTCGGTGTGTTGAAGGAGGGACGGGGCTCCGTTCTCATGTTGTTAGCTTCCTTCATCAGCCGTGTTCTGTAACCCTATTAAGTGTGTTTATCTCATTGTGAGCATTGAAGACTGTGGCTCCTCACCCAGTTCTGAGCTACGCGTGTCCCTCCCACAGTGCCCGGTCCCTACGCCGGCATCTTGTCTTACATCAACATAGGAAATCTGATCATTGCTCTTTATGAAGCGATAATGTAGGAAAAACCAATTTGAATAGGGAGAAGGAGACAAATCACTTTCCCTAAGGAAAGCAGAGCAGAGTGTATGTGGGCAATGAAGTAACTGCTCAGAACCACAGAATCTAGAAGCTGGAGCGGGGGCAGGGTGGGGGGTAGAGCACTGTGCATGGCCATCCTTCCAAGTACCTGCAGGGGACTGGCTTGTCAGTGGCCCAGCCCCCCAGAGGCACACAACCAGGGGCCCTTCAGTCCTTCTGCCTGTGCACGTCCTTCCACCCACAAGACCCCTGGCCCATGCAGATCAGCTCTCCTTTTATTGAAAACCTCAGGTTCCAATGGAAAGGAGACTTAGGAAATCAAGTGGAAAAGATCTATTGCCATGAACTCTGATTAAGGACTGGGTTCGTGTTCAACACTGTCAGCTCTTTCATGGGGAGATTCCCGGGTCCCAAGGGTATCTGCCTCCGTCTCCACACACTTCGTGTCCTCACCAAGCAGAGCAAGACAGCTGAGAAGCTGAAGCTCCAAAAACAATCTATGTAAATGGCCTATGCATTTGGTTTCTTTTGAGTTTAAGGATTCAGCAGCACCCCACTTACTTGTCAATCCAGACAGGCACCAGGGCTGCCTCTTTCTGGGGTACCAGCCTGGGAGGCGGTGAGGAGGTGGTTGCACCACTAGCGGGGGAGGGGGCCAGCAGAAAAAAACATGTTGAAATTAGAACGGGTAGGTGTAGAATTCTAGCGTGATCCAGAATTACTCAGCCTACAGAACAAGAGAGGAGAACAAGAAGGGGGATGCAAGGCCCAGCGGTGATCAGGAAGGCTCCCGAGATGCCCCTGGGGGGCCAGGCCTCAGGATTCAACAGTACACTCCCTCCGTCTTTTCTTGGGTGCTGGAGGTAAGCCAGACAGGTTTCCTAGTTACAAGAAGTGCACCTGTTCGGCGGGACGAGCAAGTGCCACGCCCATCACTCAGAGAACGTATCTTCCTTTGCAATAGTAAGAGGTTCCCCGAGAAAGTCAGAGAGTCAGGACTGGGTGCAGGACATCAGGCTGCCTTCCCATAAGACAACACAAAATGTCTCAAACGTTGGGTCTGGAAGCCAAGTCAGCATAGCTGGAGGGAAGAGAAGTCCAGTGAAGCTGGCCAACATGGTTCAATGGGACCCGGGGGTATTTCTCTCTCCAGGATTTCCCGCCATATATTTATTGGCTCTTGGGAAGATGGGCTTATTAGGGAGATACTTTGGACAAAGTCTATACCAAAGCCTTCAGGTTATATCAAAGGACTTGCCAGAGAGGGTTTCCTGGTTGGAAGTTCAAAGTTCTCGAAATTCCCTCTCTCTCCAGTATCCTGATGTAACTTAACGCCTCCCTGGATAGTTGAGGAGCTTCTTGGGAACAGGACCCAGAACTCTTCACCCGCAAATCCCTGGCTGGCTGGCACCGTGTTTGAACAGAACAGAATGGGTCCATAAGCGCCCCCTGTCCTCCGCCGAGAGAGGCCCGCGAAGTCCGTCCGTCTTCGCCGGGGCTTTCTCCTGGTATTTACTTTTAATTAAATGGAACGTTCATCAAAGTAAAAAACATGCTGCACTTAGTACATTACCTCAGACTACAGAGAACCCTCCTCTGCTACTTCTTATGGCCCTCTGGGGACAGCTGTGAATTTAGTTCCTTCTACTTTATTAGTGTAATTGAAAAGGACATTAATCCAAAGGGAGGCGTTTGTACACTGCCTGGCTAAAAATCATACAAACATGGTTTTCTCCGAAGTACGCTGACCACTTAAATTTCACCCAAGGATTCACCACTGAGCACACAGCCAGCATTATCTTTTCTTCCTTGGAATTTGATTCTAGAAGTTCTGGGAGCCCCAGAGTTTCACTGAAGTTCATTTCCAGAATCTCACTGAGGGAAAGCAGGGCGGGGTAGGCAGTGAGAAGTTATTGCGTTGAGATACACACAGGGGCTTAAAGTCCTTTGAAAGGGGCTTAGGAGAGAAGCCCAGAGGGATGAGATGTGGTCATCATGGTGACCGACCCTCCCCCCACTGATGGTAATGGACTGAGTCGCTAGTGGGTGCTTCTCTAGTGTCCCCACACTGCATGCATCCAGCCCCGAAACCCAAACCTCAGGCCTTCGGAGGTTTCAGTTGCATGGGGCTCCCAGAAATCCTGCTGTGCGAGATGACCGTCTCCGAGCCAGGAGCCCAGTGAGAGTCCCTTGTTCTTAAGCAGAAACACCGATTTGTTTAATTCCCAACAGAGGCTCTTTTACCATTATTCTCACAAAGGACTGAAAACATATTTAACCTAGAGAACCTAGAAGAGCTTCATTGATCTGTGGACACAGTGAGTCTTACATGCTGCTCATCTCACACTCCCTTTGTCCCTGGGATCTTCGGATCTGTATCGATGTGGGTCTGACCAATTGGAGATTCCCATTACTAGAAGGTCCGGCCTCTTTGCTCAGCTCTGCTCCCTGCCACTAGCTGTGAGATGTCCAGCATCAGAGTGGCAGGAGCAGAACAGAGAAAGGGGAGCCCCCAATGTGTGGGAAGGGGCTCCCCATGGAAGATCAGGGCCAGCAGAGCTGTCCCCCCAAAGACAATAGAGGTCCGTGCTGGATGCCCATGAGCTGTTCATTCGGAGGCATTTCTCTCCCCATTATGATGACCATTTGCTTTACAATTTTCAAGTGGCAATTACCCATGTTTGGAGGCAGTGCTTTTTTAACAAACAAAATACAGTCTTGTCCGTGGATAATTATCTCTGTAACAATACACCTTGTTATGTAAGATCACGAGAAGGAAAGAGAACAGTCGTCTTGACATTCTGGACATTTTGATTATGTCCACTTTTATGACTAAGCATATTTCAAACTCCAGTTCCAAAGTAAAAAAGACACCTTGGTGTTTTGAGGTTTTTGTTTTTGTTTTTAATGAATGAGAGCTTGAGGGGGAAATGGTTTGTTCCTTGGAATGATTTTCCTTGAGATGTACCCAGGACATTACAGTCAGCCTGGCACAAGTAGAAAGACCTAGTTCTAGCAGTGTTAACACGGAGGAGGAAAACTGCACCATGTGAAATAGTTCTGGGGTCTGCTGACTGTCCCTGCCGTTCCTGGCTCCCTCCAGAGAGTCAGGAAGCCAGACAACAAGAGTGTCTGGTTAAGAGTTGGCTGTGCCATGGGGTCATGGACAGCGTGGGCTCAGGAGGTGGGGTGACCTCTGCACTTGCTCTCTCCCTGGTTTAGAGAGGACCTTGTCCTCAATGGAAAACACAGAGCTTGGTATTGGCTCATCTCTAGGGACTTTTCAACTGTAGAATTCTATAGTCCTTTCCCCTAGCCAAAACTTTTCAGTGTAAAATGGAAGCCTTATTCCAAGTTTGTAAGTTTTAGTGATCATTTTGATGGAACTCCATGGTTCCTGTCATAACACGGTTCTCGGGGCACCTGAGTGGCTCAGTCGGTTAAGCATCTGAATCTTGGTTTTTGGCTCAGGTCATGATCTGAGTGCAGTGAGATCAAGCCCCGTGTCGGGCTCCATGCTCAGTACAGAGTCTGCTTGTCCCTCTCCTTCTGGTCCTCCCCACCTTTCTCTCTATCTCTCATAAATAAAATCTTAAAAAAATAACAACCCTGTTCTCAGGTCCTAACATACCAATAATGCTCTTTCCACCAGTTTCCCCACAGTGGTGTAGGGGCCATTTCGAACTGGAGCCGGTCTGGAGTGTAAGTCAGCTGCTCTTAAGGGTTTAGGCCCATCCACGTACCCACTAACCCGCTGCATAACCACTGACAACTCTGGTCTCCAAAGGGGATAGGGTCCTTGGACTCCTGGCACCCACAAGTGTGACACCCTAAATGTTAGCACTTAATACATTAGGGTTCTTTCATATACAGAAGAAAAAGATCTAATTCTTCAATAAGTTAAATTCAGGCATGAAAACTAAGATTTTTTTTTTCATGTCCTCAGGAACTAGTTATCAAAATCTACAAATCTGTCTTGATTTGCACCTTACCTTCTCTCGTAAGCATTTTAGTGCCTACGTGTACATTAGGCACCAAATGGGGCTCTGGGAGATCATGGGAATAATTTTTTTTTTAAGATTTTATTTATTAATTTGACAGAGAGAAATCACAAGCAGGCAGAGAGGCAGGCAGAGAGAGAGGAGGAAGCAGGCTCCCTGCTGAGCAGAGAGCCCGATGTGGGGCTTGAACCCAGGACCTGGGATCATGACCTGAGCCGAAGGCAGCGGCTTAACCCACTGAGCCACCCAGGCGCCCCTCATGGGAATAATTTTAAATCTGAGTTCTGAACTCACTGCTTTTCTTGTATTTCATTATAAAATTTAGGAATTTTTTTTTTTAATTAAAACTGAACCTTTTTTTAAAAACCCACAGCCCTTCACCTCCATCCGTCCTGCTGTGCTCCAGCCCAATCGCAGATCCTTGAACTGCATTCATAGCAGACACAGCTGTCCTGGAGCCAGGGCTGGAGACAGCTACGGGTCACAAACTTGCTCTGCCCGTGTACCTTGGGGTCACTGGACTGCCCCGATGCACCTGCCCCTGGCCTACTTTCCGCCCAAGTCCGGCAGCTGTGTCTCCAGAAGTGGAGATCTTAGAGGACAGACTCTACTGTGGTCCTCACACAAATAAATTTCCTACCTTTTTTTTTCTTGAAGGCATCTGATTTGGATCCTTCTGCCCTGAGCCATCTGTTTTGGGAATTGCTACAACTGTACCAAAGTTAATTGCTCACTCATAGTAAGTGTCAAAATTTCTAAAAGAAGATCCAGCCAGTAAGGCAGCTCCCGTGTTCCTAGCACATGATTTGGTCTGTGACCTTGGCCACCCTTCCTCCCTCATCTTCCTGCCCTAGTCCAGCTTCTCCACACTTAACAGATCAGAGTTTGGAATGCAGTTTAGAAACTCGGCTTCCAGGCTCTTTTCCTGTGGCTCTTGTGTTTGGGATTTCTAAGACCTTGCTAGTGCCTAGGAAGTATCTGTTGAACCTGAGAACGGGGTCAGGATGGAAGCAGATGACGAGTGTATCTGGGCTAACCTGGGAGTGATGATGCTCGTGGTGGTGGTGATCTTGCTAGGACAGTAAACCAGTTTTATTGGTGGTGTACCTATTTTGTTTCAAACTTATGGGTGCTATCTTGGAAATACATACTAACATCTCACCTGTAGTCATTATTCCCATTTTAGAAATAAGGCATCTTTGACTCAGAGTTGCTAACTGATTTTTCTCAGGATCACTCAGATAAACATGGCAAAGCCTGAATTCAGATTTGGATCTACCTGTTGCTAATGGTCTGTGTGTCTCTCCATAACCAGCGTCATCTAAAGTCCGAGTGGGGATGGAGTAGGTAGGGTTGAAGAAAGAAGGAAATCTCCCTTTTGATGGTTAGTGTAGTATCGATGAGGAAATCATACTAATGAGGTCAAGAATTAAGTTGGACATGAGAATATTATTCTGACCTTAGGGGTAATGGAAAGTGGGTACAGTGAAGCCTATAGATAGCTTCACGTGAGGAGGGACAGAGAATAGGGTAGAGCCCTAGAGAGACAGTCATTCTTACTATTTCTGGTATATTTGTTCTGTAAAGAGTGAGCAAATAATGACCATTGTTCCTAGCAGAAACGTAGGGATAGGCGCCTACAGGCCTCTGGTCACAACGTTTTCATCAGCCGGTCGATATATAGCCTTCTTTTGTGTTTCTGTTTAGACGCATTATTGAATGTCTGTTGTACATTTGTTCATGCTGACCTCACTCGGGGTCAACAGCACTGTAAGCCAACATGAACGAGGCTTCTCTAGCACATGTGTTTTTCCCTGGGAGTAGATTACTGCCTTCTTACGCTGGGGAACACTGGACATTACTTTGCACGGTGTTCTGGGGCCATTTTAAACAGTGAAATCATCACCAAAATGAAAAATGTGGCATTAACGGTGTCCGTCCTGCAAATTCTCAGAATTCATCTGAACTGTTAAAAAAACTAGACTGCACATCATAACCATTCGCAGACAGATCCATGGAGTGATTCCTTTGTACAATCCCCTGTTCCTTTAGTTGAACAAGTAAGAGAGAAAAGGTGGAAAAGCAGAAAGACATCGCCTCTGTCCTCATGCGGTTGTTCTAAATCGTCCTGGTCTGGTCTGTTGCTCTGCTCGCTTTCCCCTGCAGACGTGAAGCAGCCGCGCCGGCACGTGGCGTGCCAGCACACGCACGCTGCTGCTTTAATGAGCAAGCATTTCCTGCCGCTTTGCAGAATAACAAGTGAGGGAGGTCAGTTGGCTATCCCCGTTGTGCAGCTGATGGGCGTAGTTTGGGTGACCCTCCGTGTGACCGAAGGAGTGACCACTTGGTTTCATTAAATGGGAGATCCATAGGCAGTTCTCCAGGCAAAGGGCAGGGGGCAGGGACTGCGAGCAGTCCGCATCGAAAATGGCGAGATTGGGAGGGGGTCCAGGACGCCATGCATGTGAAGCTCAAGCCGTAAGACATTGGCCTCTTACCAGCTTGCTGACTAAGGAGAAGAAATGAGCAGGACACGTTGAGAAAGAGTTTTCACGCCCAGAAGACTCTGGCTGACTTTCATGCGTGGATCACACGCGCTCTCTGAAGAATTTGCTTACTGCCTTGTTTTCATCAGCAGCTTGGAGAAAACTCAGACGGGAACAATGGTCTCCATCAGCTCTTGTAACACTGCATCGTGCTGATCCAAAGGGTATAGTCACAGCCAGTCCTATTTGTCACAGATATAGCACTTGAATGTTTCCTCACATGACAGATAGGGACAAGCAAAACACTGGGCTCTCAGGTGATGTGCCTTCTCAGCCGTTATTATAGAAATGACTCATCCAAATATGGGTTCTCACCTTCAAAGGGGTTGCCTATGAAGTATACTTTTCTACTAAGGGTACTGTTGTTCCAAACATACTTGGAAATATTGGAACATCTTCACATGTTTTAGCATGTCTAAAGACATTGAATGACAGTCCTTTAAGGAAAACATGTGCCTCTGTGCATGTGTGTCTGTGTATATGAGTGTGTGTGTCTGTGTGTGTGTTTATGTATGTCTGTATGTGGTATACAGTGTGTATACATGTGTGTACGTGTGTGTGTGTGTGTGTGTGTAAAGACCTAATCATTTGGAGGTGGGAATGGAGAATACCATTGTTTATAAGATCTATCAATAGTTTTGTGTAGGGTAAAAAAATGACTTATGTAATTATAGAAATTTTGGTCCTGATTTTCATCTGTGTCCCAAAACTGGCTATGGCTGGGATGTCCTTGAGTTGCCTTCAGTGGCACCATGCTGGGGTAAGAGTCTGGCTTTCTGACGTGATGGTTTGAAGGCCATCACTGAACGGGTCAGATGTAATATGAATTTAACAGTATTTAGAGTAGCATGTAATGTGTGTGGATTAAGAAAAGTGTCATGTTAGCATGGGATTCTTACTGTGGTACTGGTGGTGATCCTATTTAAATTACAGCGTCTCATTAGTTTGACTTTTGAAATCCAAGATACACTTTTAGAAAAGGATATTGATATAGGCAGTGAACTTTGAGAATGTGAGGTGTGGATACATGACTGTAAACTCCACTGAGAGTGGAACACATAGACAGTTTAAAGGACTGCTTGTTGGCTAGCTTGCTGATAATTCCTACAACTTGGACTAACACTTAAATCATTTGTCCTCAGATGGACTTAGCTTTAAATGAAGAACCCCACATGCTTAGGGGGTGATCCTGTGGGGAAAAAAAACAGTTCTAAAAACCTCTGGAGTAGATCGTGTTTTTCCTATTGAGATAATAATCACATTAGGCCATTGTCTTGAATAATAATGCTTTTGTACTGTTAAAAGCTTAGTACATTTTATAATTCTAAATAAATGTTAAGAATAATCAGTAGGATATTTTGAAGGAAGAGTTGCACTTAGCGTAGAGAAAAGGAAAATGACTGCTTGTCCCCATAACCGTATTTGAATGGGCAGCAGCAAGAGAATCGCTCAGAAACCCAGGAAAGTAGAGAGGCCTGTCGTTACCATAAGCGACGTGTTTATCCCTCTTCCTGTAATGTTAGCATTAGTGTGTATCTTAAGCTCTCTGTCACAAAGCTCTTGAGTATTAGACTAAACGCCAATGTAAATTGTAAACTTTTTCCTTTGAGCTTCACAAAGACTCAAGCCAAGGACTCAAGAAGTCAACCTTTCTGGAGAAGTTTTTCCTAAACACCCAGTCTGCCTCGGAGGCCGAAATCGAGGCCGGGGGGCGGGGGGCGGTGCGTGACTGCAGGGAGCCCATGTTTGGGGGATGGGGCCTCGGCTGGTGCTGTTCCACACTTACTCTCTGGCCTTAGACAGGTTGTGTCCCCACCAAGTCTGAGCTCCCTTCTTCCGGGAACAGTGACTCTGGGGACTGGGCAAGATGTGGCCAGAAAAGAGCATGGGCTCAGGTAGCCACTTGGTAAACAGTGGTCAGGACGATCCCTATTAATAATTAATTAGTTACCAACTCAGTTTACATTTGGATTTAATTAATGCTGGTAATGAGTGCATTCATTATTACCAACATATTTGCAGGCTGAAAATCATTTCTAGGAAAATCCCGGCATTGGCCTTTTCCTGTATCCTTATTATCTCCTGGTTTTAATGCAGGGCCAACATTAACTGATGCTTTGCTCTGTGTCGAGCCCATCCTGAGCTGCTTACGTTGGAATATGTGATTCTCCCAGCCACTGCATGGAGTAAGCACTATTATATTCCCATTTTTATAGATGAAGAAACTGAGGCAGGTCGCTTGACTGAAGTCATGCCGCTAGGAAGTGGTAGACATGTAATCAGTAATTGACAAGAATATAGTCTTAAATACCAGGATTTATACTTGTAAATAGGCTGGGCACGTAGTGGACTTTCTCTCTATGGGTATTGCTCCCCGCTGTGAACTAGGTCCAAAACCATTCAGGAGTCACTCTTGGGTCTCTTATTTCCCTTGTCACAACTGGTTGATGGACACAACCATTGTTCCTTGTAAATGCACATGACGTGTAACTACTTGGTTAAAAACCAAAATGGCCCCAAAGTCCAAAGGGTGATCCCCGCTAACTATCTGCGGGAATGTGCTAGAAGGTCTTAGGACGTCATGCTGAGTGGAAATGCATTTTGCCTCTCAGTGTAAGATCTGTGGAATAAGTATGCAGTTTGGTGAGGGCCTGCCTTGCATTGGGCCAGACGGATGGCTTTTAGCCCCAGAACTGATCCAGGTCCGTGACACCATTTCTATAATCATACCACATACTGAGGAGTTGAACCTCTCTGGTGTGTGAGACTGCAACCTGCTACCTGAGAAAAATACAAACCTCCTTTCTTGGTTGAAAAAGCTTCTCCCAGATCTTCAGCAGAAAATGGTACAGTCTGGGGTTTGGAGTCCCACGTGGGTCTCCATGACTCTACCCTTCTATTCTTCCATTTCCCACCAGTCAGATGAAGAGTCCCCTCACCTAAGAGAGTTTGCATGAGGGATCTACATAAGTGTCACTGGGGGAGTCTGGTCCAGGGTCTGGCACATTCTAAACCCATATAAAGCTCCCTCGTTCCCTCAGCATTCCGTGCGCCCCTGGCTCCATCCGGTAGGTGTGGACCTGTGGTTGGACTTTGATGGTGGTACCCTTGCCAACTGACCTTCAGTCCATTGTCCAGCCCAGCAACTGGGCTGTCGTTGGAGTTGTTCTCAGGGTTGGCCCCCCAACACATGCACCGTGTGCCCCAGCCATGCACACAGGAGGCTCTCCCAAGCAAAAGGTGGCTAATAAGGCGGCGTCAGGTGCCCCTCGGGGGTGGGTCTGCATCTTTTGTGTACATTTTACATCTCCTTCTGGACTTTTCCTTCCCTCTGGGCTCCACACCCTTCAGGAGAGAAACTGCAGGGTCTGAAGAGTGTGCTCCTCACCCCAGGCTCAGGTCTCCCTTCAGACTCAAAACTGGGAGTGGGGTGTGCAGCCCAGGGGCCTTGGTGAGGAAGGCTGCTGCTGGTGGTATTTTCTTAGGTGCTTTCCTTGGAGTCACCATCATGCCATGGGCTTATTTGAAAGAAACCACACATAGTGGCTCATTTATGGTAGTTAGGGATTGAAATAAAGGCCATTCTCCTTTCATAATTAAAGCCAACAAACAGCTCTGCGGTAGGTACAGGGTGGCTTCTGGGGGTTAGAAGCAATTGTAAGTGGTCGACTTACACCAGGACGTTAAATAAGAGCCCGTGACTCTCTGGAGCCACATCTTTCTCGGACCAGCATCAGAATACACCTGACATCTCGCTCCAGCCCATTCGCAAACCCTGGACATACCTGTAGGGTTAGGATCCCTACATCCTCTCTTCAGTTCCCACCCTATGATGAAGCACACAGTGATGTTCAGAGCAGGCTTCTGAATTGGGACCAGGCTCATTCCCTGTACCCCACTGGCCCTACTGACATAAAGTGCTCACCGTCTGGATGCTAGAATCCAGCTCACGGTGCCCTAGATCACCCATCCGAGAGGCACACTAGAGTGGCTATTCCAAGCATAAACTGTGTGAGCACACGCCTGCTTTGAACCCTGAACTTGACACTGTTGTGTAATTGTGGGCAAGAGGGTTCAGCTGTTGCTTTGTTGGTTTACTCATCTGTAAAATGAGGATGATAATCTACTCCACAGGGTTATTTTAGGAATAATTGAGTTGATATGTAAGAACTACAAGAATATTTGGTACTTGGTACTTGTTAGTAAAAGCTAGCCATCAACACCACCGTCGCCATCGTCGCCATCGTCGCCATCGTCACCATCGTCATCATCGTCACCATCATCATCATCACCATCATCATCATCACCATCGTCATCATCGTCACCATCATCATCATCACCATCATCATCATCACCATCATCACCACCATCACCATCATCACCATCATCACCATCACCATCATTACCATCACCACCATCATCACCACCACCATCACCATCATCACCATCATCACCATCATCACCATCACCATCATCACCATCACCATCACCATCATTACCATCACCACCATCACCACCATCACCATCATCACCATCATCGCCATCATCACCACCATCACCACCATCACCATCATCACCATCATCGCCATCACACAACGTTTTCATCAGCCGGTCGATATATAGCCTTCTTTTGTGTTTCTGTTTAGACGCATTATTGAATGTCTGTTGTACATTTGTTCATGCTGACCTCACTCGGGGTCAACAGCACTGTAAGCCAACATGAACGAGGCTTCTCTAGCACATGTGTTTTTCCCTGGGAGTAGATTACTGCCTTCTTACGCTGGGGAACACTGGACATTACTTTGCACTGTGTTCTGGGGCCATTTTAAACAGTGAAATCATCACCAAAATGAAAAATGTGGCATTAACGGTGTCCGTCCTGCAAATTCTCAGAATTCATCTGAACTGTTAAAAAAACTAGACTGCACATCATAACCATTCGCAGACAGATCCATGGAGTGATTCCTTTGTACAATCCCCTGTTCCTTTAGTTGAACAAGTAAGAGAGAAAAGGTGGAAAAGCAGAAAGACATCGCCTCTGTCCTCATGCGGTTGTTCTAAATCGTCCTGGTCTGGTCTGTTGCTCTGCTCGCTTTCCCCTGCAGACGTGAAGCAGCCGCGCCGGCACGTGGCGTGCCAGCACACGCACGCTGCTGCTTTAATGAGCAAGCATTTCCTGCCGCTTTGCAGAATAACAAGTGAGGGAGGTCAGTTGGCTATCCCCGTTGTGCAGCTGATGGGCGTAGTTTGGGTGACCCTCCGTGTGACCGAAGGAGTGACCACTTGGTTTCATTAAATGGGAGATCCATAGGCAGTTCTCCAGGCAAAGGGCAGGGGGCAGGGACTGCGAGCAGTCCGCATCGAAAATGGCGAGATTGGGAGGGGGTCCAGGACGCCATGCATGTGAAGCTCAAGCCGTAAGACATTGGCCTCTTACCAGCTTGCTGACTAAGGAGAAGAAATGAGCAGGACACGTTGAGAAAGAGTTTTCACGCCCAGAAGACTCTGGCTGACTTTCATGCGTGGATCACACGCGCTCTCTGAAGAATTTGCTTACTGCCTTGTTTTCATCAGCAGCTTGGAGAAAACTCAGACGGGAACAATGGTCTCCATCAGCTCTTGTAACACTGCATCGTGCTGATCCAAAGGGTATAGTCACAGCCAGTCCTATTTGTCACAGATATAGCACTTGAATGTTTCCTCACATGACAGATAGGGACAAGCAAAACACTGGGCTCTCAGGTGATGTGCCTTCTCAGCCGTTATTATAGAAATGACTCATCCAAATATGGGTTCTCACCTTCAAAGGGGTTGCCTATGAAGTATACTTTTCTACTAAGGGTACTGTTGTTCCAAACATACTTGGAAATATTGGAACATCTTCACATGTTTTAGCATGTCTAAAGACATTGAATGACAGTCCTTTAAGGAAAAC
Source organism: Enhydra lutris kenyoni (assembly GCF_002288905.1). Taxonomy (NCBI): domain Eukaryota; kingdom Metazoa; phylum Chordata; class Mammalia; order Carnivora; family Mustelidae; genus Enhydra; species Enhydra lutris. The sequence continues at coordinate 29,072,632 of NW_019154121.1, forward strand.
ATGTGCCTCTGTGCATGTGTGTCTGTGTATATGAGTGTGTGTGTCTGTGTGTGTGTTTATGTATGTCTGTATGTGGTATACAGTGTGTATACATGTGTGTACGTGTGTGTGTGTGTGTGTGTGTAAAGACCTAATCATTTGGAGGTGGGAATGGAGAATACCATTGTTTATAAGATCTATCAATAGTTTTGTGTAGGGTAAAAAAATGACTTATGTAATTATAGAAATTTTGGTCCTGATTTTCATCTGTGTCCCAAAACTGGCTATGGCTGGGATGTCCTTGAGTTGCCTTCAGTGGCACCATGCTGGGGTAAGAGTCTGGCTTTCTGACGTGATGGTTTGAAGGCCATCACTGAACGGGTCAGATGTAATATGAATTTAACAGTATTTAGAGTAGCATGTAATGTGTGTGGATTAAGAAAAGTGTCATGTTAGCATGGGATTCTTACTGTGGTACTGGTGGTGATCCTATTTAAATTACAGCGTCTCATTAGTTTGACTTTTGAAATCCAAGATACACTTTTAGAAAAGGATATTGATATAGGCAGTGAACTTTGAGAATGTGAGGTGTGGATACATGACTGTAAACTCCACTGAGAGTGGAACACATAGACAGTTTAAAGGACTGCTTGTTGGCTAGCTTGCTGATAATTCCTACAACTTGGACTAACACTTAAATCATTTGTCCTCAGATGGACTTAGCTTTAAATGAAGAACCCCACATGCTTAGGGGGTGATCCTGTGGGGAAAAAAAACAGTTCTAAAAACCTCTGGAGTAGATCGTGTTTTTCCTATTGAGATAATAATCACATTAGGCCATTGTCTTGAATAATAATGCTTTTGTACTGTTAAAAGCTTAGTACATTTTATAATTCTAAATAAATGTTAAGAATAATCAGTAGGATATTTTGAAGGAAGAGTTGCACTTAGCGTAGAGAAAAGGAAAATGACTGCTTGTCCCCATAACCGTATTTGAATGGGCAGCAGCAAGAGAATCGCTCAGAAACCCAGGAAAGTAGAGAGGCCTGTCGTTACCATAAGCGACGTGTTTATCCCTCTTCCTGTAATGTTAGCATTAGTGTGTATCTTAAGCTCTCTGTCACAAAGCTCTTGAGTATTAGACTAAACGCCAATGTAAATTGTAAACTTTTTCCTTTGAGCTTCACAAAGACTCAAGCCAAGGACTCAAGAAGTCAACCTTTCTGGAGAAGTTTTTCCTAAACACCCAGTCTGCCTCGGAGGCCGAAATCGAGGCCGGGGGGCGGGGGGCGGTGCGTGACTGCAGGGAGCCCATGTTTGGGGGATGGGGCCTCGGCTGGTGCTGTTCCACACTTACTCTCTGGCCTTAGACAGGTTGTGTCCCCACCAAGTCTGAGCTCCCTTCTTCCGGGAACAGTGACTCTGGGGACTGGGCAAGATGTGGCCAGAAAAGAGCATGGGCTCAGGTAGCCACTTGGTAAACAGTGGTCAGGACGATCCCTATTAATAATTAATTAGTTACCAACTCAGTTTACATTTGGATTTAATTAATGCTGGTAATGAGTGCATTCATTATTACCAACATATTTGCAGGCTGAAAATCATTTCTAGGAAAATCCCGGCATTGGCCTTTTCCTGTATCCTTATTATCTCCTGGTTTTAATGCAGGGCCAACATTAACTGATGCTTTGCTCTGTGTCGAGCCCATCCTGAGCTGCTTACGTTGGAATATGTGATTCTCCCAGCCACTGCATGGAGTAAGCACTATTATATTCCCATTTTTATAGATGAAGAAACTGAGGCAGGTCGCTTGACTGAAGTCATGCCGCTAGGAAGTGGTAGACATGTAATCAGTAATTGACAAGAATATAGTCTTAAATACCAGGATTTATACTTGTAAATAGGCTGGGCACGTAGTGGACTTTCTCTCTATGGGTATTGCTCCCCGCTGTGAACTAGGTCCAAAACCATTCAGGAGTCACTCTTGGGTCTCTTATTTCCCTTGTCACAACTGGTTGATGGACACAACCATTGTTCCTTGTAAATGCACATGACGTGTAACTACTTGGTTAAAAACCAAAATGGCCCCAAAGTCCAAAGGGTGATCCCCGCTAACTATCTGCGGGAATGTGCTAGAAGGTCTTAGGACGTCATGCTGAGTGGAAATGCATTTTGCCTCTCAGTGTAAGATCTGTGGAATAAGTATGCAGTTTGGTGAGGGCCTGCCTTGCATTGGGCCAGACGGATGGCTTTTAGCCCCAGAACTGATCCAGGTCCGTGACACCATTTCTATAATCATACCACATACTGAGGAGTTGAACCTCTCTGGTGTGTGAGACTGCAACCTGCTACCTGAGAAAAATACAAACCTCCTTTCTTGGTTGAAAAAGCTTCTCCCAGATCTTCAGCAGAAAATGGTACAGTCTGGGGTTTGGAGTCCCACGTGGGTCTCCATGACTCTACCCTTCTATTCTTCCATTTCCCACCAGTCAGATGAAGAGTCCCCTCACCTAAGAGAGTTTGCATGAGGGATCTACATAAGTGTCACTGGGGGAGTCTGGTCCAGGGTCTGGCACATTCTAAACCCATATAAAGCTCCCTCGTTCCCTCAGCATTCCGTGCGCCCCTGGCTCCATCCGGTAGGTGTGGACCTGTGGTTGGACTTTGATGGTGGTACCCTTGCCAACTGACCTTCAGTCCATTGTCCAGCCCAGCAACTGGGCTGTCGTTGGAGTTGTTCTCAGGGTTGGCCCCCCAACACATGCACCGTGTGCCCCAGCCATGCACACAGGAGGCTCTCCCAAGCAAAAGGTGGCTAATAAGGCGGCGTCAGGTGCCCCTCGGGGGTGGGTCTGCATCTTTTGTGTACATTTTACATCTCCTTCTGGACTTTTCCTTCCCTCTGGGCTCCACACCCTTCAGGAGAGAAACTGCAGGGTCTGAAGAGTGTGCTCCTCACCCCAGGCTCAGGTCTCCCTTCAGACTCAAAACTGGGAGTGGGGTGTGCAGCCCAGGGGCCTTGGTGAGGAAGGCTGCTGCTGGTGGTATTTTCTTAGGTGCTTTCCTTGGAGTCACCATCATGCCATGGGCTTATTTGAAAGAAACCACACATAGTGGCTCATTTATGGTAGTTAGGGATTGAAATAAAGGCCATTCTCCTTTCATAATTAAAGCCAACAAACAGCTCTGCGGTAGGTACAGGGTGGCTTCTGGGGGTTAGAAGCAATTGTAAGTGGTCGACTTACACCAGGACGTTAAATAAGAGCCCGTGACTCTCTGGAGCCACATCTTTCTCGGACCAGCATCAGAATACACCTGACATCTCGCTCCAGCCCATTCGCAAACCCTGGACATACCTGTAGGGTTAGGATCCCTACATCCTCTCTTCAGTTCCCACCCTATGATGAAGCACACAGTGATGTTCAGAGCAGGCTTCTGAATTGGGACCAGGCTCATTCCCTGTACCCCACTGGCCCTACTGACATAAAGTGCTCACCGTCTGGATGCTAGAATCCAGCTCACGGTGCCCTAGATCACCCATCCGAGAGGCACACTAGAGTGGCTATTCCAAGCATAAACTGTGTGAGCACACGCCTGCTTTGAACCCTGAACTTGACACTGTTGTGTAATTGTGGGCAAGAGGGTTCAGCTGTTGCTTTGTTGGTTTACTCATCTGTAAAATGAGGATGATAATCTACTCCACAGGGTTATTTTAGGAATAATTGAGTTGATATGTAAGAACTACAAGAATATTTGGTACTTGGTACTTGTTAGTAAAAGCTAGCCATCAACACCACCGTCGCCATCGTCGCCATCGTCGCCATCGTCACCATCGTCATCATCATCACCATCATCATCATCACCATCATCATCATCACCATCATCACCACCATCACCATCATCACCATCATCACCATCACCATCATTACCATCACCACCATCATCACCACCACCATCACCATCATCACCATCATCACCATCATCACCATCACCATCATCACCATCACCATCACCATCATTACCATCACCACCATCACCACCATCACCATCATCACCATCATCGCCATCATCACCACCATCACCACCATCACCATCATCACCATCATCGCCATCATTCACCATCATCTCCATCATCACCATCATCTCCATCATCATCATCATCATATCACCAGCAGGAAATTAATGAGCACCTACCTATAAGGACAAAGCAACACACAAGGCTCTTTGGGATCCATGATGATAAGCAAGGCATGGCTCCTTTCTTCAGGGTACTCACTCTCCATTCAAGGCAAAGAATAATATTAATAGAAGCATTCATAGCCATTATGCTAGAGCTCATCTAGCACAGGGTACCATAGAAATTCCTTGAACAAGGAGCATCCTTGGGAGGCAGTCCTGTTGAGACAGAACTTGGTCATCCTTGGTGATCCTGATATCTTGCCAGATAGAAGATCCTATGGTCACTTAAGACTCAGACTGAGCTCCATGCAACCCCATGTATATGACAGCATGATGAGCAGACATCTGCCTGCCATCCACATGTAAGGAACTGGATATGGCACTGTCCGGGGGACATGTGTTGCTCCTCAATTATTCTGACACCCTGAGGACAAGGGAACCACTGCCTCTGGACCCAAATCATGGCAGTCCTCTTGCAGATGCATGGTAAGAAAACAGCTCTATTAGGATTCAAAATTAATGGATTAGGCAACGTAACATGAAAAGCTGCTCGTCATCACTCAGCATCAGGGAAATGCTAATCAAAACCACAGTGAGGTACCATCTCACACCAGCCGGAACAGCCGGTATCCAAAAAGACAAGAAATAACAAGGGTTGGCAAGGACGCCGGAAACAGGGAACCCGCATGCACTGTTGGTGGAGACGTAAATTGGTGCAGTCACTATGGAAAATAGTATGAAGGTTCCTCAAAAAAAAAAAATGGAAATGCCATATGATCTGGCAATTCCACTATTGGGTATTTACGCAAAGGAAAAAAAAACACCAATTCTAAAGATATGCACTGCTTATTGCAGCATTATTTACAGTAACCAAGATATGAAAGCAACTCATGTGTCCATTGATAGATGAATGAATAAATATGTGGTGTACACACACACACACACACACACACACACACACCAGAATGCTACTTGGCTATAAAAAAAATAGATTGTGTTATGTAGAGCTTTTTTTGTTTCAAAGAGTTTTTCAAACATTGTGTCATTTGATTCTCATGACATGGATGTCAGATAAGCAAGCAAGAATTCTTTCCATGCTTGACAGTTGGGGAAGCTGGGTCACAGTCTCAGGAAGATGTCCCATCATGGTCACTGGAGAAGACCTTCTGCCTTCTGGGCCAGCTCGTGCTCCATGGGACCGTGAGGCATCTGTTGTAGGTGGATCTTTGCTGATTTATAGACCAATGGAGGAGCTGTTACTCAATTCTACCAGGACACTGAGACTATTTGCAAAGCATAAATTAATAGTCATGCAAATTTCAGCCAATTAATTGTATTTCTGAAATTAAAAACAACTCAACTAGCCAAAAGAATTAAAAACAGGGACTCAGATACTTACACGTCAGTGTTAGTTGCCACATTACTCATCGTAGCCAGAAGAGGGAAACAACCCAGCTGTCCATCAGCGGATGAATGGGTATGTAAGATGTGGTACCTACTTACGATGGAATATTGCTGAGCTGGAAAATAGGGATGGAGTTCTGTTATATTCTACAATATGGATAAACCTTGAAAAAGTTGTACTAAGTGAAATAAGGCAGACAGAAAGGACAAATACTGCATGATTCCACTCATACGAGACATCTAGGATGGGCAGATTCATAGAGAGAGACAGTTGGGGAGGGTCACCAGGGCTGGGGGAGGGGAAGTGGGACTTACCACTCGATGGTTATGGGGTTTCTGTCTGGGGGCAACAACGTGGCAGGCACAGACCATGGTGACAGTGGCACGCCCCTCAGCCGCACACCCAGCACTGGCTAAACGGGCTCATTTCATGATATATGAAACTCACATAACCACAACTGAAAAACACAGCTATAGTAACTCTGGTGAGAAAACGGTTTAAAAAAAGTGTGAAGGCACAGAGCACTGGGTGTGGTGCAAAAATAATGAATACTGTTATGCTGAAAAAATAAAAAATTTAAAAAAAATTTTAAAAAAGTGTGAGGATGGCAACATAAGAATATTATAAAGCATGAGAGGATGATCGGTTCTTACATTTTTCATGAGAAGTTCGGATATTGCAATGCAGAGGTGATCTTAATTTAATTTTAAGACTGATTATTTATTCCTGCTGTCCTTTTGTGGCATATATGTGGAGTGCTGGCATGCTTAGAATACAGAAAAGACTGAGTCTGGAGAGTGATAACAATTTAACTTTTTGCAAGAAGACTGGTGTGTTTTTCATTCTGACAAAGTTGGTGATCACAAAGATGAGGGGTTCCTTTTGTCAACTCATTCATCCTTATGTCCTCAAGCACCGTTTGTCCTGTTTTTCCCATCCTACTGAAATATACCTCAGGGGACACATAGCTAATTCTTTCCATACTGTCTTTAAAATACATACACTCTTGATCATGTGTTACATAGATTTATAGTTTCTATGCTGTACCTTGGAAAAGAACAGATTCAGTTTTCCAAAGCTGTGGACCCAAGAAGAGCACTTAGGTTCTGCACAACGGGCAGGAAGACAGGGAGACGGGAGACAGTTGTGTCTAGCAACGAGGAAGAGGAAGTGAGCTGGAGGTCCTGGTCCCAGGTCAGCCTCCAGTCTTGTCAGCCTCCCGCTTCATCAGCAGCCTTGGGCAATGTCTCCATCTTTGTCCACCGCGGTGCAGCCGTGAGTAAAATGGTTTGTGATACTGAATCCCCAGGCTGCATGTTTGGGACAGACCCTGTGCCTTGGGGTGCTTGCTTGGAGCCATGCAGGACACAGGTGGTTTGGGCTATCGTGGAACGTTCAGACCAGACGGTACAACAGAATGCTCACTTAGCCAAGGCAGCAGGGTCATTTACCCATGTGTTGGTCCTGCAAGGAGGTGGCCTTCATCTGTGACTTTTGGAAAGCACATTCCCCTCCAGGCAAGGGGATTATTGAGAAGAAGCTCCCCAGTGGCCGAGGGTTAGTGATAAGTTGGCCCAGACTTCACTGTGGCCTTGGGAACTGTCCAGCCAGTGTCCAGGAAGCAGCTGGTGTCCTGCCTTCCACGGCCTCGTCAAGGCCAATATCCCATTGGCCACACTCCTGCCAGCATTGCTCCTGGGGTTTCTGGGTTTGGGGAAGTGATCACCATCAGCAAGACAGATCTTGCGAAGGCAGGAGGCCCTGAGGCTTATGCAGAAGGAGGGATGTGTGTTTGGTGAGCGCTGGGTCTCCCCAGCGGGTCAGTCTCTGAAAATGTTGAAAATGGCCGCAGAGGGAGGGGAACAGACAATCAAACTTTGCTGCCGTCAGGTGTATGAACTCTCAGAACGGATGAGCTTGCACTGGCAAGTACAGGGGAGAAGTTCATTCCTCACGGCTGGGGAGATTGTCTTAGACGCGCACAAATCCTACTCGGTGCAAAAAACATCCCTCCAGGTAATCGTCTGCGCCATCTCCTATAGACAGACGTCGTGTTGTCAGGCAGACGGACGAGGCTCACGCGCGCCCGTCCTCTGCTGTTTCATCTATTTTCCAAGAATTCTGTCCAAAGGAGAAGACGCAAGAGGGAGGCCAGGAGCTGAGTCGCAGGGCGCTGGGAGCAGGACACGCTGCTTCCCACAGGCCCATCTGCTTGGCAGGCAGAGACCGGCAGCGCGGCCACACTGGTGACATCCAGACTACCCGATGTGCCAGCAGAAGGGGCTCTTGTCACCTCCCACTTGCCCTAATGAAACAGCAGCATTCGACAGAGTCGGGAAAGAGGATCCGCTGTAAGGTGGGGAGGACGGTCAAGCGCAGCCTTCTGTGGGCAGGGCTGTCCGGAGACGCTGCCACTGTTCGTCTAGCAGCTGAGCTCCTTGAGTTCCACGGTTCGAACCTTCTCCCTGGAGAGGCGGGAGGGCCAGAAGAGGTGCTGGGCGAGCGGAGACCTTGGAAGTCAACGCAGGGCGAGGGGAAGGACTTGGAGCAGGTGTGCGATCCGGGGATGCCTGCCGCCAGCCCACGTGGCGGAGGAAGACGTGTGGGAGCCGCACAGCGCCCATCAGAGCACCAGCCACCGCCTTCCCACGGTGGGTGGGTGGGGACCGCAGCGTCCAGAGGACTCAGGGGAAGAATCAGGGTCAGCCCGTGCCCTGCTGCCGGCTCGCCGAGCGCGCTCAGACCGGGACTGCGTCCTCCCCGGCACCGGCCGTCGTCAAGGATTCCTCGCGGCAGGGGAGATGACTGACGCCTCGCCCACCGCTCAGGGGTGGACAGCAGTGACACCGCACGTAAGGACGTGGGACAGCTGTGTTCTCCGGGGGAGTCACGACGCACAGAAGCAGTTCCGGCCCCAGGATGAAGCCCTCCACGGACGGGGTGAGGGCCGCGGGCGAGGAAGACCGCGCGCAGCGGAGACGCAGAGGCAGGGGGAGGAAAGGATGCGTCTGCGGTCGCGGTGCTGTCTCCCGGCTCCCCGCTGCGGTCGCGGTGCTGTCTCCGGGCTCCCCGCTGCGAGGCGCGGTGCTGTCTCCGGGCTCCCCGCTGCGGTCGCGGTGCTGTCTCCCGGCTCCCCGCTGCGAGGCGGACACCCTACTGTTGGCCGCTGCGAGGCGGACACACTACTGTTGGCCGCTCTCCGCCGTTAAGTTCGGCGACTACAATGTATCCGGAGCGCCGGCCTGTTGGAGGAGGGACTGCAGAGTCACGGGAAAGGGCACTTCAGGTGAGAAGGTGATGCTGACCAGAAGCGGGGGAGGGGGGCGCCCGGGGGGGGGGGGGCAGTCGGTGCAGCGTCTACCGCGCGGTGTTGGCTCAGGTCGTGATCTCAGGGCCATGGGATCGAGCCCCGCGTCAGGCGCCGTGCTGGGCGTGGAAACTGCTTGGGACTTTCTCCCTCTGGCCCCTCTCCCCGCGCTGTCTAATGAATAAACAAATTCTGTCAAGAGAATAAACAGAAGCAGAGGAAAGAGAGCCCGTGGGCCCTGGTGAAGCGTCTTGCAGAGAGAGCTTGCAGCCAGGAGGCCTTAGGGGATGGGCGAGCAGCCGCCATCCTCTTCGGGGGGAAAACATCCCGGGGGCTCGAGAAACTGCCGCTCTCTGGCTTCCAGCGCCCCGCGGTAGCGTGAGGAGGCTCGGTGTGGGGCGCCCCGCAGGTGAGGGCCACCGAGCCAGCCCAGAGCCCTTCCCATCTGAGCGACGCCTCCAGCCCTGGGGCGTGCGGCCACCAGCCTAATTCGGAGGGACAGCAGGGAGCCTCGGGGCCCCTGAGGTAGTTCAGTCCTCTCGTTTCTTCACCGGCCACAGGCATTCAGGGAGCGCCTGCTGTATGCCGGGTACTAGGGAAGGGGCGCGGTGTGGCCCTGAGCGGAGGTAACAGTGTCGTGCCCGGAGGCGGGGCTGACTTGCTCCCGCTCGCGGACCCTGTGCGGATCGGCACCAGCACCCAGGGAGCCCCGCCCTCTCTGTTCAACTCCAGGGACAACCGCTCTCCAAGTTTTAGGTACTTAATGTTTGCCCCACAACAGCCCCTTTCTAGGGTCCCGGGAGTACACTGTGCCTGGGGACCCGGGAGTTGTGTGCTGCACAGAGTACTTGGTCCCTTGGGGTAGTTTTAATAAAACGTCACCGATTTGGTAGCTTGGAAGCGACTGGATTTTCTCTCTCCTGGTTCCGAAGGCGGGAAGTCCAAGATCAAGGCGGCAGCACATTCAGTGCCCGGCTCACAGATGGCGGTCTTCCTGCTGTGTCCTCACGTGGCAGGAGGGGACAGGAGCACTCACGCTCTCTCTTGTAAGGACACCGATCCCAACCAGGGGGGATCCACCCTCGTGCCCTCATCACCTCCCAAAGGCTCTACCTCCTACCACCTTCCCCCTGGAGTTAGAGTTTAACATAGGCGTTTTGGGGGGAACACGACAGTCAGTCTGCAGCGGATACAGAGTCTCGATGTCCTGAACCCTCATCTAGGATTACCCCATGAGCCACACTGATGAGGTTCGTCCAAACAAGGAATCAAGGAGAGCCCTCAGGTTGAAATGTCATAGTTGGAGAAAATGATCAGGCTCGGTGGAATGACCAGATGGAGAGGATGTTGAAAAATAAATGAGGTGTGATCATTGTAATCTATCCCCCTCGTTACGGAGATGCTCGTTAGGAAGTTCCACATGGGCTCGGTGCAGTGCCAGGGAAAAGTACGAGGGCAAGGTGAAGGTGAGTGCCAGGTGTGGGCAGTGTGGACAGTACCTCACCCCAGGCCTTCCAGAGGATTCACTGCGGGGGCCGTCACCAGGTTTAGTCAAAGAAAATGGATCCCATCTTAACTGGTCAACGTGTTCCTTCAAGTCTGCAATTTTAATTTTTGTTTTCTTTTTTATCCCTCCCTATCACTTTACTTAGGCATTTGGGAGTTTTGCTTGACTACTCCAGAAACTTCCTAACCTGGCATCTCCGTCCCCCTTCGGGTCCCACACTCTGAAAAGAAGCCTTTCTTGCTGCAGGTCTGCTCATGGCGTCTGCTGCGTAGTCTCAGCCCTCAGCCATCTGCAGGACGGTTTGTCCCCTGCTGTCACGCCCACTCCATGCCCGGAACCACAGATCCCTGCCCCTGCTCTCCACGCTTGCCTCCACGTCCCCCTGGATGTTCTGTTTCTCTGTCCGGCCTCCACGAGCCTCAGGTTCCTTCAAAGCCACAGGTTGTGGTGTTTGTTTCCCTGGTGTCTAAATGGGACCTAGGATGTAGTCGATGCTCAATAAATGGGAATTAAATGAGAGGCCACATAAAGAAAAAAGGGTCACCAACCAGGGATCTAGGGATAATCTCCTGCTTTTGAGTGGAGTCAAAACCCAGCAAGTGGGGAACAGAGCTGGGCTTGAGAACCTGAACCCGTTTGTAATCATCTTCCTAAAAGCCTCTTGTATGAATTCCACTGCCCCCCAGAATGACCGGGTCACTGCGGTGGAGACTGACCTTGGGACCCTCAGGCCTGTGTGGGGACCCACCCCTCACTGCCGCCAAATGCTGGGTCACAGACCAGCTAACGCTCAGACGAAGGAGGCCTCTGAGTTTGTATAAATTCCAAAACACAGTCCGGAGCTGCTTTGATGTGGTCCTTGTGACTGCAGAAAATAAAGTCACACTCAAGTCATCGCTGGATGAAATTAATTACTTAAGGATACACGCCTCCCATGCCAGAAATGGGGTCTAGGGGGCGCCTGAGTGGCTCAGTGGTTTAAGCCTCTGCCTTTGGCTCCGGTCGTGGTCTCAGAGTCCTGGGATCGAGCCCCGCATCGGGCTCTCTGCTCAGCAGGGAGCCTGCTTCCTCCTCTCTCTCTGCCTGCCTCTCTGTCTACTTGTGATCTCAATCTCTGTCAAAAAAATAGAAAGAAAGATGGGGGTGCCTGGGTGGCTCAGTGGGTTGAGCCGCTGCCTTCGGCTCAGGTCGTGATCTCAGAGTCCTGGGATCGAGCCCCGCATCGGGCTCTCTGCTCTCTCGGGGAGCCTGCTTCCTCCTCTCTCTCTGCCTGCCTCTCTGCCTGCTTGTGATCTCTCTGTCAAATAAATAAATAAATAAAATCTTTAAAAAAAAAAAATAGAAAGAAAGAAAGAAAGAAAGGAAAGAAAGAAATGCGAGCTGGGAGAGTGCCATGAGCCGTGGTCTTTCCAGGGTCCAGCGGCTCCCAGCAGTAAGGCCCTGCGTCCTTCCTTCCTGCTGCCAGCTGTCCCCCACACATTCTTTGTGCTCTCTACACAAGCCGGCCATCCTAGCTGCTTCATGGCGGGTGCCCGGTTACAGCTGGGCCCCACCCCTCACCCCTCTTGTCCTCCAGCGTCGGTCTAACCACTCACCTGTAACAGACTCTGGCTTCTTCTGAGTTCAGGGTGCTGAAAGGGCAATCATTTTGGCCTGACCACCCCCCCGCAACTTCTGTTGGGTCAGAGATTGGCCATCTGTTGATGAGGCCGCAGACGCTGGTCCCATCATCCGTGATGTGGTGTCCTGCCTGACTCCAAGAGGGACACTCCAAGGGGCCTCCCGCCCAGAATAAACCTAGTGATGGACATTTAGGGGTTCTCACCTAGAATCTAAACTCTCTGCAGAAGGAAAACCTTCCCCGTCCTTACTGCTCCAGTAGCAGTGAGCGCTGACCCCATTCGAGAACCCCATTCCTTTCTGGAATGGGGTCAGTAGAATTCCATACACGTCAGAAGACCATACTCCATCTGAAGGGTGAGGTTTCCGGAAGCTGCCAAGGAGGGTAAAGGAAAAGCTAGCCCTGAATCCATAAGATCTTGTCCTGAATTTCTTCGAGTGAGTCCTTCTGGAAGGGCAGGTTTGTTAACGGGATCCACTGACAGATTATCCACACAAAGTTCATGTAGCGACAGAGGTCGTCTTACATCAACTGTATCCGTTCCGGTTTTATGAACGATCCCAACCACAAAGGATAAACCCATAATTGTGATTCTGAAGGCTTGATGAAGAAAATATATCAAAATTAGATCCTCTGTGGCCCCCTACAAATTTTACTGAATAAATTGTATTCTCTTCTGTCCATCCCCCTCCTCAGGTTGGGCTCTGAGAAATCCGCGGTCATGTTGCAGGGTCAGTCTCACGTCGTTCTGGGATGTGGCCCAAACCGGACTCCCGTCCCGGCGGACCGTGCTCCGTCCGAGGCCGGTCTCCCCTTGCCAGCGTTCATCCCAGCATCTTTGTAAGAGACTTGTTCAATCATGAAAGCGCATTCATTCTGGGGCTGGGTTTTTCTTTCCTGTTGCGTAAAGACCCTTCGGTTGGTTTGGGGTTGTGCCTTATTTCACAAGTGAGCATGTTGCAAACGGGAAATTCCTGAGTGTTGGATCCTGAGGCTGCTGGGAGCTGCTCTGGGGCCGGCCGGCAGAGGCTTCTGGAGCAGCGAGGGTGCCGGGCATCCTCAGAGAGAGCGAAGCACGTCGGGAGGGAAGGGAACCGCCGTGCAAACAGACACAGTTTCCGTTTTGACTTTTCACAGAGCTTAGAGCAGCAGCTTTCTTCTGTTTCGCAGCTGACCTCACTTGGCCAACGTCTCCTTAAGTAATAATACGCTTACAAGAGTTCACGCTACTTTTGTTTTGTTTTGTTTTGCTTTTTAATTTCATTCTACTCCCTAAATGCTGATGGACACAACTGACGGTAGATCGAGTTAATTTTATGCTCTAAATCTTGCTTCTTATCCCCGTAAGGCTGGTCGTTGTCTTCATTTGGTTGTTCCATGCTCGCCAGCAAGTTGCCTTTCCTGTTTCTTGTGGGGGCTGGTGGCGGTCGGACTCCCATCCCATCCCGCATCTATGATGCCACAGAGATCTCGTCATTATTACGATTGCGTAGCCTTAGGAGGTGCAGGAAGGACAGTTAAGTGCCCCCAAACCAAGAAGGCACTTGGGGACGGGATAAGGAAGAGGCCATTCCGCAGAGCTGACACAGTCCTGTTCCGGCTCAGGTCCTGACGGGGGGCCCCCAGCAGCTGCAGACCCGCTCCCCGCAAAGTCCAGACCTTAGTCCACAGGTTGCCTGGGCAGGGGACATGCAGAAGGGAGCGGTCATAAGAGCAGAGGGCCCGCACGCCCCTGACTCCGCCCGTTTATCAGGAAGGAGGGAGGGCCGCGTTACCTCTGGCAGATTCCTGGGGGGCTCAAACAAGCCTCCCCCTTCCAGGCCTTCATGGGCATCTCTAAGGTGCGTGTGCTGTCCTCCAGGGGGCTGGAACTCGTGGTCCCAGGAGAGGTTGCCTCGCAGCCGGGAAGGAGATGGAGGCTGGGGGTGGGGTTGTCCTGCCTGTGCTCCCTCACAGAGGCCGGGCCCTAATTCTGAAGGCCTTCCACTTAGCTCTAATTTTTGGCTAAAGAGGCTCTTACAACAGACATCTACAGCTCAGGGAACCTTTTGTGCCCACCTGATGAACAGGAGGACTCGACCTCCCTCGCGGGTCTTCTCTTCCATTTCTGATGATCAGGAGTTTCCTCTCTTCCGTGGTCACTGCTCTGCCTTGTGTCCTTCCTCCTTGAACGGTGGGCATCGGCCTGGTGGGACCCCATGGGCCCCATGCGTGAAGCCGTGGGGCCCTCCATCTGCTCTCACCCAGGAGATGGAGCTGGAGGCGCCTGGCCTGGTGTCAGAATGGGGGTGGGACGGGCACGGAGCCCCGAGTTCTAGAAGGTTCCGCAGCTTGGGCATCTCAGCAGCACGCGGGAGGATTCCTCCGGCCAGTCAGTCCGTCCTGTGTGCCTTCCACGGGTTTGGCCCGTGCACCCGGGGCGGCCCACATGCGTGTCTCCTATCCCGTGTGTCCCCATGTCAGTCGTGCCCACGGGGCCTCAGCACCCTGAGAGCACACTTCCGTGTGCATGTCTACGTCAGTAACAAGTGACTGACATGAATGACCAGGCTCTGACCTCTCCGTGCACCGTGTGGAGGGAGAGTCTCGTCCTCCTGATTTCAGTCATGGTGACTGGCACCGGGAATGCCAACGGGAGCGGACTTGACCTTAAGGTGCTCCGGGTCTGGCGAGGAGAGGAAGCGTGTATTGAGGCCGCACGTGGTGTCCACCGGCTTCAGAGTTGATCTGATTTCATTCCGACAGCATTCTACCAGCCATCGACTGTTGTGTCCTTTTAACAGCCGGCACGCAGAGTCTTGCACAAAGCCAGCAGATGAATAGACCTGGGGTTTGCGAACCCACGATTTTGCCCCAAAGCCATTCCGTTAGCTGATGGTGGCACTTGCTCTTGGCCCTGCCCCTGGAGAGACTTGTGGAGGGGTCAAGGGTGCCGGGGAAGCAGGCAATGTGAGGACAGGGACTTGTCACAAACCTGGGACGTCGAGTGTGTGTGATGGGAGGACAGTTGGGCAGGGGACCAAGTCCCCGGGGAGGTGGGAGGTGGCATTCGAGCCTGGCGTGTAAGGATGGAAGGGGTGGGGGGGATGCTGGTGCTAGTGTTTGGGTCCTGGTTTTTCTGACTCTCCTTTGTTCGTGCCCTTGCTTTGAGGATGCCTTCCCAGAGAAGCTACCGTCTGTCTTAGCTTGTCATTGTTCATATCTCTCCAGTTCTGTGTGACCCTTTGAATGTCATTTACACATATCCCCAAAGTCAACTCGGACGGGTTTCCGCAAAGCGGGATGATAGGGATTTCATTGACTGATCTTTCTCTGGAAACCATGGGCATGGATTGGCTGATTTATTCATTTGGAGTTGAAAATGAAGCATGATGGGGTACCTGAGTGGCACAGTCACTTGGGTGACTGACTCTTGGTTTTGGCCCCAGTCATGGTCTCAGGGTCATGAGATTGAGCTCGAATCAGGCTCTGTGCTCAGCATGAAGTCAGTTTGAGATTCTCCCTCTCCCTCTCCCTCTCTCCCTCTGCCTCTACCCCTGCTTGCTCTCTCAAATAAATACATCTACACTTGCTCTCTCAAATAAATACATAAATAAAATTTGAAAGGAAGGAAGGAAGGAGGGAGGGAGGGAAGAAAGGAAATGAAGTATGAGAACTGAAAGATCAGGTGGGGGTGGGGGACACCTTCCTCCCGACCTCAAATGACCAGCCCCGGGCCAGAAGGCAGGGAGGTGAGCCAAGGTCCAGGGAAAGCAGAGAGGATGTGATTATCCCGGGGCCTCGGCCGGGTGTCTCTGTCCTGAAACACCACTGAGGACAATGTTGCCTGTTCCCCAAACAACGTGAAAGTGTGCTCCTCTGCTGGCTCCAGACTAGGGCTGCATTTCAACAGGGGTCATTAGAAGCCATAAGCAAGGCCCCGTCGAGACTCAGTTGACAATGTCTTCCTGGCGCAGGAGGTGCCCGGGGAGGAGCCGGCCCTGCTGAGCCGTGACCCGCTAGCACGTGGGGCCGACCTGCAGGCTGTGGGAGCACCCTTGCTCTGGGGCCGTGTTCAAAGGTGGGCGATGGTTCAGGGGCAGGCGTGACAGGCAAGGCAACCTGAATGAAATTAAGCTACGCTGGGATGAAACATGAAATGTTTAAAGCAAAGTTTCAAAACTGTGAGTTCATTGTTGAGTTGGGGCTCGCTGGCACCTAAAAGTTGGGTGCAAAAGGAAAAAAGAAACTTGCCATCTTCGAGAAAAACACAGCCTATGTGTTGAAGGTACTTAGAGAACAACATGATACATAATAAATAAATTATATGCATTTAAATATAAAAAAGGAAATAAACAAAAGCCAGGATGTGAATATAAAGGGGAGTTGGTTTAAAAGCCCCTTTGCGTTATATCCAGAAATTTTATTACTAGCCTGGGAACATCTACCTGGACTCACAGTGTAGAACCTTCTGGCTGGCACGGAACTTTGGGAATACCTAGCTTAGAGAGTGTGGGGCTCCTGCCTGGAGCAGAGGGTTGACTTTGGGGTAGGTTCACCTTCCTCAGATCACAGTCGACATGACCTTGAGCAAGCGGTCTTTCTCTCAGAGCCAGTTTCCTCCTCTGCCAATAAAGAACTAAGGCAGTGTTTCTCCAGCATCCGGGAGGTTTCCAGAAGATGGTACAAGCAGTTGTGTACTCCCATGCATGCTGCTTGGACCTTCTCCAACTGATTCACAGGTGTGGGATGGAGCGGGGCAGAGCTGGACGTCACAGCACAGGTTCATCCAGTGATCAAGCAAACCACCCCCCTTCCTTCTTCCTTCTTGTCCTTTTCCCTATGCTTCCTCTCCGTGTTTCTCTCTCCCTTCTTCCCTTTCTTTTTCCTAACTGGGCTTGTCACTTACTCTCTTTTCCCACCCCGCCGTCAGCAAATAGTCTATTTTATTTGATGAATAGCTTTTTAGTTTGTATGTATTTTTGCAAAACACATATTTTGTAGGAATGCATGTTTTATTTGTTAAAGGGTTTTAGTTTCTTTTTAAATGCATGTATCTGTTTTGTAACATTTATGTAAATATCTTCTTACATATATATGTATATATGTGTAAATATGGATATTTCTTACTTTTTTGCCTTAAGCACTGTATTTACCATCCATCCATGCTACCCTGGGTACCCATTGTCTCGCTTCTAATCACTGTTAACACTGCCTGGCGTGCACCCAGTGCGTTCTGCTAAGCCTCGCACAAAGACGGACAACTCCACTCCTCGCGACACCTGTCTCCTTGTACTTCCTAAGGCAGGACCAAAAGACATTTATCTGTTACAAGTTTCCCTCTCCGATGAGACCATGAGACCATGAGACCATGAGAGGAGATGTCCTGACTTACATACAAAGCACCTAGCACATAGTAATTTCTCAGTAAACACAGCCTTTGACTTCCACGGCAGCTGGAGACAGTGACTCTGGCCAAGCATCCTGTGGCCTTAGTCCCCAGGAGGAGTGATGAGCATTACCTCATCTCATAAAGGTTTGTGATCAGCAAGGGAAGCATCTTTCAGAGAAAAAAATTGAAAATCACTCAAATATGCTGCATATCTGAATTCCTTTGAATATTCTGCATTGTTAATCTATTCTATACGTTTTTGAACGCTTACCCTAACTGATGGAGGTTGGGCCGTTTGAATGCTCTCAGTATCCCCCAAATCCACAGGCAGTTCCTGCTTCTGGGGCACTGTGCCCCATCCCGTGAAACTGTCATGGATTTGGAGAGGATGCTGTAGGATGTGCTCATGGCTGTGGGGGGACAGTGTGCCTCTCCAGTGTGGAAAAGGGACTCTGATGGGCATGGTGGGAGGTGAGCTGAGGCTGACGGTGAATCAGGTTAGACTTCTCTATTGTCTTTGGGTTTGGGGGATTGGGGAGGTGCTCGACTTTGATTTTGGAAGGATTTTTTTTTTTTCTACTGCATTTTGAATTCCGAATGAATGGACATACCTGTATTTGGCATGTAACAGGTACCTCCAGGCCAGGGATCAGCAAACTGTTTCTGCAAGGACCAGATAGTAAATATTATACCTACAGGCCACATGGTCACTGTCACGGTGTCACGTCGGTCACTGTCACGCAGAGCACCTGTTGGATGGTATGTGAGTGAGTTGGGACAGCCGCATTCCAATAAAACTTTATTTAAAATCCAGGAAGTAGATCGGGTTTGGCCCACGGGCCATAGTTTGCGGGCCCTGATTTAGATGCTCACGCATTTACTACATCGAGAACTCAACGTAAATCCTGCAGGTGTAATGAGACAGATCAGCTCCTGCTCCTTCCTCCTTTTATCTACTCTCACTGTAGGGGGACGCTCTGTACAACTATTAGGAGTAATACAAAGAGGAGACAGAAGAGGTTTCTCCACTGTGTTAATGTGAGCTCATAACACTTAACATCACAGTGACTTAGACGAGAGAGAAGTTTATTTTTCTTTTCCTGTATATACATTTTGGAGGTAATGAGCTGGGGGTGCTATGGCAAACTCCTTCTCACAAGGTCCTCAGGTCTGTAAGTCCCTTCCCAAGGGTGTGTCCCATGAATAGTTTTGGTCTCATGGCTGAAAACGGTGGCAAGCATTCCAGGTAGAAAGATGGGCAGGGAGGGAGGAGAGGGAGAGGAAATTAAGAACACTAAAATGCCGCCACCAGTCACTTCTGCTTAGAGCCTGTCATCATAATTTTACGTGCCAACTTGGCTGGGCCATTGGACCCAGGTTTTGACCAAACTAGAGAGTGCTGTGGAAAGTTGTTGTTGTGGTGGTAGCGGTGGTTTTGGTTTTGGTTTTGATTTCCTGAATGCGATTAACATTTAAAGCAGTCGACTTTGAGTAAAGCAGATTACCCTCCTTGATGTAGGTGGGGCTCACCCAATCAGTTGAAGTCATTAAGAAAAAGATCTTCCCAGAGAAAGAGGGAAATTTACCCTCCGTTGGCCTTTGACCCAAGCTGCAACCTCAGCTCTTCCCTGAGTTTCTAGCCTCTTGGTCTGCTCTTCACACTTTAGATTTGCAAGCTCCTATATAATGGAGTGAGCCAAATCCTTAGTATATAAATAATATAGAAACCCAGTCTTCAGGAAACTTATCCACATTCTCCTCCCCCTTGGTAAGGCTCAGTGTTTTCTTTCTATTTATTTATCTTTAGATTGCTTCTTTGGATCTCCAGGGAACCATACCTTGCTGCCCCCATTTCTTATTTTCAGGGAGTTGTAAGTTAGTTCCTCTCGCAGGTGGTTGATGTTGAAGAATCCAGAATCGTCATAGATTCCACCAGAAAGACATTCCAGTCTCCCCCTTACAGCAGCGGGTCAGGCCGTGTGCTGTTTCTGTGGGTACTTTTGCTGTGCGCACATGGTAAGGACTCGGTGAAGCTTTGCAGATCGGGTGGGTCTTGATGCAGAGCTGTTTTAGCTGAAGGGCTTCTGGGGCAAGGCGAGCCAACATCAGAGGGGTGGGAGATGGCATCGAGCTGCGCACGATCCAGGCCTGTGCCAGTGCGCTAGTCGGACACCTCTGGAGCAGGGAGTGGAGCAAGGGTCCATCAGCATGCCTACAAGAAACTCTCCAGATGCACCTGAAAAGGCCCGATCTGCCTCAGGTCCATTCAGTGGGGCTGACGGCAGAGCTGAGAGATTCTAACAGCACCGGCCACAGTGCGGGTGGGAATGGGAGGGAGTAACACGGCAGGACAAGCGGCTGCCCACTGGCAGGCACACCTGCCTTGTGCTCTGTGAGGCTCCGGCTGCCTGGGCCCTAGTGTGCCGGGGAGGAGCTGGCTTGGTCGGGAACCAGGACCTGGCCTAGCCCTTGCTCCGGGCATTTCGCTCCCCAGAAGTACTCGGCTGCAGAACGAAGGTGCGTCAGCTTGTAGATCCTCCTCTTCCTGCCCCCTTGGCCCAGGAGCTCTCGCCTTCCAAAAGCTGGGATGCTGCTTGTACACACTTGTGCTCTGTCAAGTGGGACACTCCTAGACACGAGAGGGAGGGAATCACCCGAGTAAAGGCCTGAGCAAGGGCGTCTTAGCTGCCAGCGGGAGTGGGGCTCTGCTGGGGTCGGCGAGAGCCTTACTCTCCTTCGGACAGTTTAGGGAGTACGAGCCTGCCCAAGCCCTCAGCAGGTGTTCGAAGAGGCTCAGGCAGTGTGTGTGTGTGTGTGTGTGTGTGTGTGTGTGTGTGTGTGTAGCAGGGTTTTGATCACACCAGTGGATCTAAATGCCCACTCTGCCACTTACCACTAACTCTATGATTTCGGAGGAACTTATTCGTCATTTTAAGCCTGTTTTCCTTATAAGTACAAGGGGGCTAACAGTACCCAGGATAACCGTGCGCCCCCATCCGTATGTTGACCCCTGCCGAATAGGCAGGAGCTCAGAACGTGACTGTATTTAGAGATGGGGTCTTTAAAGAGGTGAGGTAAACTGGGGTCACTGGGGGACGGGGGGTTAAGCCAGTCTGGCTGGTGTCCTTAGAAGAGGAGATTTGGACACAGACGCGCACAGAGGGATGACCAGAAAGGACACGGGCCAAAGGGCCGTCCACAAGCTGAGGAGAGAGGTTTCAGGAGGAACCAACACCTTGACCTTGGATGGAGCTGTGAGAACACGTCTCAGCCATGGAGGCCCTCTGTCCGTGGAACGCTGTTGCTGCCCGAGCCAACCGACACCACCGGCATTGGAGAGATTTTTTTTTTTTTTAAAGATTTTTTTATTTATTTGACAGAACGATCATAAGTAGGCAGAGAGGCAGGCAGAGAGAGACAGGAGGAGGAGGCAGGCTCCCCGCCGAGCAGAGAGCCCGATGCGGGACTCGATCCCAGGACCCTGAGATCATGACCCGAGCCAAAGGCAGAGGCTTTAACCACTGGGCCACCCAGGTGCCCCCATTGAAGAGATTTTAAGGGGGAAGATCATGTGCCTGAAATTCTCAGTGTGTGAAATTCCTGGCATGTGGACTGTGTAAATGTTTTCAGTTTTCTACTCTCCAGGCATTCAGAGCCGGGCAGTACGGTGGCCCCGGACCTGAATTGCCCAGGCTGACATCCTGGTTTGGCTATCTAGGCTCTGGGTAACCAAGGGGTTCAGATTTAAATTCTCTAAATACCAATTTCCTTCTGTCATGGGAGGACTAGCGGTGGAGCCGCACAGAGCTGCTGGGGGTTGGGTGCGCAGCTCTTAGCACGACCCCAGGGAGCTGCTCTTATTGTCGTCGTTATGAGAGGAGGTAAGCATGGTCCCTTTGCTAATAAGTATGTGTGACATCGGGAAGGAATGGGGGGTATGCCTTTGGAGGCACTCCTGTTCCTGCTGGAGTCACCCTGGACTTTTCTGAGTTGTAGTTCCCACAGTCTCTGGAATTTGGAAACTGTAGTATTTACAGGTGACGCTTTCCAGACATTTATCTGTAACTTTTTTTTTTTGGTCTACACTGCCGTGGGGTGGGGGGGTGGTGGAGAACCAAACCCTGTACCAGCTGGTTGTTGGCCTTTCCTCTGACCACGGAGTTTGAGGCGAAATTGCTGATGCAGGAAAATCGAGTCCTGCATTCCCTGCACATGGGCTCTGGGTTCCGAGGGATGCTCACTGCGTCCAGCCGGAGGATGACCATCAGCGCGCTGTTTGGCCTCTGGAGGGACGATGATTAATTCTTAAATATTGACAAATGGCAGCCCTTGTTCTCCGTGTTTTTAAATTTTTTCTTGTGGTCAGAACATTTAACACGCAATCTACCCTGGGAACAGACGGAGTGAGCGGCCCGGTGCTGTTCTCTGCAGGCGCCGTGTGGAGAACTCTCCAGAACTTGGCCATGGTCCGGAACAGGCGTTTTGTACACAGCACCTCCCTGTTTCCCCCTCTGCGCAGGCCAAGCAACCACTGTCCTGCTCTCTGCTTCCAGCCGTTGGATTGTCCTCGGTTCCTCGTCTAAGCAGAGCCAGGCGTGGTTTCTCCTGTCTGCCGGGCTCACCGTGTTGTTGCGTTTAGCAAGCGAGCCCGCCCTTTCTCGCCGAAGTGCCGTAAGGTCAAGTACGCAGAAAAGTCAGCTGCCCGGGGACCTGGTGCCAGAAAATTGCACCGAAAGGTTCTGAATGGCATAGTCTGGCCTGGCCCTTGACCAGTGATGCTCAGACTTTTCCACCCCGCGGCTCCCAAAACCAGAGGTGACGAATGGGGGTGTGCGGCTGGGAGGGAGCTGCTCAGGCAAGCACTCGGTGATCTCATAATGTGAGGCCAGTGGGAGCCTCCTTTGAAGTACCAGGTACCCTCTTGCAGGCGCAGGAGAACTTACTTACATCCGTATTCATCATAGATGTGAAAAAATAGGTAAAGTCTTTACTGAGAAATAAAAAAACAGAAGCACCGGGGTGGGGGGGTTCATGTCCTTCCCCACCACACACCCGAGCACCCCCAGCCTATGACTCACTCTCCCTGGGTTAGACCCAGGGCCCCAGAAACAGAGAGGAGGAGGCAGCCCCTAGATCCCTTCCCTTCTCCTTCTCCTGCTGTGGTCCCTGTCCTTGGATGTCCATGTGGGGTGGTGGTCCTGGCCTCCGGAGTTAGCAGTGTATCCTTTCAGAGATGCTAACAGATGGTGGGTTAAGATTTGACCCCCGCCCCCTGCCCCCTCTGGAGTTTCGTTCAAGCGGAAACTCTGGAGAACAAGTTCTGAGATTCTCAGGAATGAGACTGAAATAGTAAAAAGGTATTTTGCAGCCGAGACCACTGGGTCCAGGTGTGGCCACTCACTTCACTTATCACCAGGTGCCCCCTGCCCCCCCCCCCACTGCCACTGGGGTCACTGTGGTCCAGGGACCAGGGGGAAAATGGCTGCTCAGCCCTTCTAGCTGAGTCTTTGCTGCTGGGGTCTGAGGGCAGGTTTGCTTGCCCACCTCATGACACCGCAGTGGCCTCCTGAGGCCAGAGATGTGACCTGGGGGGAAGACCCCCTCCACATAGGAGGCTGTAGCTCTGTGAAGACCTCCCCTGAGAGTCTGCTTGACTTGGCACACTCCTCGAAACCAACAGAGAGTAACTTGTGCGCAGACCCTGGGTCGTGAGGCCACAAAGAGGAGTTAGACATGGACTGGCAACACCCTGTCCTATAGGGAAGTTGAAACAAAAGAAACAAAACACCAACCAAACCCCCAAATCCTTACTGTGTGACAGGAGTTTACACGGGGTTTTCCTTTTTTTTTTTTTTTTTTGGATTCTCAGGCAAACCTTGCACACTCGCAGGTGCCTGTCCTGGTGTCTTAGAATCTTAGACCAGAATCGAGTTCAGACCGTGGCAGAGGGGACCAGGCAACTCTGCCATGATCTGGGTTCATCAGTCAACTCCAAAGAAGGTTATAATGCAGTGGCTTTTGCAAGTGTGTTTGTTTTTGGGAAATGACTAAGGGCCAGGGGTGCCGGGAAGGAACCGAACAAGAAGTCTGCTATCGGACAGCTTTTGCGTCGAAATGTATCTACTTCGTCTTTCCTGGTGGCGACTTTGTTCCTGAGGGTACTTCCTAGCGCTGAGTGCGGGTCGGGGATGCTCCCCCAGGCCAGGGAATGCCTGGGGCCTGGGAGGCCTTTGGGAGACGTGGAAGATCTAGACCAGGACGACTAAGAGCAGTGTTTGCAGAGGGCACTGTTCACGCACAGGGGCAGCAGAAGGCCTCTGGGCGCTGGGTTGGTCTGCGTATCTGTAAGGCCATGAGACATTCCCACCTGTAATCTAGTGGCTACTCATGTTTTACCCAAAGCCAGTCAGCTCGGCCCACACAGCATTTCCCCTCTACCAGCCAGCTGGTGTGCCCCAGGGGTAGGGGCAGGGAGGCCCAGCACGGCCCACGGGCAGTGCAAGGTGGCCAGGAGACCAGGCAGGGGCCAGGGGACTGGCCTGTCTGCCCTGCTGTCTCCTTGAGCTCCGGACTCAGCAGGGAGCCTGGCTCCTATAAGGTCACCCCAGATGCTGTTTTCCTTTTTTTTTTTTTTTTTTCCTTTTAAACGACAGACACCCTTGAGGTTCTGGTTGATCTTTCAAAGAGAAACAGGAGATTCTTTGAGTAGAAAGAGGAAACAGTAAGTTTTCGGAATTTTAAAGAAAAAAAATGCCGAGATTTCCACATCTAGCATCCCTGCAAAATCCACCGGGCAGGCAGAAGAGATGCCCTTCCTGGGTGCCCCCAACCCGCTGCCCCGGCTGCCTTCGCACGGGGCACTTACTTGGCAGAAGAGAGAAACAAAGACCATCTGCGCGCGTCCCCTGAGCGCCCCCCTCCCGCGTCCGGGTGTGACCCGCGGGCGAGCGCGGCCACGGAGGGGCACCGGCTCGGCCCCCCAGGCTGGGCAGCCGGGGCGGCGACGGTCTCCCGGCCTGTGGCCGCGCGCCCCCGCCCGGGTCCGGGCCAGGTGCCCTCCGTCGTCCCCTTTCCCAGCCACCCCGGTCCTGCCGCCCCTTTCCGGCCTCCCCACGCCGCTCCTCCCACGGCATCCCTTCTCCAGCCCCTCCCCCCCAGCTCCCTCTCGCCGCCCCCCCCCCGCGCCCCCTCCTCAGCCGAGCCGGCCCGAGCATGCGCCGTGCGCCGCGGGCGGCGGGCGGCGGGCTGCGGGCGGGAGCGGCGCGCATCGCTCGGGTCCCCTTCTTGCACCGCGCCGCCACTTGCCGGTTGCTAAGCAGTTGCCATTGTTTCTGTGGCGATTGCGGAGGCTGTTGCTAATTGGAGAAGCCCCGCCAAGCCGCAGCCTCTCCCCTGTTCGGATCCGCTCTCCGCTCCTCGCATTTGGAGAGAAAACTAGGCTGGTCCACCCACGCTCCCTCCCCCACCCTCCCCGAAATAGCCGTGTGATTTCGGAAGTATGGACTGAATCACACCCCTCCCCGCCGATTGGACTCCGGTGGCTCGGAACTCACCGTCAGACCGCACCTGCCCCCGTGCCGCCGCGCGCCCGGGGCCGGGGACCATGACTACGGCCAAGGAGCCTAATGCTTCGGGGAAATCCGTGCAGCAGCAGGAGCAGGTAACGCTGCTTTCCGAGGGTGCGTGTGCGTGTGCGGGAGTGGGGGATGTGTCTCCTGAGCGATTTTGCATTGGCCATGACTGCCCTCCCCTGAGCCCCGAAGCTGGAGGCGAGCAGGGGCGCTGCGCGAGCGCCGCTGGGGTCTGCCTGCCTCCCTCCTGACTTCTATTTCTGCAAGACGCCCTGGCCTCCCCGTCATGCAGGGGCGCGGGGAGCAAGCATGCGGCGAGGTAAACTTGGTGCGAGGGGACCCTTCCACCAAGGCCTCTCTCCTCCGCACAGCTGTTGTGAAGGTTTCCAACTACTTTGTAATTTGGGGGGCTGGGTAAGGAGGGAGGGCTGGAAGAGGTGGGTAGCCCCGCCCCAAATTTTCCTGTACTTGACCCTCCAACAGGACTTTGATCTGGTTCTAACACAAGTCCAGAGAGGACATAGGAGCTGTGTTTAAAGGACTTTTCTTGTGATACCTGTGTCCCTTTTCCTCCTCTGCTCAAGTATTTCTGCAGGGTGGACAGATTGCTGTTCATCCTGGGCCTCTAGAGAGGGACGACTCTCGGTGCCAGGAAAACTGCACAGCTAGGACCCAGTGGGAGCCCCCCGCCCCAGCTGAGAAGTAGCAGGGCTTTCAGGGCTGGCCAAGGATGGCCAGGAGGGCTCTGTGTCCACTCACCCTGCCACTCAGGCCTGCCATCTGCAGAGGCTGGGAGCCTGAGTCTCAGAAATGAAGGGGAACCAGCAAGCCGGGTTTGAGCACTCCTGTAGATATCCTAATTCCCTTCTCAAATATTGTGAGGGTTCTTATCTTTTAATCACTGCTTGCTTCTCCTAGAGCAGATCATTAATATAGATCCTGGGAGACACCAGCAGATTCCCAGAGCAGTTAGTTCAAGCCTGGTAGATCAACAGCAGAAGCTGATTTCCCTGATTTATTTTAGGGGTGCTGTCAGGTCCTGCTTGCTAGGATTGGGGCCAAGATTGGGGCCACTCGAGTTTGGGAAAACCAAGAGCCTCTTTGGGGACAGTGTGTGATAGTCTTGTCGCCAACTCTGCGGAGACAGTATGAAGACAACTTTGGATCTGTATTTAGTGGGAGGTGCATTTTGGGGGTCATTCCCCCAAAGCCCATTTTTTAATTAAAAAAAGAGAGCCCACCTTAATAGTAGTATCATCATCATTACCATCATCTGAGGAACTCATATACAATTTCATTTTTTCCGGGAAGAAGATTTTATAAATAGAGAAGTCTAAGAATCCCTTTTCTCGGTGGGAGGGCTCACTGTTGCGTGAACACCAAGAGGTTCACAACAGGCCAACTGACCCCTCCTCCTTTGAAAAAATTTCTACAGATTATTTGTTCAAGAAAGAAACATGTCCACCCTAAATTAGCGTCCTGTGACTAAGTGGGCTTCCTTTTATTACAGTTCTCCTGCTCACTAGGTCTAAAGCGAATGTGCCCTGGGCTTGCAGGCTCACGGCAGCAGGGACTCAGGGAGCATTTCTGACCATGGGACAGTGCTCATAATTACGGAGAAAGCATCTGCTGTTCATAGGTCTGAGCCCAAAGGCGGGCACTGAGAAGCCCGATCTCTATTATGTGGAAGAAGGCCCAGGACTCCTGTGTAACTTTACTCTCGTTTCCCTCTACATGTCAGGAGCGTGGAAATAATTAGGGTTTTAGAGGGTTTTAGAGGACATGTAGGGTCTTGTTTGATTTTGTACCTTCTGGTCTTTGGAAACCCCCCATCCTTGCCCCTGGGGCCATTGTGGCCAACGTGAACGGGCAGAGCGCTGAGGACAGAGGTGGCTGTGGGCGCAGGGAGGAGTCAGGAGGCCGTCTTCCCATTCTCAGGCATCTTCTTGACCCTGAGAAGGACATAGTGGCCCCCCTGTGAAGCAGAACACAGTGAGGGTCAACAGCAGGACCAGGGCAGGAGAAGCAAAATGGGATGGAGCGCGGAGGTCTCATGTCTAAAATTAATGCACCTTTAGGGGACTATTGAAGACTATTTGCTTTTCCTTCGTTGCTTATCAATTTTTAAAAACATTTAAGCTCAGCTCTGTGGGCTTAGACGGCAGAGCTCTGAATGAGTCCTCCCATTCTTGATCACATTTTGTCCTTGTTGCTAGTGGAGCTGTGAGCATAGTCCCATCCCCAGCTGGGTGGGGGTTTATAGGGAGGCCAGGGCAGAGGGATATGCTCCAGCATTTTGTTTAAGACAGAGAAGGAGAAAGAGATGCTGGTTTGTGGTTTGGTTTGGTTTTTGGATTAGGGATCATTTCATTATACTGACGGAGTTTGCGATGGTGACACCTTATATCTTACATTGGGAGGCGTTAATCTGAGGATTTGGATTTTCTGTGGTTCGATACTTGTGTCCAACACTCTTGAAAATTTACTTGGTTATTGCAATAGACTGACAGTTCTTAGCAAACTAACAGAGGCATGGTACAGTTTCTAACCTACCTTGGGAGTCAGAAGCTGGGTGGCAGCTGGAAATAACGTTTGTATGCTGAGGAGTACTGCAAATTAACAAAAAACAAATCTAGGAAAACTATAAAACCCAATGATTTTACCTATTAGAGATTGCTGATTTTTCCGCATTTTTTTGTTAAAATATGTACTAAAAATAGGAGAATATATGGATTTTTTAAGATGCTGTATAAACACATTGGACTAAAATGGAGAATGAACTTTTAGAAGACCATTTCCCTTTCCCTTCAGATATGCCAAAACTTATTTTTAAATGAAGTATGAGCAGTCCAGGGATGTTTGGAAACAAAATATCCTTTAAGCTGAATAATGTGAACTCATCCTTTGGCTCTGAGGCCAATCAGATGGTAGAGGCTCCCCACTAAAAAGCAGGTCCACACTGGCCAAGCCCTTCGCCTCACCAGCGTGTCCAGAGTGAAGCTTACAAGGGGAAGTAGAAAAAGCTGAAGCTGATTTGGTTAAAATTTATTGTATTCTCTCAAATGAACTAAATCCTTCCTTAAAGAACCACATTAAGGATTTTTTTCCCCTAAGTAAAAGCACAAATTTATTTTAAAATCTACCTTCCTTATTTCAAATGACTTAGAATTGAAAAGCAGTGATCAGTAATAGTGTTGTGAGTAAGACTAGACAGAAGGACTAATTCTCCATGCTTTCAGTGAACCAGGATATATTTTTGCTCAAATATTGTGCAGGCATGAGTCTTCAGTGGTAGATTCTGGATCTGTAATGTGTGTGGATGTGTATGCATGAGCATGTGCACACGCACACACAAGCTGGCCTCTTGTGTCACAAAGTCAGACTTGGAAAAGACCTCACAAGTGCACGCCATGACCAGGTCCACAAGTGCACCCTATGACCAGGTCCACCTGTTAGGCTCAGGAATCTCACAGATCATTGAGAACCTGCCTTTCCTTCAAAGATCTCCAGAACATCTCCTTTTGTATGGAGATATTCTGTGTTATCTTGGGGAACTTGCTTCTGGACCCCTCCCTGGAAGCTGGTTCTCTGATGGCTCTTCGTGTGTGAGAGCTATTTTTTGTTGTTTTTCACTCTTCTCCAAGCTGCACAAACCCAGATATGCATAGTGCTGATGTGTCTATTCTCCTGTTAAATCAGGAACCCCAGGATCCAGTGTTGATTGAGAGGCCAGATTATTTATCTGGATATTTGTGATTATAATGCCATTGCAAAGAGTTTTCTAAAGTGAATGAAAATTCTTATAAACAGCATATTCTGTAAAATGGACATGAAAATGCATGGAGCGTGGAATTCTGAGAGAGGACAGACCTTCCCAGGAACAGACAGGTGATGATGACCCAGGAGCAGGACTTTGGATGTCTTCTGCCCAGTGCTCTTTGCATTAGATACTGTTGCTTCTCCCATAGTAAAATTAGATACTGAAACAGAGGAGCTGGCTTTGACCATCAGGAGAGTTAAATTTTTTATGAAAGTACGTTACAGGGAAAGTCTAATGGAGAAGGTAAATGTGGTATTAAAAAAATAAGTAGTAGCCAAAGGAAACCAAAAAATAAGATTCAGTATTAAGAAGTGCAAACAGGACTTATTTCTGAGGTGGTCCTTCCTCAACTCAAAAAAGTGACAATGGATGAAGTGTTTGAACCAGTGTACATTAAATTCTGTTCTGCTCATTGTCTAAGTTACTTAAGCCTCTTTGGATAAAAATGAGCCCTGAAGGAACAGGACAAGAGTCAGAACAATAGGTTCTTAAGATTGTGTAGAAATACATCAAGGACTCTGAAGAAAGAGAGAAACATTCTGGCTGCCAAATGGGTCCATGTATGAAAGGAAGAACTCAGAAGTCGGGCATCCTAGGGAGAGCATGAGCAGAACAAGGTGTGCATGCCTGGAATCTCCAGGTGGGTTCTGGTGAGGAGAGGAAGTGGCCGGGAGAGGATGGGGGTGCAGGGGTGGGGAGCAGCAGAGTCTTTGTGCAGAAGGAAGAGGGTGGCTGGTGTGGGGCTCTTAGAGGAGGAACACTTAGTCTCATCACCAGAGAGAACAACATGCAATGAAGCAAGCAGCTGGCTTGGAGCCATAATCTACTGTGCTCTGGTGTCTACAAGTAGTTCCCACCTTCTGGGTGCAAGTTATGTGATCGACTAAAAGAAGTCAATAAACAAGTGTCACTCG
The DNA here is from genome assembly GCF_002288905.1 of Enhydra lutris kenyoni. Lineage (NCBI taxonomy): Eukaryota > Metazoa > Chordata > Mammalia > Carnivora > Mustelidae > Enhydra > Enhydra lutris. Next base: position 29,102,306 of record NW_019154121.1, read on the forward strand.
GGAGGCTAAGTGAAAACCCAAACAATCCCAGGTCGGCTGTATACAACACCCAGACTCAAAACAAATGGAAGGCAGCTGACTTTCCTTTCTGAAAAATGCTTTCTCTGATATTAAACACATTTTATTATGGTCTCCTGACGTTACACTGGATGTAATCCTGCCCCCTCACTTTTAGTACTGGAGCTACCCCGGAAAGCTTGCCCAAGACCTTCAAACGCTCCACAAAGAAGACCTGGGGGACTTTGAGGGTTGGAGGATGCTTCCCATTAACTTTCACCAAAACGTGGCCAGCTCCAGCATGCCTGTGGACCATGCAAAAATGCTCTTCATGCACAGTGACAAACAGCCACCATGTTTCTGCCTCATCAGGAATTACAGCATTATTATCCTTTATGGAAATGAGTCGCGTCTGTGTTTGGCATTAATTGACTGGATTTTGCAGTGGACATCGTTCACCCACTCACATGAGAAAGGGCTGAACGAGTCTGCTCATCTAGAATTCTGAAAGTTGAGGAAAAGGTTCTAATTTGGGGAGGAAGCAGGGCCCTGTTAGTGTGTAGAGATCGATGGTTGTTTGAATCCCTTGCTTTAAAAAGATATGGCACGGAGGGGGCACCTGGGTGGCTCAGTGGGTTAAGCCTCTGCCTTCAGCTCAGGTCATGATCTCAGAGTCCTGGGATCGATCCCGAATCGGGCTCTCTGCTCAGCAGGGAGCCTACTTCCTCCTCTCTCTCTGCCTGCCTCTCTGCCTACTTGTGATCTCTGTCTGTCAAATAAATAAATAAAATCTTTTAAAAAAAAAGATATGGCATGGAGGTTGTGTACTCTCGTTTCAGTTATGGTTTGGAAAACCAAACGAGCTAAAATGTTTTTATTTCAGGTTTCAGGTTTGGTTACCTGGGGGCCTCAAAGTGTAGGAGTGGGAACCACATCACCGGGGTGGAGTAATGTAATTCTGTAAGAGGCTGACATTCTCGTGCCATAAAGTGATCTGATAGAGAAAGTTGGTTCTCCTTCCTCCTTTTCCCTCCAGCTGTCGTTCACTTTTTAGGACTCCTTCACACCTTGTCCCGGGTGTGCCTCTAATCGCTGTGAGTCCCTGTAACCATCCATTACTTAATCAGAATTGAGTCTGCCCAAACATTCACGTGTGCTCCTCTACCTCGACCCGTGCTAAATGCCAGAGACCAGCCAAGCCCTACAATATGTTTAAGGTCATCGCTGTAATGCACTGCCCACCTTGAGATCAACCGTAACTTGACCCACAGCTGTTGGTAATGAAACCCAGCAGAGTTGTCCATGGTTGGGATTTCGGGTTCAGAGTTATGGCACAGCCAAAAGAAGAAAAAAATAAGGTATTTATTCACAGTCATTAGTGACCACTTAAGTAGAGGTCATTGTGAGGACGGTCTCTGCACCCCAGAAATCCCCGGTAGCTTGTGCCCGTCCCGTGAGTACCTCTTATTTCTGCATTCGTGTTAGACCTGGACTTGTATCAGTCAACTCCCAAATAACAGACACTGTTGCTGCTTTTGGCTTCCAGTTCCGGGAGGATTTTGCAGTAATGGAGTAGAAATTTGCAGCAATCCCTTCTTAGGAAAAATGGCCATGAGCACAGACATTAAGTCAGTGCTGCGGGCCAACCTTGATAGGGAGTCCACTTATTTTTAACAGTGGTGGCTCAGATGGCACAGGGTCCGGAAGGCAGCCCCCCCACCGGGGGCGTTACAGAACACGTTAATGATATACTCAAGTCTTGATACTAGAATTTTCCATGACAGTTTATATATGATCCCCTTACTCGTATCTGATCAACGTTTTAAGAGATTTAACTTCTTCTGCCAGAACTCAGGAAAAACCGCTTTCCTCCATCTGAAAGTGCATGAGAACACAGGCTTCTAAAAAATGTCCGTGGGCGCGCCTGTGAGTGTGGAGTGGGAGAAGCGCCAAAAGACACCAGCATAATCTGCTGAATAAAATGGGGAAACTGGTGACGGGGGCAGAGCTCTTTCAAAACATTTTAAAACCCATAGTCTGTGTTCTGACTGGCTCAGAGAATTCCTCTTGAATATCATGGGAATTTATGCTCTGGGAAGGGTAGGTTACCTGGGGTTAAATAGGTTACCCACGGCAAGAGGGACATCACAACCAAGAACTTGAAACAGAGTCCCTTGATTTTCTCTTGAGAAATTAACATGCAGCAGAGCTCCCCTTGAGTGGTGACGTATGTTTTTAAAATTAATGAAAGAATTTGCTTCTCTATTTTGAAGAGACGAGTTTTAGTCTCTGTGTTAGAATATTTGGGATCGTCACAGAGTTTACTCAGGGAATTTGAGAATTACGACCCTCACTACCTCTCCTAAACCGGGTCTCTAAATGGGAGAGGGGAGGAGATATATTTTTAAATGTTAATAGCCTGCCTGGTACCCCATCCACTTATTAGACAGATGTCAGATCATAGGAAGGTTTTTATTTTGATGCATACGAGACCCAGAAGAGGAGAGAGGCCAAGTGGGAGAGAAGGGGGCTGGCCGGGGTGGCACAAGGTTGGAAGAACAGAGCGATTCTGTGGCCTTGCCCCTGGGGGGCCGGCTGATCTGTCTGCTACAGGCGGTAGAGGACTGCGGGGGGCATGGAGATGGTTCTGGAAAGCTGGAGATGCTTACTTGTGAGGGTTTCAGAACATGGTTGCCTGGAAAGTACCACAGTGGAAAGCAGCAGAGGGTTAGTGGGATTCTGGAGGAAAGAAAAGAAATCTGAACTTATGACACATTTCTGCTTAAAAGAACAGGATTTGGGGGGAATAAAAGAAACTGGAAGAATGGCTCGGACATAAACATGACAGTTTTGTGAGAGTGATTACCTAATCTTGGCATGTCCTGCGGACTAGAAAGGGTCCTGGAAGCTTCTGGTTTTCAAAGAGCTTAAAAGGGCTTGTGATGCCCCAGATAAAAGTCAAGTTTACTTAGAACCGCAGGTATACACCTGTTACACCTGTTACCATAGGTACTCAGCATTTCTCCAAGTAGCCTGAGAAATTTCTAAGAAGATTCGAGACAATTAGAACATCAGGCACTGATTTTTGAAAAGCAAAGTGAGCACTCCATCCCCCCAATTCCACATCATAAGGCACACAGGTAAAGAATGAGATTAATAAGAGAACTTTGGTAGGCAAAAACCGATCTGTCGTTAAAAATCATAAAGCCTTAATTCGTCAAACTCTCCTCCTGCATTTTATGGACTTTTTCTTCTCCTTACAAGGATGGGGCAGGCACTTTCCTTCTTCCTGACAAGAGCCCTCTTTTCTGGAAAGTGGGAGAACACCAGCTCTGATCCCGTCTCTTCCCCCTGCTAGCTGAGGGACCTGCGGCAGATAGGGCTGAGGCCCGTATCTGGGGACAAGGCCCATCACACCGGTGCTTGGGAAAAAACCTTTCAGCACAGAGCCCTGCTCTTAGCATGGAGCTTTCAAGCCACTGTTTAGTAAGTACTTAACTACGTGTTGACATAACAATGATATTTGAATGGGCCTTATTTTCAGCATTTGGTGAGGGCTTGTCGGTTCTAAGGTGTGTCCATTTTCAGATGGGTTAGTCTATAAGAGCAAAGAACATTCAACGTTTAAAGCATTTTATAGGCCATCCTGCCCAGTGATTCTTGGACTTTTGCTTTAGTAATAGAACCCTCTTCCCCAAAGGAAATAAGCCAAGTTCAACAAGATGAAAGCGCTTCTCTAATGGTGTCCAGACAGGCCAGCAGAGCAGCCCCCTCCAGCAGAGCACAGCTTATGAGCCAGATATCTAATTCAGCAGTCTGATTTTACATAGGAAGAAATAAGTCTCAGAGAGGTTGAGTAAATTAACCAAAATCACACAGGTGGTAAGTTGCAGAAACAGAACACAACCACTGCCTCTGCTCTCCTTTTTCTTTCTTTTTTTTTTTTTCCCTCCAAATCAAGGAACTCTAGGTGAGACGTGGTCGAAATGATATATAAAGAAGATTAACACAAAAACTGATACTAACAGAAAACTGCAAAGGTAATAAAGTGAGCAAATTAAATGCAAATTAAAAAATCCTTGACTGGAGATCAGTTGAGAAAAGGTATATACTCAAGGCCGTTCTCTAGCTGCGTGTCTTCTGGATGGGTGTAGCTCTTTCTTCTTTTAATCGCACCATCCCTGAAGGCATTAGGGCTTTTGTAGCAATTTTTCATATTTAATTAGTTATTTAATGAGTTTCCTTGGAAACAAGGAAAAAATGAGGATATAACAAATGTCTTTCTCCTGATTTTAAAAAAGTAAGCAGCAATTAATAAATTCTGTATGCTTTGGAAGAATGCAGTAGGTAATTTTCAATCTCATCTCACACTTGAATAACTTCAAAGGTAGTAGTTGTAGAACACATGTGGAAAGACAGCAGTGGAAGAGAGAGGAGACCCAATGTATCACCTGTGCAGACCGGGGATTCGGCCCCGCAGGGGTTCAGATTTTGGAACATCTGGAAATCGTCTGAGCTCATGAGCTCAAACTGAATCCAAAGTACGTTGATCATTACCCATAGATTACAGATCCCTTTGGAGGATCTGACGAAAGCCAAGAACCTGCTCGCCAAATCCCATAACCTCTTGATCATGTAAGGCTCACAGACCACGTCTTACATCTACAAATCCCTCAGTGCCGCCTTCCGTTGAGTTAGCACGGTCTTAAGACACAGCAGTAGAAATGTGCTCACCGCTCAAATCTCATACAGATATGAACTAAGTAGCTATCACCTCAGGGTGCTATACTAGTTACCATGGAGGCATAGCACCCAGGAAAGAGTGGGGATGAGGTTGGGGGTGAGTGGTCAGGAAGAAACGGGTACGCTGTCCCAACGATGGTGGCGGAGGGAGCTGTGAGCCATGTTGGGTGGTCAGAGTTTAAAGATTCCTGCTTATATGGCTGGGGAAGTAAAATGTGTCTTTAATGTTTAAGGAACTGTTAAATATTATTAGAAGAAATGATGGGATTTTGATTTTTTTTATTTCCTGGATTACTCTAAAAGGCAAAAGACCAGGGATGTGTGAATTTCAGTCCCTAGACAGCAGCTTTTGGTTGATGTCACTACACCTTCTTCAAGCCGTTGTCAAGGACTGTCAGCCCGGGCTGTGCCCCTGAAAGGGCAGGGTTGACTAAGGGCCCTTCTATTGGAAGGGGTCAAGGCTTGAATAACTTCCCTGTCACACAACTCTGTCCTGCGTGGGTCGTGCCAATGCCAAGTGCAATGCCAGCCCCACCCATCTGGTTGCACGATGAGTCTCTGAATGGGTGAATCGCGTCCTCCCTGTGGACCCCTCCCAATGACTGACCCACAAAGTTAAAGAGTCTGTGGTTTCGTTCAGTCACCCAATGAGCCAGATTTTTGAAGCCCTCGAGGAAAATAGGATCCAACTGCTTGAGTGACCCACGCACCTTGCCTTCCCTGACGACATCATTGCCTGAGACATCATCGCCCATTTCCTCTCCCCAAATCCTGCCCACACCTGCTTTACCTGAAGCTCTTTCTCCACCACAGAAGCCTCAGCCATGTGCCACAGTCCATGTGTCAACATTCAGCCCTGCGGGGACCCCCATCCATAAAGTCAGCAAATATCCTCTTGCTCACCAGGCCCGTGGGTAAACAAGAAACCCATTGATAAGAAAAGGAGACCTGTCAGGAAGCTGGGCATGCTGCCTCCCCGACGCCCTCTCCTTGTGGCCGAAGCAGAAGCAGTGTGTCGTCCTCCTCCACGGAAGACATCTGCCTAAATGAAAAGACAGTACATGGTGCCACCTTCTCCCAGGTGCGGAGAAAGTCAGGGTGGACCCTCTCAAACTCGGGGGAGACAGGCTTTGGGGGAAGAAGGGACCAAGTGCATTAAGAGAAACAGAATGGAAAGGTCTGGAACGTTGGCTCTGTTTGGCCTCTGCTGAGTCTGCATTGGCCACGTTTGTTGAACTTCCTTATGAGGCAGTGTAGGTTCAAGGGTGACTTCTGGGGTGACCGGAGAAAGGAGCTGTGATACGGTGACTTACAGAGCCCAGGCCCCGGGGGCTGTGGTGTGGGAGGAGAGGGACTAGCTCTGGGTTTCGGTGGTCAGCTCGGGCACTGACCAGTTAGGCAGCATCGAGCTGTTGGGGTACGCGCGGCTCCATATCGAGCAAGAGCTCCCTGATAGCCCCAGATGTCATCCGTGGATGGTTCTGGTTTCATCCCCTGGGCAGAGGGGCGGGCGTGAGGACGCGCTCTGAGCCCGGTCAGCATCTTTACCGTCTCTCTGCCCCCCGCCCCCCAGTCTGGCTGCAGGAGAGACGTTGCCGAAGCGCCAGCAAGGTTTACTTCATGGAAGGTGTGCTTGCTGCGTTGACTGAAGAGCTTTACTTTTCCTTAACCACTGCCGTGCTTGAAATTGCATAGATAATAAGGCCCACTTGAAGCGGCGAGTCTACAGCTCTTGACTCTATTAAATTCACTTAAGCGTGTGGCTGGAAAGTTACGCTGAGGTGCTTGAGGCCCGGTTGTGGTTGATGAGTTGTCAGAAGTTTCATATTTGTGACTTGGATGGTTATCTAACTTAGTTCGGTGGTGACCTTGACATGAACCCGCAATCGTTGAGCGCCTAATGTGTATGACTTATCCTGGGAAGCAGGCTCCCTATTTTAAGTTTATTAAGATCTTAACTGTAGGGCTGAGGTTGAAGATTACCAAGTTTGGTTTCTGAAGGACTTGGTCCTGGTAATGAATGGATGTATTAATAGAATTTTTTATTGGTTTATTTCCGCGCTGTACTGTGTCTTTTGAAAATTTCATGTTTATGTAATTGTGTTTTCATGGCTCAGATGAGGAAATTATACTTAAAGTAACAAGCACTAATGGAATCCATGAAAAATGCTGCAGAAAATATAGATCCTTGTGCCCTGAGCGGGTGCCTGTGCCTTTTGTGACCCTCACGGTGGCTTACAGGAGATGCTGTCATTGCATGAGTTCCCAGGAAAAGAAGTACTAAGCTCATGTGGTTTTTACTCAGATCTTAATTCCATGGAAGAAACTCAAAATATCTCTTAATTCTGCAGCAGCATCTGAACTCTACATTTAGGAATGTACAGAGAATTTAGAAAAACGTCCGATTTTCAATTTTTAAACAGTAAAATGTTATGACCTTTCCCTGTGGGAGAATCGTCATGTCTAGACTTGCATCACTTTTCCATTAGCGTTGAAATTATTTACCAAGATTGTGTATTCCACAGGTTTTTAGAAATGTGCGGGAGTTTTTCCCGCTGTAGGACTCATTATCTGTCCCTCTTGTGCTCACTCTTCCCATGCTTAGGAATGTCAATTATTTTTTCTACGGTACCTGGCAAACAGGTGTAATGACGTCAGTGAGAGCCATCTTGTGGGAAACACAGTCAAGCCACGGGCAGTCACACCCATGTCAACCACTCTCTCCTGTACTCTCCACCTCTCTTCCACCCCACCCCACACACAAACTCCCGGACCAAAAAGCTAGACAGAGTTCTTTAACAGTGATTTGTACACTGATAGAACTTTGTGGAAAGATAAACCCCTTGACGGTGTTTGGTTGAGCAGACCAAAGATTCCCCTACTGCAGCAGATGTGGAAATCACCGATAGACACAGGTTACGCCAGCCGGGAGGGGATGGAGAGATGCATCCCTGCCCCTTTGTTCATGAGGATGTGTTATTTTCTTTCTTCCTGGGCTCAGTGAGTGGAGCGTAGTAACGATCCGATACTGTTTGTCCGCAGCCGTATGCATGAGCGTTTGTATTTGAGAAAAAAGAAACAACTTGGGTGTAGTTGACCATTTCAGAGACCCATCATCTCTTGGGCTCTTTGTTGGCCATTGAGTCAGTGACGTGGAAGGTGCGTGCGTACACGTATGCACATCTACCCTTCCCACCGCCCTGTCCTCCCTGCGGATCAGGTGGACGTTCCTTTGGTCTGTGTGCTGCTCTCCATCTGGCTCCCCAGGCCAGCAGCTAGGGAAGGAGCCTGTTGTGTCAGGGGAAAGCAATAAGGCGTAAACACCCGAGGACTGCCTGAATGAGTCTCTATTGAGCACTTGTCATCATGAATTTCCTCAGCACTCTTCCTGATGCTTTTAAAAGCAGAAATTACACTTGATGATTATCTGTGTCATCTAAAAATACAGAGAATGTTTTGATGTAATGATGGAAATAAAACAACTATTTTTTGTTTGTTTTGTTTTGTCCTCAAATCAGTTTTTCTCTAATGCAGGTGAAATTTTTGCTTCCAAAGACAAAGATAAAAGTTCTAATATTTCTGTGTATAATTTTAGCATCTAGAAGAGGGTGATAATACTATTTTATATTTCTGTAACACTCAGCAGTGTTGCTAATAAAAATGTAACACAAGCTACACGTTTTATTTCAATTTTTTCTGTAGCCACATTAAAATAGAAAAGGAATGTATGGAATTAACTTGATAATGTATTTTATTTAACCCAGTCTACCCAAAATCTTATCATTTCAACATGAAACCAACATAAAAGGGTATTAAGGTCATATTGTACATTCTTCTTGTCCATAGCAGGTCTTTGCAATTGGATGTGTATCTTACTCACGCCCAGGAGCACCTCTCAGTTCATACTCACTCCCTTTTTATTGCTGGATCTCTGTAGGTGCTTCATGTCTGGCATTTTGGGTAGCAGTTCTATGATGCGCTTGGTTTTCACACAAATTGCCTTACGTCCTCTAATATCTTTAGTTCTTCTTTTTTTTTTAAATATCAGTTCTACAATGAAAGGAAGGACTCATCTTCTGGTGAAAGGAATTGTGTCTAGGTCCATGTTATGAATAGAAACATTTACTGCTCATGCGTCTATTTGAATTCACATTGGCAAATGCAGTTATTTCCTAAAGTTTCAGAAAAGGTGGTATTCTTTCGCACAAATACTGAGAACTGAGAAAAAGGTGGTATTCATTCAAAATAAATATTTATTGAGCACTTACTGGGCTTATAAGCACACTTCTGAGCTCAAGGATCCAGAGGGAATATAAAAATATTAAATTCAGCAAATTTTGATTATGTGCTAGGCATTGTTTTCTGCATTGATGGATAGAATTTACACTGGGAGCCTGGATTAGCTTTTACCAAAGGAAATCTGTTGCAATCTGGCAAAGCCCATTTTCCTTATGTCTCTTTCTACTCTCCTTCAGCTTAATACTAGCTGTTAAATGGGTAGAAGCCTTGATTTGTTCTCCCTTTCCCTGCAGCCATTGGCCTGTGGACTTTGGTTTGAATGATACTGGGGTTGGTGGTACGGAATTGCAGAGGGCTGAGAGATCCAGTCTCGGGGAGAGCTACAGCTTCTTCCATAGACCCTCTTTTCCTTCCTACAGAGAAGCCAGCTGCCAGCAGCTTCCACATCCATACCCCCTAGCTCAGTCCCCACTATCTCCAGCCAGGAAAAGCCCATAGAAGGACTCTGCCTGGCCCGCCTGAGTCACAAGTCCATCTGTAGACCAGTTGCCTGATTTGGGGAGAGTGGTACCAGGAGCCTACATTCCGAATTATAAAATGTAACCAGTAGGGCTTCAGATATTCATCCTGTGTGACACTGTGCACATTTGTGTTTCTAGAATGAAAAACATTTGAATGAGGAGAAGCAGAACAGCTTGGTTTCCTGTGAGTTCTTTGGGCACTATAAGCACAATCTGACTAAACCTTCATTTCCAAACTTCACTCTCATCATGCTTTGATATTTAGCAGGCAAACTAGATGAGCAGAAGGGTCAGCAACAAAAGCAAGACAGTTTTCATTTGACCCAAAACTTTGTGCCTGGTGATATCCCATGCCAGGAAGAGAACCATGCTTAATAATTCATTGTTCAGCTGTGTTAAGCAACACGGGGATTCCAAGCAGCATGCAGCTTCTGCCTTCAGGGCTTACGTCAGGGCATCAGAGCAGATTCATGAAGCTGGAAGAGTCCAGAATAGAACAGAAAATTTCCTAGACTCTAACAAACTTCTTAATTCTGGGTGTACTTGGGAAGATAGCGGCATTTATTGGATTTCACCATGAAGAGAAAAGCATCAAATCCTGAGAGGGGCTTTGTGGGCAGTAAACATTATAGCTCTAGTCTTTAAGATGTTTAAAACATAAAACACTCACGTTAGCTAGCAGTGCCTACTTCAAATGCCTCTACTTGCGACACGTGACTGTGAAGTTATCCACCTGGTTTCAAAAGCCATGTCCCAAATCAAAACTGATGATGTGTGTGAAAGTTCATCATAAATGGTAATATGGTAGCAACCGAGATGGTCATACTGTGATCCTTCCTGGTTTATAGTTCGTTGCAAAACCTGGCCTACTTGCAGAGAAAAATGGGCCCATTAACCCTGTTTGGGAAAAATGAAGAAATTCAAAACCGAATAAAGTGCCATTCTGTACACATCTCAAAAAAGTTTATAGAGTCGCTGAAGTATAAAGGACCATCGTAAGTATGACAATCAACTGCAAGGATATTGTCTCCTTTCCACCACTCAGTTTTCCAAGACAGCCCTAATGAGAAGATCTCGTTTAGGGTTTAGGTGTCGTTCTTTTAAGTGGCACAGTTGGCCTAAAGCTAACATTCTGTAGGTTGTATTAAAAAGGAAAGAAAGGAAGGAAGTCATTTTGCACAAAAGGCTATAGGGAATGAAGGCTGAGCCGAAAGACCGTTTGCTTGGTTGGTTGCGCGGGTATGGCATCCAGCTGCCGTTTGGCATTTGGCCCATGTTTGGGGCAAGCCCTGATCTTGGTGACAGATGATTTTGTCAAGCTCTACACAGAAGGTACATGTCTATTTTCATCATCAACTAACTTCTATCAGGCACTTGCTGCTTTTGGTCCCCCAACCGTGAAGTTTTATTGACCCATTTGCCATCTCTCATATAAGTGGATGGAATCATCTTTCTTGATGGGAGAACTCCAAGAATATTACACTTGTCTCTGAACAGTTTGAGCTTGCCGTGTTTACAGATTGTAGTGTTAGCGCTGTTCTTTTTCTCTGAGCGCTAGGCCATCAGGAGGAGGGTTGGGCATGCTGACATCAATTTCCATAATCGTTGTAAGTTTCCTTTTCAGGTGACATCCATGGGTTTGTAATAATTTGATTGGAGCTGGTTAAAGTATTTAATAGATGATTTAATTATTCCTAGATCTAAAGGGCTGGGTCTGAGTGACAGTTGAGAGGTACAAATGAGATAATTATAGGTGAAAACTTTACAAAACTCTAGTGTAACAAGACACACACACACACACACACACACGCACGCTTGTATTTTCCATTCAGTTAGGAGGATTGAGGACATGAGCTGAGTACAATGTGCCATTTCTGCAATAGGGACATAAACTGGAAGGAGGCTCAAGTAGGTGGGGTTCCATGGAAGAAAGGGAATATACTCTTTTCTATCTGGAGATATCCTACAGATTGATTACATTCGGCTTACTATGATAACTCTTCCCTAATATTTCCCATTCATCATTACCTTCCATTTTTATAGTGAGTTTCTTGGGAATATATCTATTCCTAGCCTTAATATTCCAATCCCCCATTGCTTGGTTTAACTATGTTTCAAATAACTTCTAAAAGTTGTGTTTGCTCCTGAATTGTTTTTTTCTTTTTTGCCCCTTCCATATAAGCATAGCTTAATACTAGCTGTATTTCTATTTGCATTTTTGCTTTACTTCTCAGTAGTCCGTATCAGAACTGAGATTTGGATACCTCAGTCCATGCACGTCTCTTGTGGGTCCTGCTGAACATAAGCCCTTTGTCTCCCTCTGCTCTGCTCAGTCATACCCACATCTTTGTACCCCTGGCCACCATACTCCTGATCCGTTTCCTGAGTATTTTCGGGCCCCGTGGGTACTTTTTTCATGCAGGCGGGAGGTTGTGCCTTTTATGAATATTCTGAACTTCCACAGGGTGGGAGACATCGTGCTAACTAGTGTTGCATGAAACATTGTGGGTTGCAGAGTTCCCACACGCAGGTATTTGCTTCCTCCTCCAAACTCTGGGGTGGGATTTCCCATCTCCATTCTCCAATGACAAAATGGAAGCTCAGTGACAGAAGGTACCAGGACCGTGGAGCGGTAATCGGCAGGGTCCGAGATCAGATAGGTCTCCTCACCCCAAGCCCACTGCCTCACCAGCCGTTTTGCTTAAAGAGGGACTTGGAGTTTATATATACATGATGTTTTCAGGAAACCTCTTTTTAACAAAAAAATATTTTTCTTTCCAGAACATTCATGCTTGGCCTTGATAGTCTCGAGCCCCCACTGCCCAGCATTGCCTCAAGGACCTGCTTCATGTCTATTTCAGATACAAACATGGTTCTCATGATTCACTGTTACAGCTGATCTCTTTGTACACTGCCTTAGGAATCACTTTCAAAATCGACAGGAGTTTAGCTCAAGTCTCTCTTCTGGATGGAAATTTCATTTCCAAAGAGAGAGAGCAATATTCTTTAATTAGGTATTTACTCTAATGATCCAGGAAGAGAGTCAGTCTGTCCTGTTTGCCTTATTTTTATTATAAATGAAAGATTTGGATGATGTTTTCATGCACCAAGACTGTCCTTATTCAACAAATAGTATTAATAATCAGAAGAAAAACACTTATATTTTCTGTCATGCACACATCCCCAAATGTTTGGGCCAAGGGCACACTTTTAATGGACTGAAATAACAAATATAAATTGTTTCTTTCTGTTATCTGAATGTCTTACCTGTGTGGAGCTTTTATTGTCAGGAACTGCCAAATAACCAGCATGCATCATTTTAATTGAAACTTAAGCCTGACACTTTTATTGAAAAAAAGGGATTTCAAGTTATTTTTCATACATAAAGGCTGCTAAGTCTACGCTTCATTGGTGAAGGCTATCTCAGGTATGGATGACCTTATCTCCATGCTTCAAGGAAAAAATAAAACCTCACTGTCTCGTATCCTTGAGATCTGGCAAAAATTGATCAATTAACTCTCCAAAGACATATAATGAAATGACCACAGGGAATGAAACAAACTGAATTGTGCCCTGTCCAGCTCATCGAAATGTCTGTGACCCCGTGCCAGAGGCATCTGGACAGTCGAGCCTTTGGCCCTGTTCATCATGATGCCACCTTTGTGGGGCGCTAGTCCCTATCCAGAAACATGATGTGGTCACATCTTCGGTGGCTCCTAATTTGTGTTAGTCTGTCTTCCACATTCTTAAGTCACCCTTGGAGGATAAAAGAAAAGTCACAGCTCAAAATCTACGTTTTGACGAAGCAAGGATGGAGATAAAATCATGATGAACTTGAACCTATGATCCTAAAGACACGATTTAAAAGATTTGAGAACTCTACCAAACACCATGGGTTAGTTGGTATCTCTTATCATCGTAAGAGACTTCATCCAGAAGGGCTCACGTTTGCTCCATGTTACCTGGTTATAAAGAATGTGTAGTCTGACATCATATTTTATTGTTGACTTTGACCTGTACATGTAGAAACACTTGACAGCATTTTCCTTCTACTATAATCCTCATTGTAGGATGTGCGCAGTTGTCGCATGGAAATAATACTGCTTTGTTTTCACATCACGATTTTCTTTAGGCTTAGCTGCTCAGCACCGAGTCATATATTTCCTCCCAAGATATATGGCCAACAGAACACTCCCTTGATTTCCATAAGGAAGGGATGAAGAAGGGGAGGTATTTTGTGTCTTTGGTCTGCACACGGTGTCCAGGGAGTCCTGAGAGGGTGGGCATGGCTAAGGGTGCAGAAAAGCATGTGTGTCAGAGCTCCTTCTCCCAAGACATTTACGGGACTTTCAGAGAGAGCAGAAATAAAGGGATCTAGGTTTCTTTGGTTCAGTCTTACTGTGTTGCTTGGGGTCTGTTTACTGCAGGATGTTGTTGGGGTCTGTATGATGATAGAGGTTTCTAGGGAAGAAAGTTTCAAGCATCTAGGCAACATACAGAATTAAGAGCAGAAACTTGGGATGAATATCAGGAGAAAATAGATCAATCAGTGGGGCGCCTGGGTGGCTTAGTGGGTTAAGCCTCTGCCTTTGGCTCAGGTCATGATCTCAAGGTCCTGGGATCGAGCCCCACATTGGGCTCTCTGGTCAGCAGGGAGACTGCTTCCCCCTCTCTCTCTGCCTGCCTCTCTGCCCACTTATGATCTCTCTCTCTCTCTCTCTCTCTGTCAAATAAATAAATAAATAAAATCATTTTAAAAAGATCAGTGTTAGAATTATGAGGGTTAAAAGGAGTTTCTAGGTTTTTTTTAAAAGTGCTTTCTAGGTAGGTCGACTGCATATCCCAGTTTGCTCAGGATGAACTGTTCTGCTTCCTGCCAGTTGTCCTGGTTTCATCTTGAATAGCATTTCCTTTTACTCTCACCAGTGTCCCGGTTTAGGCACCAGGCTGTAGGGTCAACACATGTGTTGGTGATGAATTAGCATCTTAAAATAGCAAGAGACGATCAGTGAAGATTTTGGTGAAATTCATTTCAAGCTTCTCTTTTTCTAAAAACCACAATCTGATAACTGTGTTGATTTCTAGTTTTATTGGAGGAGTGGTGTTTGACCTTATTTCTTAGAGGAGCAATAATAAAACTTTACTTGAGTGTTGTGAAGTTTTATTTCCAAGGCAGAGCTAGAATTCAGAACTCAAACACATCATTGCATGTGCTAACCCCCAGCCTGTATGGTGGGGGACAAAAAAAGCAAAGAAATAATTAGGGATGAACTGTATGCACCTCCTTCCTCCATGAAGAGCGTGTCCCTTAACGATGGTCATTTACACTGGATACATGATTTGTTTGCTAGGACAGCGAAGAAGGAACACAAATGTTATAAGCCTCGTGACGATTTGCAAAAGAAATCTCATTTGCCCAGATGATTCCGTTTCTGTCCTGCCTTCAGTGGAAATACGCATTCCTGTGAGTAATGGCCGACACTCTGATGCTTTGAAAACAGGAGTGCTGTTTGGGTTTGTTTCCTGGGGTCGCTCTGATGGAGGCGGTTATTATTCATGTTTGCTGGAACTCTCTTCGTGAGGCCCATGAGCTTGGGGAGGTCACGGTCTCAGAACCGTAAAGCGCCAGTTGTCAGAGATTAAAAGGAAGGGGGGGGGATCGTTTCCTCAGATATCCATGCTGCTTAGCTCTCCCATAGAGTGTGATGTGAAGTCGGGGTTGGAAGGCGATCGGCAGCTGTGAGACAGTCCCTGAGGGCCACCAGGTCCAAACAAGGGCATGAGAGGCAGGGACAGCACAATAAGAGGCTCGTGAAGAATGAGGGCTTGGAGTCATCCTCATGTTACATCCCGAAGTGGGAGAAGTAAACTTTCGTGGCAGTGGAGGGCACAGAAGACGTTTCTGTTCGATCGGTGGAACATTCGAGATGAATCTGATGATGATGTGTCAGGTGGGATGAGGGGAGAAACAGCGATCAGGGAACAACGAGTCTGGCGTGGGTATGGCTTTGAAGACGTCTTTTGTAGGTCTGCCTGTATGGTCTACAGTAGCAGGCAGGGGAACAATGGGAATACTTTCGATTTCCAGTTAGTACCAAGTATGAAGTAGAAGGAAGCCTTAGTAACCATTAAGTTCACTTGAAATGGGAAGACGTGAATCCATAGAGATAAAAGGTTTACTTGACTCCCGAGCATATATGCTCATTGGTGGAAGAAACCGGGTTTCTCCCACACCCACCAACTCCCTGACACCTGCTCTGTTTCCCAGAGGGCCAAAGAGGACCCTGTATAGTCACAGTGTGAGAGAGACCCAGTGTGGGCCGGGACACATCCAGAAACTTGGGAAGGAGACTGTCACTTCAGGGACATTGATAAGGTCTGGAATCATCATTAGATTGTTTCTTCCTAATCCTAATTAAAAAGTGTATCTAATCTAACCTTCAGGGGTAGCCCAGCCAGCATCGTTGAGAAACACTGACTATAAGTATTTTTGCACGTGGGCAGCCCCGCTCATGAGCTCTTACTTCTTTCTGACACGCACGACAGTTTCTTTCCTTTAAGAATTTTGATTGAGAAGTCTGAACCCCTGGATTCAATTTCAGGTGCGTCTTAGGGAAGTGTAGATGGTGGGGCACGTGCTTTGTTTCTGGGTGTACATCAATCGTCCCCATGAAGGACTTGGTGTACACACTTGTTTCATTCCTGACTTCAGCCCATCTGTACCATGCATCAGATACAGTGTTTCCTCGATCTGCATGGTCTGGTGGACCTCAGTGTGGCGGGAGGATTCTTCTGGGCCTGGAGTGATCAGTATGGTGGCCGCAGTCCTGTTGTTCTTGGGTTCCTCCATGTCACTGATGTGACTTTGTAATTTCAGAAATAGAATTCGTAATTTTATTTAGTTTGCTTTCATTGAAAGAGTCCTATATGGCTCATGGCTGTGGTATCGTATGTCACAGTTCTAGATAGTGACACAGTGTGGGGGGAAAAAGATGAATTATGACCCCTGACTTCCAGACCCTTGCAACCTAGAGTGGTGGGGAAGGGCAGGAGATGCGTGAACCCATCAGGACATTGGTGAGGGATTCATGTTACAAGTCAGAGCAAGGGCCTGTGGGAGCTCAGAAAAGAGAGCATAGCTTTCCCTTGGGGCTGGTGGGGAGCACCAGGGAAATTTGGACAAAGAGCTGATACCTGAATCTTGGTGAATGAGCTGAGTCTATTCCACATATCAGAAATGAACAGACATTGGGGCGCCTGGGTGGCTTAGTCAGTTAAGCATCTGCCTTTGGCTCAGGTCATGATCCCAGAGTCCTGGAGCCCCGGGATCAAGTCCTGAGTCTGGCTGCCCACTCGCCGGAGAGCCTGATTCTCTCTCTACCTCTCACCCTGTTCATTGCTCTCTCTTGCTCTGCTGTTCTTTCAAACAAATGAATAAAATCTTTACAAAACAGAAAAAAAGGAATGAACAGATATAGGAAGGAATTTTCTGCAGTGACGGAATGTGTATAAATTCATAGTGCCATGAGAAAGTGGAAAGCTCTAGACTGTCTGCAATTCTGGGAGATAAATATATATTTCGCAGCACATATAGATGGAGAAATCTGTCTATCTCTATATGGAGATAGATACAGACATATCAGTACACACGCAGATACATATGTATATGTGTATACGTTTTCCACCCATGGGGAGGTGAGCTGGCCGATGGCTCAGGTAAAAAGCTACGCTGCACTATTCCCCTGTTATCTGTTGTTATGCCTTAATGTGCTGTGTACCTTGGACAAATCAGTCTACCACTTAGGCTGTCAGCCTCCTTCCTGGACATGAGAATTAGGACCTGACGCATGAAGCAGGGATGGGACAGCTTCATGAGACCCCCCCCACCCCCGCCATCTTGTAGCCTTTTGGTAATTATTAGCTTCAGTCCAGTTGGCGGCTTCCGTGTATGCCGTGATGGCCTTCCTTCAAGACCATGAAGACATCCTTGGTGGTGCGTTTGGCAGTGGGTAGTTTTACCCAAGGATTCTTAGAGATCCCCGAGAAGTTGAGCAGATTGCCTTAATGCTGATGGTGGCTGATGGCCTCCAGCTCACGTCACAACTTTATGCTCTGAGTGCCTGCATTATTCCCTTCTCTTTCAGGGATCTTAGGCCCCAAAGATAAATGGCTTTGTGTGGAGCCTGTATAAGGACTAAATGGTATTAGGAACTGGCAGGCAGAGGTAGGATTTTGGAGATCCATTCATCTATCATTACCTCAACTGGCAGCACTCGGCACACAGGGGCTATGTGGATTTTTGTGAGAAGAATGCAAGATTTGTTTTTTTCCAGGACCTACCTGCTGGCAAGCTACAAAAGGTCTCTGCCGAGCCCTGAGGGATCCCACTTGAGCTCCGCTAATAGGCAGATGGATAACGGGTAGACCAGAAGAGGGGTGTGTGTGTGTGTGTGTGTGTGTGTGTGTGTGTGTGTAGAGAGAAAGAAAGAACTCACTTTTGTAAATGAACTTCTCAGACTTTGACTTTGTGGCGCTTTCATTCTCTGCTCATCCAGGATGGCCACACTCATCTGTAGGGAAGCTAACTTTAGAAGAAATGAAATGGGAAGGAGTTGCTGCTGGATGAGGAGGATCCAGCTTTGGAAGCTGTCCCCAGGGCGGATAGTCTTCCACCTGCCGATCTTGCGAGCTCTCCCAGTCCCAGCGCACTCGCGGTGCTCGGTACTCTCATCCCTCACATGGACAGAGGACCACACACGATATGGTCATTCACTCAGCAGGCGTGGCTAAGTATGGAGAGCGACGGTGAAAGTAATAGCCTGCTGAAGAGCAGAGCCACTCTCTGAGGGTCTGTGAAAACACACTCTGAGTTTTCCAAAATAGGGTTATTGCACAGGTGCCTAGCAATATCCAGGATGTTTTTATTATGGTGTGCGTATCTAAATACCCACGCTTGCCCAAGTGGTTACTGGGAATGGGCTAGATATATTCCACCTTTCATGTTTCCTGCATTTGTATCATGGGGTCTGTTTTCAAGGGTCCTGGGAAGTAACTGATGAGGGGATCAAAAATGTGTTCTTAAAAGGGTAACGGACATTAGGGAGGGCACGTGCAATGAGCACTGGATGTTATGATGTAAGTGATGAGTCCCTAGAGTCTACTCCTAAAAATCGCACTGTACTCGGGATGCCTGGGTGGCTCAGTCGGTTAAGTGCTTGCTTTCAGCTCAGGTCGTGATTCTAGGGTCCTGGGATCGAGCCCCGCATCGGGCTCCTTGCTCCGCGGGGAGCCTGCTTCTCCCTGTGCCTACCACTCCCCCTGCTTGTGTGCTCTCTCTCTGACAAATTAAAACATGTTTAAAAAAAATACTATACTCTATGTTAACTAATTGAATTTAGATAAAATCTTAGAGAAAAACACAAGAATAAAATAAATGCATTCTTTGTTATGTCTTAAGTTAGGGCTCTGCAAACTTTTGCAGTGCTTGCAAATCACCAGGAGGTTTTTGTCAGAAGGCCAAGTTTGATTCAGCGGGTCCTGAGATTCAGCGGTGAGCTCCTGCCTGTGTGCCTGTACGCCGCGTATGCATACAAACCGTGTGCCCGTACGCTGCTCGTGCACGCACACTGTGTGCCTATATGCTGCGCGTGCACGCACTGTGTGCCTTGTGAGTGAGTTGTCCACCCTCACAGAGGAGCCTCTGCTGTGGGACCAGCAGAATCTGAACCCTCCCGAGGTACCCCATGTCTTACTCCTGGGTGCGGGCTTAGAGAGCGTGCAGCCATTTTGGGATTCTGGTTTTTCCAGAAAGATGCAAAAGGAAGTCTTCTGGTGTCAAGTCCTCTGAATAATTTGTTTCTGTCCAGTGCATTTTTGGGAATGTGCATTTGGTCTCGCCCCACTCGCGTCGCCCTCCCGGTGTCTGTGGCAGCATGTTGGCAGCGCCGGCGTGGGGAAGAGTAGCCACCCTGGCCTTGGCAGTGAGATGCTTGTCTGGTCCGGGGTGCTGGCCCGGCACAGCGGTGGCCGGGGGCTGGCAGCACGTCTCCGGAGCAGCTGGCCTGTCCCCGCAGGAGGAGATGGCTGACTCCAGAGGGCCAACGATGGATGTGGCTACAGCCAGACCCTGTCTCATTAGAGGGGAGCACGCCACCCCTCTGTTTAATCATTGCCCGTGTTCCCCTTTGCTGTTCTAATAGTTCTGCTGTAAGTGTATTTGTTTTTCCTTATTTTCTAGCATCTTTGAGGGAAATCTATCTTCTATTACATAATCCCATTTGGAGATAGAGGACATGTCTGAGTCTGTGAAGAAATATACTTATTTCTTGGTATTTTTTTCGCTCTCAGTTGAGTGTTGTTGGACTTTGATGTTTGATTTGTAGGCAGTCTTTAATGTGTGAGACAAACCATTTATTTCCTATCAATTCCTGGAAAATACTCTCAACTTTGAAGACCTCTAGACTGGTGTTGTCGGCACAGCAATGCAGTGACAGTTTTCCTTCTAAAATTCGAGTGCTTAAATCATGAGCAGCTGGTGATGAGATTAATGCTTCATATAGTTTGGAAGCTGAGTTCCAGGCTGCATTTAGATGGTTTACAGCATTGATTTTTCTCTCTCTGACAAGTCTTCAGATACCGGCTACCCCCAAATGGGAGAAAGTCGGTTTCTCTCTATAGCCTGTATGTTGCTTGCTATAGAGAATATTGGTGAAACGGATAGTTTTCCTTTAAGATGCGCCGCAGATAGGAGGAGTGTTTTAAATCATTGTGAAAATGGGAGTCAGTGAGACAAAATGGCCTCCTTAAACTCAAGAATTTGGGGTCTGAAACAACACTCAATTTGATGTTTGTCCATTTATCGCACATCTGACTTTATGTCATTGTAACTGCTCGTCCCTGGAACTACACCATATTTTGTAACAATTTCTCTGAAGCCTTTCTTCTGTGCTCACTCTGGCGGACAAACTGTTGAAAAACAGGAAAGGAAGGAAGGAAACTTTAGTATCAGCTGTTGGAGTTAGAAATCCCATTTCTACAAGCCGTTTCCATAACATATTCCCAAATTGTTTTTATAACGTAACAGACAAGTACGAAGTACTTTTAGCGAGGAGGAGCAATTTCGGCTCTGTCATTCTGGTATGCACTGTGTTGGTTTAAAATACTCTGGTCATGGGTTATGTTTTCAGCATCTCATCTTGGGAGAGAATCTTAAATATGGACCAGCTGAGTTTGCAGAGTGTGTGTTTTGTTACTCGTTAAAAAAAGGGAGGGGAGGGATGGAAAGAGAGGAAACCATTATCAAAGATTCTGTATCGAGCGCTCGCTTTTTCTGGACCTTAGGTATTCTTCCGTGTCTTCCAGGGATGTCTCCCCTGTGCCATACTCCATAGGACAGGAAGTTCCAAGATGGGGAGTGGGAGGCAGAGGCAAGAGGATAGGTGATGTCCGCACCCGTAATCGTAGCTGCCACCTGTTCCTGTCGTGGGACACTGGGGCTGGGACACTGGGGCAGACACCCCTGAATCCAGATGGCAGTATCACGCAGAGGAAAATGAGGAGTACGGAGTTAAAGTGGACGTGGGATTTAGGCGAGGCGTTGAGAGGCAAGTCTGGGTTAATGGTGAATGGAAAATGGAGAAAGACCCATTAAAATCACTTACAGATAATTCAGTACGGTCAAAATAAGCCCAGACGCAGACCCAGATACTGTGTTATTTCACAACAGCAACAAAATCGTGTCCCCGCTATCTCACTCCGTCTTTTCGCCCGTAATTTGGAAGCCACAAAAACGAGAGACGCGTGAGGTCTCTTGTCCTGAGCTTTGTTTTCAGGGGCCTCTGTCGCTTCATTTCTGCAGTTGCTAATAAGCTAACCCATGATTTCCACCTCCCTCCTTAGAGCCTGCGGTGAAATACCTGTAACCCGAGACATATCCTCCGAATCCGGGTCACCGCACCTGCTCTGTGCGTTGGCGGTGGGCGTCGCGGGGGGGCTCTGTATCTTCAAAGGAAGTCGGGTGACATCGACCGGAAGCTAGCTGCGCCGAAATAGACTTCCCATTGACCAGGTGACCGCTGAGACACCGTCGACCAGAATTCTGTTTCTAGTTGTTTAAGCTGAAGGAATAATCACGCATGCGCCCCAAGTGTCACCACGGCGTCATTTCTTTCTGTGAAGAATGTGGGGAAAGGGACAGCGTTGGGCCCTGTGTTTGAGGGCAGGAGACACACAGGGTGGGAGGGATCCCGGGGACAGGGAGCCCTCAGCCGGAAGTGACCGTGACGAACTGTGGAACGAGTAGGGGGCGTGTCTGGCCGGCCACACGTGTCAGGCAGCTTCATTTTAAGTCTTTGATGGTAAGGTGGCCTCGCCCCACGTTTAGGTAACTGAAGTCATGCGACACGCAGGACCTAGAAAAAAGGCCGGAGAGATAGAACCATCTTTACCAGGCTTGGTCGCTAAGCGTTAATGTAAATGGTATTCAGTTCCTCCCGTTGTGTTTTTTACACCTTTGCAAATGCTTTCCGGTGACTCATTATTTGTGAAATGGGGGATGGGACAATAACGCACGAAATTATTTCACAGACTTGCAGAGACCTTCCGCGAGATGCTGTTTGCAGGTAGGATTTTACACATTTGCAAACCCCTGTTTGTCGTGGCCGACGTCCACTCTGTCCCAAGGCGCATTCAGACCCTTCTCGCCTTGTGTCACGATTCTGTGGGAAACGTGGAGCGGTGGGAAACCGGGAGGGCAGGGTCTGTGGCTGACGTTCCTCAGACGCTCTTCCTGGGCTCTCCCTGGAGCCTGGGATCAGGAACGTGTGCTCCGGTATTTTATAACCTCTATCAAATGCAGGTGGAATTAAGTCCTGCAATTTAGAGGCAAAGAGAACAGCCCCAAGGTCACTTGGCAACCTCCAGACCAGAGCAGATATTTTCCTCATTTTAAAGACGATACATCTAAGGAAGTTGACACCCTGAAGAAAAGAAACAAAAAAAGAATTTGCTGCTGGTCCAGGTGTGTAGGTGGAGGACACGGTCCGTCAGAACCCATGTCCAGCGTGGTTCAAGCCGTGTCTGAACCTGATGCCTGTGGACCATCCCCAGGGGCTGATTCCGGAGCCGCCCCTGTGCTCCCGCCCCGCGCCCTCCCACCTGTAGCTCACCAGGCTCACCAGGCTGACGGCCCGGCCGGCCCCTGAGTGTGGTCACAGGAGAACCCTGCCAGCCCGCCCCGGAGCCCGGGGAGCCATTCAGAAGAACGCCGGTCCGGGCACGTGGGAGGAAGCTTGAATGATGACGTTGCATCAGTTAAACAACGGGGTGGAAACTGGGGAGCACGTGTGCATTATGGGGAGAGGGGGGAGGGAGCCTCATGGAGATGGAGGCATGGGTCATTCTCCGCTGGGACAGTGGGATCTAGGGGCTCCTGTGAGGGTCCAGTGGATGTCAGGGGCACCTCTTTGCAGCTTTTTGGAAGGTGTGTGTTTTAGTCACTAGTGTAATTTGGGCCCCTGAGTCCCACACGGAAATCTTGTGTCTGCTGCCTCGGTATAGTGGCCGGCTGGAATCTGGTTGTGGGGGTGGGCGGTGGGTCCAGAGGAACTGCCGCAGGGACAGCTGCCATGGCCAGCCATGTTCCACGGAACCACAGACATCATTCTACGGAGCCCTTCCCCTCACTCCAAGCTTAGTTCTGCCTCAAAGTGTTTCTGCAAACTTGTATTTGTTACTTCAGCTTTCATAACCTCGTACGTCCTGTTCTTGAGATGGAAATGATTTCATTGTTTTCAGTGCTTCACCATAGAAAGTAGCCAAGAACCCGTGATGCAGAAAGGAAGGTAGAGAACCACGTGAGGGAGAGGCTGGCGGAGAGAAGCTGATGATTTCAGATGCTGGTCATTTAAAATCACCACGTTCATTGCACTAGTGAGAATGGGTGTTCATTGTAACGCTTCTGCTGTGCCTTTTCCCAGTAAATGCAGGATACAAGACAGACACTTCTCTTACTTCCCTACACTGCTGATTCAGCAGAACGAGTGAAAGTATTTCTTTAAAAAGAAGAATTTCCCAGTGCCCCGCACCTGCATTGGGAGTACTTATCACTTCACCGAACAAATATCAATACTTTGCCAATTACGGGTTGCGTCAGTGACCATTAAGATGATTTGTTGGACACCCACACATTATTAACCTATAAACAATGTGCAGATACCGCCGTGAGCTCTGACACTCAGCATCTGAGCAGTGCCCGGGATGGGAAACGTTCCACGTCTTAGCAAACAATTACCGTCCTGGACCAAGAATGCAGAATCCGCCCAGGAGGCTAAGGAAAGGGAGGTAGAGACCGTAACCCGTGTGCAGCGACCTGGTGTTGCAAACAGTGCCGAGTGCCGTTTGCCGCGCGGCATTCCCGAGACTGGGCTGGCCCCCCGGAGCGCAGGCTTCCTGAAAACCCTTTGTGTTTGGTGTTTAGAATTGGAATTCTACAGGTATTTGCCGGAAAAGTACCAATCGAAACGTTAATGACGTGTATATGGTTGGCACTGGTGATGGTTTTCAGTAAGGTCCTCTGTGGGATAGAAGGAAACGTAATGTGGTTCTGGGGTGTTTTGGGTCCAAACCGGTGCAGGTGCGCAGCCATCCTGTGTGCCCATACAACAGAGCTGGCATCGTGAGCCTCACTAGCAGCACGGGCTTATGGATCTGGAAGGATCTCAAAATGCTGTCCTTGATACAAGTTGGGATTGCATCAGACGATGGGGAGTGTCTTGTCTGAGGTGACAGAATGGCAGCGCTGGGCTGGACGCCTTTCCAGTTCTGCCTGGGAGGGGGGCACTTAGCCGTGTTGCTTCAGTGACAAGCGTGACTTGAGTGGGAAAACTGCAGGTGCCGCAGTCATGCGGAGGCAGGAGGGAGCGGCCACGGCTGCTACCACCGCTGCTGCTGTTGACCACAGGGGACCCTGTTGCATCCCCTACCCCAGGCTGTGGACTGGCCGAGGTCTCCGAGAGCCATTGACCATGGCGCCCCACTCTACACTTTGCGGAACGATTCTAGGTGGAGGGAGCGTCTGTGATTCACACCGCATGCCAGGATGTCCCGGCGTTGTGGGGTGACAGCACCCTGTGGAGGCTGGGAGGGATGGGAGGGGTGGGGACCGTGAGTAGAGACGCAGAAAGCAGCGGGCGGGGAGGGCAGGGGCAGGCCACCCAGCAGAAGGCCCACACCCTGCCCACTCGAACTGATGGGCGCTGAGAAGGCCACCTCCACCAGGGAAGTCTGCACTGCAGGCGGCGTCCGAAGGCAGGGAGGACGGCTATTGGGCCCCGGGGGGAGGGACGTCCAGGGGGTGCAGAGTGGGGGCCACGTGCG
Source organism: Enhydra lutris kenyoni (assembly GCF_002288905.1). Lineage (NCBI taxonomy): Eukaryota > Metazoa > Chordata > Mammalia > Carnivora > Mustelidae > Enhydra > Enhydra lutris. The sequence goes on from NW_019154121.1 coordinate 29,127,181, forward strand.
CTCAGGTAGAAAAGAAGCATTTAAATATCAGAGCACCTCAGATCTCCTTCCAGAATACTCCGTGCATAGAAAAGTGAATCACTCCTACTCCTTGATTCCTCAGGTCTCCTCATTTCAAAGGTGAACCTGATCTTACCTCCTGCAAGGGGCAGAGGAGGGAGAATTGGCTGTGAGCAGCGTCAAACCCCGCAGCCACGTCACGGGTTCCTCTTTCGCCCGGAAGTCGGACCCCGGTTTGCACGGGTGGCCCAGGCCGGAGAGTCCGCGTTCCCATGCGTCTGCGCAGCACCTGCTTGGTCCTACTCTTTTGGCGGTCGTAAAGGTCAAATAAACCCGTGGAAGTTTGAATTGCAAACCACAGAGTAGTGTTCAGTAGCGTAACGGAGAAGGAAGGAAGGAGGAGGGTGAGCCAACTCTTCACTTCAGATGCCCAGGATGCGAGTTTTTAGAAAACGTCCCCTAAAAACTAGCCGTGTTGGTGTGGTACTGTGCCCACGGCACACGCATGCCACCAGTTCCATGGCTAGTCCCGAAGTAGGTCCCGTTGGCGCAGCAGCAGGCCATCATGTCTGATAGCTCTCGGGCACACGCCACGCACCTCCTCAGCCCGGCAGGTCTCACCAAGGCCTGTGCTTAGGGAAGGATCCTGTGAAACCTCCCCCACTGCCAGGCTTAAAGGCTGGGGAGGTCCCCCACGTCGGCAGTGTTTGCATTTCAGTGGGGACAAAGGCTGGTGCTCAGGGAGGAAGCAGATGGGGTAGAATTTTAAGCACCAGCTGTCTGGTGGGTGCGTTTGTTGCCCTGAAGGATTTGTTGTTTGGGGACCGTTGCTCGGTGCCCCTGAGACGGTCCATCCTGACCGTCCACCTGTCCTGTCCTTGACCCGCAGCGTCAGCCTGGCCGGGGAAGGTGCGTCTGGACGACTGCTCTGCGGTCTCCGCGTCTTACGAGGTGCCCGTCCGTCTTGCCTCTGACGGATAGTTTCCATGTGGCACTGTGCTTATTTTTATCCTGCATCCAAGTTGTCTCCTTCGAAATGTGACATTCCTTGCCAAGACGCTACAGACAGAGGTGGGTGACAAATTCAAAGTTGCTTACATTTTCCGAAGGGCTGTAGATGCAGGGCTTTGCTTTGACAAACTCGCACTCCTAGTGTGACTCTCCACCTGGTCTGACCAGCCTCCCTCGGGCCATCTCGCTGTCCCCGAGCCCCGTGACAGGATCTGAAGGCGCCTCTCTCCGGCAGGTGAGGGACTTCGGGACACTATCCTGAAGAGGTCTGTAGGAGAGTGACGCTTCCAGAAGAAGAAGTGATCTCCGAAAATCTTAGAAGTCACCCACGATTCAGAGAAATTTAAAATCCACACGTGCCGCAGGAAGTGAACGCGGCAGATGCAGGATCTGAATGATTCAAGCGCAGGGAAGAAACGAAAAGGGGCGAGAAGCAGCCGCGAACTTGTCTGAGTCCGGCCGGCGCGAACGTCCATGCCCGTCCTCCCAGATAGCCTTTGGCAGGGGGGATGCTCGGACTTGCCCTGTTACTTCTTCCTTTACCACCTGAGAGTGGGACCATGGCATTCCCGCGCCATCAACCTCCTTGTGAATGTCGAGGCTCTTTGACAAACAGACCGCCCATTGAACCTAGTGGGACAGCCGCGTTGTGTGCACAATGTCCCCTTTGACACTTCCTCAGCGACGGTGCCTCTCCCCCCTCTCACACTCGCCTGTTTTTCCTCCTGAACATGACCTGAAAGCAAACACTGGGGTCCTCTTGCCACGGCGGTACTGCCCGGCTTCCTCCGCCCACCATCCATCCATCGCTTTCTCTTCCCAGGCCCGGCCTCACTGTTCTAGAGGGGACCCGTGCCAACCTGTCCCCCCATGGTGATGAAGCGTCCAAAGTCGCTATTTAAATTCCAGATTTCTAAGCTCGCACCAGACTGGATGGGGACTGGCCAGATGATTTGTTTCCTTTTACATAAAGTGCTTGATGGTTGGGCTGTGGGGGGTCGGTCCCGGGTGGTCAGTGCCAAAGCAGTGAACACGTATAGACTGTACTAAAATGTGACTTAATAAAAGACTCTGCTGCCTTTCCATCTTTGAGATGCTGTTCAGAAGCACGTGTTGTGCATTGAAAATGCCGCTAATTCAGAAGCCTGGGGAAAGGAAGGAGGCCGTGAGGACAGGCGGCGTGGGCGGGACGGCAGAGCAGGGGTGCAGCCTGCTTTGGTTTTCACACCGTCGTTGGGCTGGTGGGGATGCGGAGTGGGGAAGAGGGCATTGCTGGCAGCCTGTCCCAGTCGGGAGGGGGTTTCGAGCTCTCTCAGCACGACTGGAGGGCACCCAGTGGCCATTCATAAAGAGCCCACAGGACAGGAAAACCTCACTTCCCGCAAGTTCCCATTGTCACAGACACGTTCTGCAGAACAGTCCACTGGGATTCAGCAATCGTTTCCCAGACAAGTAAACTGAATAAGTGATCTCAACTCCAGTCCTCCTTTGATGTGTGCTTGTTTCGACCCAAGAGCTCCTGTTTTCATCTCAGTAGATTAGGAACATGACGTTTGGTAAGCTGAAATAGAACCAGCCCGTGTTTTGTGCAAAAGAGGTATGTTTCAACCTCCTTGGGATGCGCCTGTTAGGATCGCCCTGCCGTGATGCGGTTGACCGTGCTGAACGCAACGTCAGAGTCTCTTTGGAGCCAGCATAGTTGTTCAAGATTGATATGCAACAATCACATGCTGGATGTGGTGGTTCTAAAAGGACATACTGTAGATTTTAATTTATTTTAGACAGAGAGCCGCAACAAAGTTCCGATGCCTTAATGGGACAGAAATTAACATTCTGGAATGGCTATGATGTGTCTTCTGCGAACTACCGTGACGTGTGACCCGCTTAGCAACGGGATGAATCAAGAATCCCCGACCCCTGCCAGGCAGCTCAGCCCCAGAGGCCCGTCTGGGGCTGTTCGGTCCTGTCCCTTTTCCAGCTTTTGTTGTGCCATCATCAGCTGTCTTGCCGAAAGGTCCTTAATTTTCTTGACCTCCCTTCGGGTTGCCTGTTCACCAGCGATGGTGAATAATTTGTCCCTCTGGTTTTAAAGGGGTATATTTTCTTGTCTTTTTAACTAGCAGCCAGACTGCTGTCCTATGGCTCCTTGGTATAAAACCATCTTTTAAATGACATCTTCCTTTATTTCCTCGGTGTTGCATGTAGAGGTGTGGGTCGCTGCTGACCTGCATTTCCCGCGCGGGAGGCGTCGGGTAGTTCACGAGGCATTTTACGTGCAGTGTCTCAGTGAATGCGGCAGTCCTCTCTGTTACGGTTAGGAGACCCACCTCCCCACTGAGAGGCGAAGCTCGGCAGTTGGCTGTCTCGCCTGTGGACTCGTAGGTAGTAGGAAGTGGCGGATGTGGGTCTGAAATCTGGCGTTCAGCCCACGTCCACTGCAGAAATGGGGCTTCTGCCCTCGGTGGCGGAGGGTTCGTGCTCACGGTTTTTCAGGCAACATTTTCCTTTCTTTATAGTGTTCGGACTTCTTTCCATTTCTTGTAGTAGAATCATACAGACTGCATCCTCTCATGGATGAATTCGTGGCTGTGAGCGTAGACACTCTTTTTTAAGCTCTCATCACTAGTAATAAATCACACTTAAATATTATTCCATTTATTTTTTTAAAAAGATTTTATTTATTTATTTGACAGAGATCACAAGTAGGCAGAGAGGCAGGCAGAGAGAGAGAGGGGGAAGCAGGCTCTCTGCTGAGCAGAGAGCCCGATGTGGGACTCGATCCCAGGACCCTGGGATCATGACCTGAGCCGAAGGCAGAGGCTTTAACTCACTGAGCCACCCAGGTCCCCCATATTATTCCATTTAAATTCTGATAATGCCTCTATCCTCTTCTTGGTATTTCGAAAACACCAAAAATGTGTTAAGTAACGTTTTGAAATAATGGGGTTAGGCAGCGGGAAGGTGTTACAAGGCAGACATGAGTCTGTGCGTGTTTCGCTTTGTGTCAGGATGCCCACACCCGCTCAGGGGGAGGCTCTCTGGCTCTGTCGTCCTCTCCAAGTTTGGAGACTGAGCCAGAAAGAGGAGGTGGTGATGGAGGAGACCATGGAAATGAATCACTGTGAGTACTCCATTCATTCAGGTTCCAGAAGTGAAACCCACAATCAGAGGTGCCTTTCTACAACTCTCTTTTCAAAGGCATGATGAAAAAAAGCCTGAGGAGAGTAGTATGGACAGACAGCATTGACCCAGATCATGACAGACTTCTTGTCTTCTCAGCTCCTACCAAAGGGCAGATGTGATGCCTTTCTTTTTTCCTGGAAGCAACAGCATCACGTTGAAGCAGATGCCCCCGTTTCCTACTCAGTTTCCTGTTCCTTATGTTTCATCGTGAGATGCGTGTGTTTAATTTTTTCCTCCTAATGGCATTTAATCGCATTCATTTCCATACCCCAGTCATCGTAGGCCTTGCCAAAGTGGCTGGCTCTTCCCGGAGCCTTCTGTGATAAAAATTCCCAAGAACAGTTGCTGAGTTAGAGAGGAAGTCACTTCAGAACTTAAGGGGAACGTTTTGGTGCCATTGTGGTGCTCATGCCACATTCTAGGGAGAAGAAAGGGACTCTGACCCCCCGCGATGGCCCCAGAGGAGGGTCTTTGGAAGCTGTGGGCAGATTCATTCCTTTAGGGACTCCCCTCCTGAAGGCAAACCAGTGGTGATCTGGGAGTTGGTAGGACAGTCGGTGTTTCTTACCCAGAAACTGATGGGAGCACTCAGCAGCTCCCAGACTTTCCAATCTTCAGGAACCGCATGGTGATTGTTCTGATTTAAGGAGCCATAAATGAGTTGGACCGTGTCTTTCCACCCACACGTGAGATGCCAGATGGTGGTACCATTACCGTCCGCTTCTCATAACTCGAAGGCAGCACCGCAGCTGGGACGATGCTGGTGCCGAGATGGCAGACAGCCCCCCGTCGGGTGGGAGGGTAAGCCAGGCGTTGGAGTGAGCCCCGTGCGTAAGGTAGGCTAGCCGGTCATTCGCCTCCTAAAGAAACTAACATGGGCCAAGGGCGTCAGGGGGCCGGCTTCGATGTGTTTCAGAGCTCACCTGCATTCAACGGGGCTGTGACCAGAGTGTCCAGCTTTGTTGAGAATGACTAGGGTCTGTTTGCTTCAGAGCAGAGGGAACATAAATGGCTCACACACAACAGCTTTGAACGGCCACGCCGAGCGGAAGGGCACTAGGGCTTCCCACCGCCTGAAGGCAAGATCTTGTGTGTCTCCTGGAGTGATGGTGACAGTGCCATGCGTTGCTCCGTCCTCGGTCCCGTGTCCGCTTCTCCCCGCGCCCCAGGCCTTTACATTACTGTGACCCCCTCACAGCCCTCGCTGCTCTGCATGTCCCCCATTCACCTCCCACCTGTTCACTACCTTCTCTCAGTAATGCTTGGAGTTACTGAGATGTAAATGCCTTCAGTTAATTTCCTACAAGTGGAAGGTTTTAAAATGAGAGCTGTCCCCGCTGTCTAGCATGGGGTACAGGTAAAGGACTCAGGTGGGACCCCAGCTTCTTGGTATAGGAGATGCCCAACCTCCACGGGTTATGCGGCTCCTCTGGGTCTCCCTTTTCTCGTCTGGGAAAGATGAGTGATAGCCTCAAAGGGCTGTTGCAGGGATTAAATAAAAGAGTAGGTTTCCAGGGCTTCATACTTGGCATCTAAAGAAACGTGGAGGAGAAGTCTTCCCAGACAGCCACTTGCCAGTCCTCCCGCTGTGGTTCGGGTGATGCCCCGAGGGGCGCTGGCAGAGGTGGGTCTGGGTCTCCCTGTTCTTAGTGTTGGGACTTGTCACCCTCTCCCGAGCTGCTCGGGCTTTGCTCTTCCTCCTCCTGCCCCACCGACCCACCTGTGCTCGGCTTCCCATGTCGTCGCCACAGTATGCGCCCACAGGGGGCCGTGCCAGCCAAGCTCTCCTCCACGAGCCCCTCTCAGGAGACCCTAAGTCAGGGTCTCTGAGGGTCCTGCCCATGCTTTTCCTGCCGTTCCCAGCAGTTGGGGGAAGAAAGACATTCTGATCACTAAACCAATCCCGACTGTCCACTTTCTCTGTCCCTCATTTCTTTTCACGCAGAACATCTTCTCATGTCATAGGAAATTTCCATGCGTTAAAAGAGACATATTTTTTAAGAGATTTTTTAAAAATTTATTTGATACAGAAAGAGAGAGAGCGAGCGCATGAACAGAGGGGGAAAGGCAGAGGGAGAGGGAGAAGCAGGCTCTCCGCTGAGCAGGGAGCCCGTTGGGGGCCTCCATCCCAGGACCCTGGGATCATGACCTGAGCTGAAGGCAGACGCTTAACCGACTGAGCCACCCAGGCACCGCAAGAGGCATACTTTGAATTGCAACAGAAACACTTTGATCTGGGAGTGGGGAGGGCTGCTTCTCTCCATTACACACCTGTGTCACCAAGTTCTCTTCTCCGAGAGGTCAAAAAACCTTCCTCCCCATGCCCTGACACATAGGTCAGTTCGCCGCAGATGAGAGTCAGAATTCCCCATACGTTTCCTATTTACCAACTGGTGAAACTAACTGCAAATAAAGTATGTCTCACGCTTCTCCCAAGAGCGTCTGAAGTTCTCAGGGTAAAGGCAAGACCAGTCGGGGCTTCACACCCTGAGGAGAGACAAAGCAGAGGACTCCCAGCATTTCATATCTACCTGCAGATGTTCCCTCGCTCGCTTCTAACTGGAAACATCCTTGTCCTTAGGGTCCCCGAGAGGCGTCGCACCCGAGCTGCCCATGTCATCGGTCCTATCACTCAGAGCACTGAGTTCCCACCCAGCCATGCTGGAAGGTCACTGTGAAGCCTGCAACTGTGTCACCATGCCTCATGAGTCATTTATTTTCATGCAAAACAACAGATGTCTCTTGGGGATACAGGGAAGTGGTGCACCTTAAATGTCGACCCTGGATTTCAACTAACTGAAAACCTGCCGGTCTCAGGGAGGACTGTCACGGTGTCCTTTATCCCCACCACACAAACTATCCTGGGAATGTTACTTGCTGTCAGATTGTTGCCTTTGACCAAACCCAGAGAATTTAAATCATTCTTCCTGTTCAAGCCTGAGTACAGAGGGCGCTTTCTGAGGCTGGCGTTGTCCTCCTGGTCTTGGCTGGGGTCGAGTACGCACTCACAGGCTACAAACTTCTGATCTGGGGTTTTAAAAATCTGAACGGTTGTGTATTAAATGAAAAGGATCTGACAGATAATCCCTAGCCTTGGATAAAACTGTTTGTTTAAAGAGAGATGTTGTAGGCAGAAATTAGTTTTCAGAACATTAAAAGATTCCAGCGCTCATATTTACAAATCCTTTCATATGCATGAAAAATTAGCAACTAAATCTGGCCATTAAAGCATAATCTTTATTTGACCAAAGCATGATATAAAAATGGAATAAACTGTAATTTATCTGAGCTGACAGCTAATTACCTGCAAGTCTGATTAAAGGGAAAACTAAGTTTACTTAATTAGTGTTTTGGTGTTTAGTCTGTACACACATAAATATGCCCATCTCTTCCTCATGAGCATTGCTGGAAATAAATTACCATTTTTATTTTGTCCCATTCAAATGTTGCCCAACTGAGAGCGACATTCGAAGAATGGGTATTTTACGAACAATGGTAACAGGTGTTTGCGGACTGTGAGCCCGAGAGAGAGGGGAGAGCCTGATAACACAAGGATGGGGTGTTCGTGACTGAGTGGATTTCTCTTCCCCGGGGTGGGGGGCATCTTTCATTCGTCAGCGAGACGAGCCAACTCGCAGAGTGAACCACCCCCACCAGCATTCCTGGCGCCGTCATGGAAATTCACGCGGATGTCTGAGCCCCCGGAGGGGAGACAGATGGGCTGGAGCGGGCTCTGAGGCTCTTTTGAAAGCCTCTCCCCATCGTTCGCTGTGGGTGAGGGTTGCCTTCGGGGCCCTTTCCAGCGTGTGGAGAACTGGCAGTCAGCACAGCGGAAGGCACACCCGGTCCCTCCGCCCTCACCCCCCGGTTCTGACGCCTCCGCCTTCTCCTGGCAGATGTCATTTACACAGGTGACGCTCCTGAGGTCAGGTAGAAAAGTCGTCTTCCTTCTCAGGATGACAAAAGGGAAAGATGCCTCCTGATGAGTGATCTGAAAGGCATAGGACGCTCTTCCGGAAACAGGGAGGTTTTCCTTCCTTAAAACGGCAGACCTACCAACAGCTCAGCGACACGGGTATACATAATTGGACTAAAATATTGTTTTTACAAAGCATGGCAGGTCTTTATCAAAATCCGTAAAGACACAAAAGTCTAAATTAAATCTGAAACTCTGCCCCCCGGGCCTGAGGTTTCAACGTTATTTTTCATTCTCACTGAACGTCCCGTGTGGTTAAAGTAGAATGTACGCCACGAAATAGCCAATTATTTAAAGCGGAGTATCGTTGAAGCAAACCCAAAGCAAACAGAAAATCATCTCAGACTCCAGGGACGTGGCAGATGAAAGAGGCGCACGGGCGTTCTTCTCTTGAAGACGTGTGTGCCGATCGCCGCGGTTCGCGGGCCTCACTCTTTTAATGACACCAGAGAGTTCTGCAAAGGGAAAAGGTGAGGACCAGAACTGTCTGGTGTAACGGAAAGTTCTCCAAAATAACTACTTCTGACGATATGTCTAAAAATGGCAGAGCGGAGATATTAAGGGACAGTGTTCTTAATGATGTTCAAGCTTCCGTAACAGCTTCTGGAGCATTCCTTTGCCCACTGCCCTGTCACGTTCTGTCCCTCTGCTCCCACAGCCAGAGCGCTCCTGTCCTGCACTCCGCTTCTTGGTTTATTCCCCGCCCCCCGGCCCTTGACCGGATGGCACTAGGTCACACAAGGAATGGGTTTCCAACGAGTTAACTTACGGGATCCGTTCTTAGGATGCCGTTGATGATACAGGGCACCTGCTCTCCGCCATATTTTTCCAGCATTGTAGACAAATGCCACTGCCTAGTCAGTGACAGATAGGTGACATGTGCAGAGTGTTCTTTGTGTCAGGGACTCAGCTGGGGACGGAGAGCACGCCCCATTAATACCCTGTTCTGAGCAGGCAGAGGATGGGAACATGCCGTGTTGGAGCCATTGGTGGAGGCATCTTGGGAAACATACCCTGAGCTCGAGGCCAGCCGGGAGGAGGATGACATGGGGAGTGTCCTGGCTCCTACTCGGATGTCAAGTAGAGAGAGGTGGAAGTTTCCAGTTCAGCCCCCAAATACTTGATTCACAGGCAAAATTGCCTTAATATGGGCCTGGGATGCTGGGCTGCGGGTTGTCATAACAAAGGTGGAATGTGTTATGGGCTGTCTCCACGAGATGGATGTGAAAGATACGGTTTTTAGGAAATAATAAGCTCCTCATAATCTGTGCAGCATGTGTGACTTACAGCCGTATCCCTCCGAGTCCGCGCGCTGCTCTCCGTGATGCCTTATATGGCGTTCACACAGGCCCTCCGCCAGCCTTCCTCCCTCATAACAAGGGCTCAAAACATGCGGTGAAGGCAGAGTTAGAGTTTTGGCCATTTATTCTGTGAGTGGAGTAAAAAAAAAATAAGTTTTAAGGCTTATTATGGACCCTCAGAGTCAGGAAACTGGCAAGAGCTGCGTCCAGGTGCGCTCCACAAGCAGGTGTCGGATCCTGAACCCCAAGTCCTGTGTGGCTCTGAGCCGCCTCCCTTCCCTCACCTCGCTCACCTGCCCCCTTCCCTCACCTCCCTCACCTGCCCCCTTCCCTCACTTCCTTTCCCTCACCTCCGTACCATCACTCCCCTTTACTACCCCTTCCCTCACCTCCCTACCCTCACTTCCTCTTTCCCATCCCCTTCCCTCCCCTCCCTCCCTTACCTCCCTCCCTCCACTCTTCTTCCCCCCACCCCCCCTTTTCTCACCTCCACCACCATCTGGCTCTTATTCCCAGGACTAGGGATGTCTGCTCCAGGCTCTGATCCTGCCTTTTAGGTGGAGAATTAAAGTTATTAGCAAGTCTTGTCATGGAAAAATGACTTGTCTCAGAGGGGTCTGGCCTTCAGAGTCCTGTTTGTTAGTACCTGGGCATGAGTTTTCATTAACAGATCCCTGCTAATGGCAGGATTGAAATAAGAAGGGATGCCTGTCCTCCCAGATGTCAGGCGGCAGGCTGGGGATCTGACCTAGGCGTGACTGCAGATCTGTGTCTGCTCGCTCATGGGGGCCACAGCTGTGCTGAAGCCGAGCCCCATTTTTCTCAAGAACAGAGGGCGCCACGTGGTGTCTCTCCTGGGCTCAGGCGGGGTGCCCTGGTGTGGGGCTCTCCAGGCTGTTCCTGCTGGATGTGGGGTTGGGAGCGACGGCACCAGCAGGCAGCCCACCGACCCCCGCTGCCCTCTGGGTTCCCCGTCCACAGCTCTGGCCTCCGTCTACACAGAGCCGCCTCCCCAGTCTAACCTGCCCAGAGCCAAGTGGGGGAAATCGAACAGAGAGGAAGGCTACCATCTGCCTCTATGAGTTCCTTAAAAATTTGGGTGTCGGTGGGCTGATTTAGGGGGTTAACAGGAAGAGGTGCTTTTGTTTCTTTGTTCTTGTTTCGAGAACCAGAGGGTTCTCGCCTCCACTAATTTCTTCCTTAGAAGTCAAAGCTCCGAACAGTCGTCAGCAGCCGAAGTCCCCAGAGACGTAGAGTAGAGTTGAAGGAAACAGGCTGGGATATATGTCATAGCACATTCAGCAAACCTTTTAGGATAGTTTCTTTTCCTCGTGCTGAAAGAGCATTTATTTCCTTATAACACGAGCTGGACTAGATGTGTGTTGAATTTTTTGATTGATAGAGAAGGAGAGCTACACCCGCATTCCAGTCGGTGCGGCCCCTGTGTCAGGAGCTGGAATAATGACCCTGTGGAAAATGGAAGGGCATGGGAGAGAATGAGCACGCGGAGTTTATCTCTGGCATCAAGGAGCCAGCCCATTACTCTAATCTGATCAGGGACTTCTCCGTGACAGCTGAGTGACGGGAGGGGCAGTATAACATTTTTTCGTGTGTGTTTCTTCTGGCAAATGGACAGGCCTTTTGATCAGCCCCAGTCTGATTACAGGGTCTTTAATGCAGAAGACAAAATGCACCAGACATCTCACCTGCTCGAGTTGAGCTCTAGCCAAATGAAGGATGCTTCTGTGCGGCCCATCCACAATGGGCCTCCTGCACACGGTGGACAGCTCTGACGCTGACGCTGCTTTAGGGGCAGGAAGCCTGCAGTAGAAATTAAGCTGGAGGACTGTGTGCTTTATATGAGAATGACAGGCAAACCTCTGGTTCCCAGAACAGACGTAATATGCTATTGTTGCAAGGCCTTTGCAAAGAAAATCCCATTTTTAGAAAAGAAGTTTCATTGTTAGGTTTTCTCGCCCATTCTGTTTCATCCTTTGGCATCCAAGGGGAATTTCCATCGAAGCCCATGGGGGATAGGGGGTTATTTCGCTTACCATGTATTTATGAAGCCCTAGCCATGTGTGCAGTGCTGTGGGAAGCACGGGGAACTCGAGGTAATAAGGAAGCCACAGTCTGGGTCTCTGGACACCAATCCCGGCTCCGTGCGGTCAGTGGAGCAGGACGAAATAAACCGCGCCATGTTCACGCCTGTGGAGGGAGCACCCCCCCAGCGACTCTGGCTGGCAGCCGCCGGAACCCTGCTCTTGCACCATCGTCCGTGTCCGGGTGCTGACAAAGCTGGCGTGTCTGACAAAACGTCTTCCCTCTTCCTTTCCTTGATGTTTGCCCAGTTCCCAGGCCAGTAATCGTCATGGCCGACATTTCTTGTATGTCACGTGACAGGCGCTGCTAGGGGCTTTATGAGCGTTGCCATTGACTACAGAGCCCTGTGGGCAGGGTGCGGTCCTCACCCCAGACCTCGAGTCCAGCTGCTCATCGTCTGGCCCCGTCTGCTGCGACAGTGCGAAAGCTTTCCTGCCCGCGCCCCTTACCCCCTCCGGCACAGCCTGCACTGGGCCACCCGTGGGTATTCCCAGCAGGGCCTTCGCTGCCTGTCCCTTCTCCCCAAAACAATCGCCTCTCTGACCTCTCTCACCACACTTTTGTTTTTGCTTGCTTTCGAACTTGATGGAAATGATGTTGTGAGAAACATAGTCTTTGTGTCAAATTGAATTTGCTCAAAATCGGGCCAGAGAGAGTCCTTTCCCAGGTACCCGGAGTCCACTCTTGCATCTCTGTGGGGCATCTCATCCTGGGAATGCGGCCCTGTTTATTCCTTCTTCTGTCACCAGATATCCCATGGGCAGATGTTCCTGTTGTTTGCAGACTTGGTTCTGCTGCCCCGTGCATGAACGTCCTGTACAGTATGTCCATGCACAAACATGTCCGTTTATATTGAGTTTTGCAAGCTCTGGGTGTGAAGTTGCCAGGGATTTCCACAGTCCTCTTGCCAGTTTACACTCCCAACAGCAGGAACACTTTTCCTGACATCCTCTCCTCTCCAGGGCTGCAGTGGTTCAGGCCGTGTGGTGGTTGTCTTTGACATTCTGGTGAGTGCATAATGGGACCTTACTATCATTTTGATTTCCATTTCTCTCATGGCTAAGATGCCCCAGCGCCTCTTCATGCACTTGTAGTCAGTTTTGGAGACCATCCTTCCTCGAGTGCCTGTGCACATTTTTGCCCATTTTTGTTGTATTGGGCCGTCTGACTCTCCCTCCCACTAGCTGATTTGTAAAAGCCATTTGTACATTCATGTTATTAGTCGTGTGATTGTCCTCTTCATCTTCATAGCCTGCCTTCCCACAGAGCACTTTTCAGTGTCTTTTGAAGAACAGAATCTTGAAATTTTGAAGTCTGATTTCTTAAACTTTGCTTTTTTTGTTGAGTGTTTTCTTTCTGTTATTGTTTAAAGAAATACTTGCCTCATAAAGGGTCAAGAAAATGCTTTCTTGGTTATTGCTAGGAGTTTTATTATAGTCTGACACTGAGATCTGTGAGGGATCCAGGATGTACTTTTGAGTGTGCTGTGAGGCTGGGGTCATGGTTCCTGTTATTTCCATGTGGGTGCTGAGTTACTCCAGCACCATGACATAAGAGCACCATCATTTCCCCTACAGCAGCACCGTGACGCTCTTCTCTGTTTCTGAGATTTCTGTTCCACTGGTTTATGTGTTTATCCTCAGGCTGAAGTTACACTGCTTAAATTCCTATACCTTTCACATAAATCTTATTAAATAGTACTTTAAGTGCTTCAGAAATCGTCTTCAAGATTGTATTGACTATTCTTTACCCTTTACATTTTCATAAAAATTTTAGAATCAAAGTGTCAAATTCCACACAGTGTGCACGTATGTGCATACACACGCCGTGGTTGGGACATTGGATTGAGATTGCATTCTACTTATACGAGATGAAACTGATGAGAATTTACATATTTACAATATAAAATTTTCCAATCCATGAATGTGATATACTTCTCCACTTATTTATATCTTTAATTTCTCTGAATAACATTTTAAAGTTCTCTGTGTAGAGAATTTGCACATTTTTATGAGGTTGATCCTCAAGGGCTTAGGGGTTGTGATGCCAGTATATACATTTTTATTCTTTTCTTTTGGTTTTCTATTTTTTGTTTCCATTCCATTTCTCTTCTGTTCACTTTCTATTCATTTATGTTAGTGAAATGGAAATACAATTGAGACTAATTTGTATTGACTTTCCATTTTCTTGGTCTGAATTTAAAACTTAATGTTTTGTATGGTTTTGTGATTTTATTTTTCCTGATGGTAAAAGAACATTGGACTTGTTTCCTTATCCCCATAGTACTTAGCCATATAGCGACAAACTAAATGCTTGACTAGTTGATTTGTCAACTGATGGTTTTTGTAAGAAACTTCAGTCTTTTCTGGTTACGTTAAAAATGAGAACTTATTAGGCCATTTCTTTCAACAGTTAGATCATTCCAGCTAAATCTAAGACATTAAATGTAACTAAATCCCAGGGACTTCTCATTCATTTTGTAAATTATAACTTTTTAAAACAAAAAATAGCCTTTTCTTCCTAAGATATGTATATATTCCTGAAGGTTTTTTGCACCACATCACATCTTGCTGAGGGTCATTTTGGTTGAATTAATGTAAAATTCAGTGTGCGTAAATTAAAGAAAACAAATAATTAAAAACCAGAAAGAATTAAAACGGTGAATGCTGCTTAACAAATTTTGTTGAAATTTGATGCTACACATTAGCGCCTTGTATTTTGAGAGGTAAAAAAATTAATAAAAATTTATTGAGCAAAAGTTTCACTCAAACCTATTAGTTACTGGAGAACTCGTTGTTAAAATGAAAGCATTCTAATGCGGCCTTTTGTCATCCTCGCTGTACATTTTAAACGAACGACAAACAGTGAATATCGGACCTTAATGTGTAAAGCAGGAGGTTAAAGTAGAAGAAAAAAAATTCATCTAGAATTAAAATTTGAAAGCTTCATTAGTTCTCCCTGATCTTATACCAAACAACGCCTCTTTCATTAATGCGTTATCTTTAGAAAGTAGTCCGGGTTTGTCGGAATTGAAATAAGATTCATTTAATCAGCTATCATAGTTCATCTGTTAAATTACAGCACTTTGCTCTCCATTTGTAAAATAATTTTCAAACTAATGAAGTAAGGTCAATTGCACGCAGTTTTATTCCAGCCAAATTGCTGTTAATTGCATCAAAGGCTTTGGGAAGGTCAATAAATGTTGCCTTTTTATATCCTCTCTTGAAAATGGCAGAAAATAAACTTCTTTTCTCTGTAATGAATTCAGGCTTGGGGCAACTCATAGCAGTGGAGTATTGGATTTTCACTACCTGATCCGAAAGTGTCTGTTTCTGAGGAATGGTAGGAGCGACTGGAGTTTCCAGACTAGCTTACGAAGACGCGTCCATCCGAGTTCTCTGTGTCACTCTTTAGTAATGGCACTGTTGTCTCCCAGAGACAGGCTTCTACTGGACAGCTCAGGAACGGTCGTGGGCTTTGACTTCCATGAAGTTAATGGTAGTCACTCTGGACCGCAACAACCCTGCCCCTTCACTCTTTGGTACGAACAGTAAGCACTTGCAGGTCAGCTCAACTCTATGGATGGCGTGGGGTGTGCGGGCTGGCTGACTCGGTGGGTCCAGAGTCCTGGGCCAGGGTAATGAAGGGCAGGGCGCCCTGTGGGGGATCAGGATCTTGCAGTGGCCTCATGAATTCTGCAGACCTGCCACAGTTCTTAGGACTTGAACAAATTTTCAGTAAGTTTTATCCCACAATGCACCCATTTTCCTAACCGTCTCAGTTTGTAAGCTGTTAATGCCAGGTGCACACATGTGTGTGCATATTGTTTCTCTAGGAGCCCTGCCTGACCCAGGATCACTATTGTGCCCTCCTCCTCCTCCCCCAACTCAAGAACCCTCTACCCTGCCTCTTTCTCCAGAGCACTCATTGCCTCTGACAGTGTCTCCCCTCACTAGCCCCCCAGCTCCAGGAGGGCTGGTTTTGTCTTTCCCTGTTCCTTTGTTCCCCCGAGGTACCCCAAGCCCGTGCAGCCACACGTGCCACAGGAAGCTTTCCAGATCATTTGTTGAGGGAATGAACGAATTCACAAATAAATAAGTTTGCGAACTGTTGATGCGAGGTGAGAACAGAACTCTGTGGAGTAAAGTTTGACAGGCGCCTCTGCACACACAGGGGTTGTTAGATGTTAGATGTTAGATTCAAGGGAAGTTTACTAAGAATGGTCGTGCCAAATCCTCATTACATACCCGGAATCATGAGCACAGTACGAACGATACCTTTTCCTGCGTGGAATTAGTTACCAAGGACATTGGTTACCTGCCTGGTTACGTCCCACATTCTTACAAACCTGGAATAGGTCTTGAGCTCGGCAAACTGTTTTTTTTCACATATAGACGCTACTACTTGGGTTATTGGCTATCATCATGGCAGGTAACATTGACTGAGCACCTATTTTTAAGAAATTGTTTGACAAGAGGGTAAACCCAGAGACATTAACCAGTAACTAGTAAGCTGGGAGAGCCTGGACTGACAGGAGGAAATCCGACTCCAGAGCTTGCATCCCCAACCCTGACGAGTGAGTGCGCCCGGTGGACGTCAGGTAGGTGGACTCACGCCCGTGGTAGCTAAATATGCTGATTAATCAAGGAAGCCTTCCCGGAGAATGTGAACACTGGTCTTAAACCTAGAACATCCCAAAGCTGCATGGCGGTACAGAAGGTAGGCAGGTCTGCCGGGGCAGGTGCAGAGGATGGGCCGGCGGGCTGCAGAAGGGCCGTGGGCAGGGGACAATGTTCTGGATGTGGCTTGGCTTCAGGATGTAAGATTCAGACCCCAGACTCCTCCTGGTTCACTGTACTGTGCCAGCAGTGATGCTCTCTTCCGCACGTCTGTGAGGACTGAAGCTGGCACACATCTGTGGCAAGATGCTGTTTGAGCAGCCGGAGTCGTGTTGTGCGTTCCCTGGACGTGTTACTGAACTACGGTCTGGGCGCCGGGGATGACACTCTGCACACGGGGCTCGCCGGGGCTCTTGTCGGTGGGATTCCTGGGGAAGCGGGGCCGTCTCCAGATGCCCGGCCCCAAGCTGCTTCATCTCTCACATCTCTAACTTTGATCCAAAATCATAAATGACTCCCCTTAGTTTCTTCGTTTTACAGCATCAAATTCAGGCCCAGGTGTAACCCTATTTCTGAGGCCATCTTGCTCTCAGCCAGGACAAGATGATCTTTTAGAAACCGAGACTCGTAAGAACTGAGAACCAAGAGAGGATGGACCTGAGTAGATGAGGTCACCTGATGTGCTGACACCTCCGAAATCACCTGCGTTCGCTCTTTTCCAGCCAGTTTTTACCTGCCCAGCCCGTTGGTGCAGCTCTAGATTCAGAAGCTGAAAGCCCCGTGGACGATTCCGGCCCTGTTTAGAATGAGCGAGCCACAGCAGGCCGTTGTTTTCTAAGTGACTAGCATGTGTGACTTATGACTGTATTGCAGAAAAATTAAATTCTATGACATAAACAAGTGGAGTCAGTATGAGACGTGAAACTCCCAGTCAGGAGGTAAGGAGCCGTATAACCATTTCGGCTTCCCCCACTGGGAGTTCATCACTGACGGCCTGGGGTGGCTCTGCCTTTCTGCCGTGCACAGGATGTTCCTGTGTGTGATAGGAGACCCTGCCCGTACGAGATGCTGGACGCCGGGGCCAACGGGCTATTGAGAACCTTTCCTTGTGCCTCTTTTACCAGGATATCTGGTGGGATGGCCGGGTGCCTTTGCAGGATCTAACCCTTATCTGTGACCATGATAACCAGGCCAGTAACAGGGCGCCACCGTGCCGCCTGCTCTCAGACGTTAAATGAAGTGTATTTTTTCCTGGTTGTTTCTGGAATGGAATGGACGCAAGTACTTTCCAGGTTTCTTCCCCCGTCTTTGCGAGGACATAACAAAACCTATAAAGTCCTGTTGCTTTGTTTGCATTATAACTTGCGTGCGGGAACGGATCTCAAAGTCAACAAGGCCAAACTTCACCAAGGATGAATTAATCTTTCACGTGGATTTTTTTAAAAGATTTTATGTATTTATTTGACAGAGATCACAAGTAGGCAGAGAGGCAGGCAGAGAGAGAGGAGGAAGGAGGCTCCCCGCTGAGCAGAGAGCCCGATGCGGAGCTCGATCCCAGGACCCTGAGATCAGGACCTGAGCCGAAGGCAGAGGCTTAACCCACTGAGGCACCCAGGCGCTCCCTATTGGCCCTTGTCACTTGAGCTGAATACAAAGGATTGGGGGCCCAACCCGCTGAGCCACCCAGGTGCCCCTCATGTAGATTTTTAAAAAGAAAACTATTTGAAAAACACCCAAGTAGAGAGACCCTGAGAGTGCGTGCTCACAAAACAGAGGAAGACCCGGGGTCGTAGCTGACCTCATGCTTCAAACGTGCCAATCTTGAGAAACAGCTGCAGAAACTGCAATAAATAGGTGTTTTTCCTGAATTACCTCATATTAACTAATATGAGATAATAGTTGCACAATTTGCTATTATTGAAGTTCTGCTGATTTGTTGCCCATTCTGCGCAGGCTCTCGGACATACACTCACTTGAATTAACTCATTTAATCGACACACAGGTCTGCACTGTAGGTGCTGTTATTAACCTGATTAATAGATGAGGAAACTGAGTAAAAGAGGGGTCTTGGGTAGCCTGCCCTGTCGTAGAGGCTGCTGGTCGCAGTGCCGAGTTCTAAACCCACTCAGTTCTTCTCCAGGGCTCTGAACCTCTGTGCCGTGGTTTCCCACCTTGCTGCACTCGCAGTGACGGTCCCACATCTGCAATGCTGGGTTTGGTGGGGACCGTTGGCAATCTAGAAGCTCTTGGTCTACGGGTGAGGAGCGTTAAGACTGTGATGGGGTAGGAGCAGCTGTAGGATAAAGAGACGGGTCATGGGACATGGTGTGAGGGTTTTCCAGAAGCGTGAGAACTCACTCAGCATCATCCTTGCCTGGTCCCTTGGGAGAACAGACATAGATAGCCAATCCCAGACAGGTGGGCATCAGTCTGAGAGCCAGGGCCTGCACAGATCTCAAAACAGTGCCAAGGCTTGATTCAGGAAGAAGCCAGCCAGCGTTTCTCAGGAACCCTGAAGATGGGCTTTCTGCGCTCACGCTCATGCCAGGGGACCGCAGGAGTGATTTCCGAATGATTTGGTGTTGTTTGGTAATTGATGCAGGGAAGATTCCACTGCCTCCGTGCTGGTCAAAGGGAAGGACAGGTGGCCTGAGCCAGCTTCACTCTCCCTGCACCAGGGGCCGTCCTGGTGAGAGAGCTGGCCAGAGGGGCCTCAGTGGGATACTCTCAGTGTGTGACCTCCCAACCAGCAGCACCAGTGTTGGCTGGAACCCGTTCGGAGGCATATCAGAGCCCAGACCCCCGGCCCTGACCAGCAGTCACCACTACATATTTGTAAGATGTACAAGATGGTTCCTGTGTACGTGACATCTGGGTACCCTGATCCAAGGTCATGGTTGTCAATCTTGACTGCACATTAGCAACACCAGAGAAGCTTTCCAAGGACTGAGTCCAGAATCCTTTCTCCTCCTGCACTGCTCTAGTGGGAGCCCAGGCATCAAAGGTTTTCTGAGCTCTCCAGGCGGTTCCAGTGTGCAGCCAAGGTTAAGGAGCTGCCCAGGAACCAGCCCTCTGGATTGTTGGCTGTGAACCGAGTCTCTGGGCTCTGTTTAGACTTTTGAACATATTTGAGATTAAGAAGAAATGCATTTGTTACAAAAGAGCTCAATATAAATGGAAGCTCTGGGTTTCTGGATTAGAAGTTGTTTATGGCAATTATATTCCGGTTGGTGCCAAATTCTCCAAGGGAGGGCTGGGTAAGGCTTTTTGTGTTCAGGAGAATTTCTGAAGGAAAAGGCCAATGACTAAACCCTTCACTTAAAAAGAGGTAAAAAAAAAAAAATGAGTGTTGGGGTTGGGGGAAACTTCAAGTTGAGGACCTTGGGTACTCTAAGTGGTAGGCTTGCTCATCTTGAGGGAGAGGATGAGGAGCTGTCCTTTTCTGTGGCCCCCTAGATTGATCATGTGTTCTTATCATTGAGTTACTACAAATTATCCTATCATATTTATTCTCTTTATTACACATTTTACATTGCATCTATCTTGTGCCTTCCTGTAACCATTTTGTTTTGCCTGATTTTAATATTTTTAAATGCTACTAATTTGGTGGTTATGTACTTGGTTTAAAAATAGAACTCTGCTTTAACAGTGGGTGAGCAGGGAGGTTGTGCAGAAGAGGGTTGCTGCTGTATCTCCCGAGCCCCGTGCTTGGGAAATGAGCCATCTTTGGATTCCCTGGGCACCTAGTCCTGCTTCAAAGTCACCTTCTCACCTTAAAGACTGATCAGGAAATCTCAATATAACCAATAAATACAAACTCATAGGTGTACACTTTCAGCGAAGTTTATTGTCTTCAATGTTAAGAAACCTGAATGATCCAAAGCATTGTTTGAAGTTGACCACACTCACATTGATCGTGCTCCCATATCTGCCTTCAGCCTCTCGCTGTCGGTCTCTGAGGAACAGGCGCACACATGCAGAGACACACTCAGGGCGCAGGACACACTTAACGCCCAACCACGGAAACAGTGGTTCAGCCCAAGTCACCTGGGTAGTAGTGACCTACGAGCCCAGTATCATCTCATTCTTCCTTAATTACCCAATTTACTTATGAGCCCAGGGAGAACCAGATCTGGAGTCCATGGTCTATACTCCATAGAACTGTTGGGCACTCACTGGCTGTGCCCACAAACTGAGGGAAAGCAGGATGCCCGTGGAGCTGCCTATCCTGGAGCTGCCTATCCCTTTCCTGAGCTTGGTCACGGTGGAAGGTCAGCTGTGTCCCCTGTTCTGACAGGATGAAAGAGGTCACAGGACAGGCTTCTTTCTATTATGTTTTCACCTCAGTGCGGTGTCCTCACTCAGAGGCCTCTTGCTGGGTCTACCTGTGTGAGCCCCCCACAAGGACAGAAACGGGAAAGTTCCATCAACGAATTACACTGGCTTTGAACAGCCAAGTAACCGGCTGAACCGGACAGCGTGAGTGACCTGTCATTTAGCCCAGTGTCGGGCGGAGAGAAACCACCTGGACTCACTGTTGTTTCAGGAAGAGATTAATTTGGGGTTTAGTTACACCACAGATTCCTGTCAAAGCACGTGGAATTAAAGGGCAAGCCCAGGACCAGAGTGTTCCAGCCAAGCCACGCAGCCAGGCTCCCCCCAAAAAGGGAAATAGGAACAAAACAGAAATCAACTATAGTACCTGCACCGATGTAAGATAACAGAACCTCGGCACGTGGATCTAGCCGAGCCTATAAAATTCGCAGGGCAAAGCAGTGATCTCCACATCCCTTTGATGGAAGCTGAGAAACAAAGAACCCTGAAGAGACCATTGCATTGTCTTCCTTTCTGGGGAGAGATGAATCACTTTTCATGTGCAACGAGCTCTAATAAAATGAGAGTACGTTCCTACGGGTTTAAATCAAATTGGAGAAGAGCGTGGCCCAGTTATGCTTGGAGACCACTGATCACCCAGAATTCACAGCTCACATTCCTTAATTGCTACGCCAGCCTCGCTGTTCACGTTCACTGCCCCTCTTAGAAGTGGGGAAGACCAGTGTTTCTCTGTCTCCTGGGCTAACCGTGCATGCTGCCGTGTTCCTGTTGGGATTGAGACTCGGGCTCCACACCGAGGGCTGCCATCTTGTCCGGCTCCTAAGTGGACCCAGAGCCTCGTTCCAAGCCAAATGGTCACGCAGCTCAGGTTGTGAGGATGTCCTCGCTGAGGGAAATGCAGATCGTTTGCCTGGCCAGGAATTGGGAAGAAGACAAAGTTCCGGAAATGGGAGCTGGAGGGAATGTTCCAGAATGGGGGGATGCTGGGAGAGATCCCCCGCTGTGATCACCCCCATGCCTCCTCCCTATTCCTCAACAGAGGAATCTGTGTCTTAGCTTTGTTGTGGGAATATATTACACATGGTGGCGGGTGGCCTCAGTGACAGGGCAGGGGTTCTGAACTTGGGATGACAGTAAAATTATAGAAAGCCTTTGAAAACGCAGGTGCTGGGGCACCTGGGTGGCTCAGTGGGTTAAAGCCTCTGCCTTCGGCTCAGGTCATGATCCCAGGGTCCTGGGATCGAGCCCCGCATCGGGCTCTCTGCTCGGCAGGGAGCCTGCTTCCCTTCCTCTCTCTGCCTGCCTCTCTGCCTATTTGTGATCTCTCTTTGTCAAATAAGTAAATAAAATCTTTAAAAAAGAAAAGAAACTGCGGGTACTGGTTCCCACCCAGATTCTTGTTTCATTGGTCTGGGGCAGGATTCATGCACTCATCATTTAAACCACCCCCTCTCTTAGGTATTCTGATGGGCAGCCTACGAGACCATGCCTTGGGATAAATGGCCTCATCAGGCCTTTTTAGGTCAGTAGGTTTCTTGAATGGGAGGTTGAAGAATTGAGTGGGGGTAGAACCTGCTAAAATAGTTACCGTGTGGGAAAAGTCAGAAAATTGGAAGAACTGAAGGCAGATGCAAAAGGATAACTCAGTCTTGCCTTAGTCTTTTTTTTTTTTAAGATTTTATTTAGTTATTTGACAGGCAGAGATCCCAAGTGGGCAGAGAGGCAGTAGAGAGAGAGGAGGAGGCAGGCTTCCTACTGAGCAGGGATCCCGATGCGGGGCTCGATCCCAGGACCCTGGGACCATGACCTGAGCCGAAGGCAGACACCCAACTGACTGAGCCACCCAGGTGTCCCGCCTGAGTCTTAATATAATTCACTCCCTGGGAAGCCTTAAAAACGTCTCAGAACTGTCCTTAGGAACAGAGCAGGACGATGAGACTGTCAGATTATTTTACAGGGAGTTTGAATATGCGCGGAGATCTTTCTGATGTTGTTATTTTGCCCGAGCCCTCTTCCGTGTGGTAGACCCTCTTCTGTGTCACGTTACCAGAGGCTTCCTCTTTCCTTGATGAGAACACGGCACCTCAAAGCGTGAGGTTTCCCCGAGGTCCGTGGGAGGAATCGAGAGCCAGAAACCAACATAATCAAGAACTGCATCACCCAGTGGACCCGATCCGTGGTTGCCCAGGGTTACTGCCAAGGTGACAGGCAGTGACAGGTGGGGACAGGGGCCTGGGAGCTCCTCCCGCAAAGGGTGCCAGCATCAGCCACGGGAACCACTGGTGTTCTCTTCATTGCCACTGAACCACGTCACAATGAAGAGAAAAATATGTTTTGTCCATAGAATGTGTCATTTTTGATGGTCTCATTTACCAGGTTGGAGAGATCCTTTCTATTGTAAGTCTACTACTTGAGCTCTCTCAGATGAGTCCAACAGATTCCTTCTGCACTCACATTTCTGGCATTTCTAACTGGATTGCCTCTAACCAGGTGAAAAGCATGAATTCGTAAAAATATCACCGGTAGTTTCATGCTTTATAAATATTAATTTCCTTTTGAATCCAAAAGCCACAAGTCTTTTTTTTAATAATATCATTTTGTTTTTTTGACTTTCCCCCAAAATTACTGCTAGAATTCCATTCAAAAGGAAGTCAAAGAGGAGGGCAATTGAGTAGAAGAGGGAAAAAATTGGGAAAATATCGGAGTGCGTAGCAGGAGTATGGGTAGATACTGTGTCCTGAAACCCTGATTCTAATTGTGCACGTACGTAATTGGGCCGTCATGTAAAGTTTACTTTATATTGTAGAACAGGAACAGAAGTTTGAAAGCTATTGCATGGTAGTGTTGGTTACATAATCTCACTGCCCAGACTGGAGGCATCAAGGCAGTATGCGCGCTCATATTCTCTGATAAACACAGGAATCGGGAGGCATGAAGCGCCACCTGACTCACTCGTCACACTCCGTGCTGAACAGCTAAGCTGTGGTCCTCAAAGTGTGGTCCGCGGCCCGCAGCAGCAGTACTTGGGAACCTGTTGGAAAAGCAGATTCGCAGGGGTCCTATCCCAAATCCACTGAATTAGAAACTCACTAGGCGTGAGGATCAGCTAACTGTCCTAACAAGTTGCCCAGGTGGTTCTTTCCTGATACGTGGCTACAGCAGGGACATCTGGCCGGCCAGATGTGCGGAGGGTCCTTAACCCCATATGGAGGACCCACGTCTACACAATGCCCCTAAGCGCCATAGTGGTTTACGTCTACAAATTAATCTGTTGGTGGAGCGTTTGGGGTTTTCCTTCTTCTCATTTTTGTAGCTAAACTTGGTCACGCGTTTAATGTCAACTATTACTTGAATCCACCCTCGACAGCGTTTGGAGGTCATAGCTGCTGCGGCAGCCCTGTCCTCCCATGTCCACGGCAGCCTCCCTGCCCTCAGCCCAGCTGTAGGCCACGAGGCCTGTCTTTGGAGACACTCCCGCCAGACTTTGTGGCCTGAACTCACAGTCCATCCTTCCTAGCTTCCCGGACTGCTCTGGAAAACGTCCAGCGCGCGCTCCTCCGGGTCCCTGACTGTTCTAACCCAGGGCTTCCTGCATGGTCAGATACTAGCAATGCAGGTGTATGCCGTCCAGGAATCTTGAAGGAAAAACAATTTATTATTTTTTTTTCCGGATGGGAAGCTGGTTAGGAGTGCAGAATGGTCTCATGCTTGTCCCAACAATGCAGGGAGATAACTGCTTTCTCTGGCCCGTCTCAGGCCGGGTCAGATTTTGTGACAAGGTAGAGCCGGCAGTCGACTCTTGAGTGGTTGATAAATGACATTTGGGCTCTTTGCTGAATTCAGTATCTTTGTCCATCTAAATGTGTCCTCTGTCTTCTTCCCATATCCCTCATCTCTTTTGGAAAATGTTAATTCAACATCTTGAGCTGATTAATTAAAATTGGGTGATGGCCCACAAAAAAGCATTTGACCTTTTTAATGTGACTCACTTCAAGCTCTTCTGTTTCTCTCTGGAAGTTTTAGGTATAAATTCTTTGGAATCCTCTTACTTCAGAACCACGTAAAACACGTGCGCATGTTCCTGCCGGTGTCTCATTGATGCGTAATGTCAGTAAACACACTCCGCTAGGAGTTGTTCTTTAAGAAATTGAGTGCGAAGATCTGATTACTTCAGCACAACTGGTTTCTAGTCCCACCCACTGCGGGAACATCTTCTATACCTGAATAGCGGAGCAGCCCGCACACGCTCACCTGCGTGCTGACCCACTCCCGGAGCACTTCTCGAATGCTCTGTGTGGGTGAGTCCACGTGCTGCGCTGACTCCGGAGAGGTTTCGACTGTCTGCCAGGAGAAGCCCTCTTTCAGCTGCTCATGAAATGCTGGGAGGAAGAAGGGTCCCCCTCGTACCAGCATCAGAGTGGTGTTCCCGTGCATTTGGAGAGGCTCAGCTTCTGCAGAGAGAGAACGTGGGAACAGACCAATGTTTTTGGGGGCTCACCTGTGCAGGGTGGGGCATGCTGACCCTGGATCCAGGCGTCCTGATGGGCAGGCCTGGGGGTTAGAGGAGGCCGTGGAGACAGAGTCCCTCCAGGGGTCCCTGAGAAGGGAGACAGGCACTGGGATTTAGGGACAGAGCAAGGAAGGAGACAAGCCAGGACACCTGGGCAAATGCTCACACCCCATGACCTCAAAGGGACAGAAGAACAAAGGAGCCAAAAAGGAAAATGCAAAATGAAGACCCCTCCCACCGCCCAACGGAGCCTTTGCTGTTTGCAGGTTCCTCCCTCGCCCAGGCATGTGGTGGTTCGGGGAGCACGGGCTTCCCTGCCCGAAGCCAGAGCCGCTAGTCCCCGTGGTAGTCTGCGGTGTGGACGAGGTTCTCAGGCCCTTTCCCGAGTCCAGGCTGGAAGTGGACATCCTGTGGCAGGGGCTGCAGAGGATGGAACAATGGGCATATCCCAAAATGACGGACGCCTCAGCCGAGACGTGAGCACCACCCTGGGGCCAATGAGAGCGGCAGAGAGACTGGGGCGAGCCGGCATCAAAGTCACTTACCTGAGATCTGCCTGGGGCCAGCCCGCACCAAGCCCGCTGTTGGCCTTCATGCTGCCGGGTCATCCTGGCCAGGCTGAAGTCGCTTTGAGTGTCCCGGGCTTTGCAGGCCAGCACTCTCCAGTCATGGCCGGGCACAAACGCATCATGGAGAGCAACGGGAGACGTCTGGCTCTGGTGGCCTCGAAGGAGCTTGTGCTGCCATATTGTCAGCGAAATGATCAGAGAGCAGTGAACCCCCGAAAAGCAAGGCGGGCGCGTGGTCCCTTGGTCAGCACTCTCCGCTCCCAGCGCGTGGCGCAGATGCTGGGCTGACCCAGCGTGCTTAGCTCTCCAGCCTGTTCCCCTGCCCCTGCCTGCGGGTGGAGATGCTGCTGACCCTGTTGGTGTACCTAATGCGACATTGAACCAAGATGCCAAGGGTGTCCAGAGGTGCTCTTTAATTAACTGCTTCACGAGGTAGAAAAAGGAGAGGCCATTGATGCGTTCGACGAGGTGATCCAACTTTAGTTTACGAACAAAAGCTGAAGGAAGTGGATTAATGTAGAAAGGGAGTAGCTAGGACGGGAACAGAGGGCTCTTGGCGGGAGATGATTTGCTGACTGGGTCTGTTCCTTGGAAGTGTTGCTGCTAGTCAGGGGCAAGGGAGGCCTGGCCAGCACCAGGGGACGTGCCATTCAGAGACCCGTTTCCTGCGTGGTGACGGCCGCCCTGCTTACAGAGCTCAGGTTTGGTGGGATCTGTGTGGGGCGCCTTCCCCCTCTGCACTGCTCACCCCCAGGAGAGCCTCCAGGCCCGGCTCGGCACTGGCTCCTGCATTCTGTCCCCTCTGCATGCTCCCAGGATGGCCACAGAATGACTCCCTTGTGACTAATGATGTTAATGACCATGTTAGCTACACGCTTACAGGCAGGGGCATTAGGAAATGAGGAGCCAGAACCGGAGGGTACATTGTCTGTGCTTCTTCCCCCAGGTCATTCTTAAAAATAACTATTTTGACTTTATTGTCTTTATTTTATCGATAATTGCTGGTGTGGACCCCCATTTCTTCATATAAAGAGGAGGCCATCGTGGCAGCTCCATGAGGCCATTTTGGGGACCCGGCATGGGATGTGTGTCTCATGCATCCCGTCAGCGGCTCCTCGTAGAAGGAGACAGTTGGTGCTGCATTTAGAGCTCTACGTAGTTTGTAGGTAGAGCGTAAGTGTTTTCAACCATGTTTTGGTATGTGCTGATTTTTTAAAAATTATTGTACTAAAACATAGATAACGTAACATTTGCCATTTGGCCATGCTTATGTGTACGGGTCAGCGGCATTAAGAACGATCTTGTGCAGTCATCACTGCCGTTGCCTCTAGAGCGTTTCCAGCCTCCTGGACCGAAACTCCGCCCCTGTGGAAAACATTCATCCCCGCACCTCCCCCAGCCTCTGGCGTCCAGCCTCTGCGTCTCCGGGCGCCTCCTGTGAGGGGAACCACACAGTGACCGGCTGAACTCAGTGTAAGTCCTCAAGGTTCATCCATGTAGCAGGTTCACAGGATTTCTTTGCTTTTTAAGACTGCACGTGCTGATTTTTAACTGAATGGCTTATAAATAAAATTCCTGGGAATTAGCCTCCTTTCCTGCAGGACATTCTCTGATCTTCCAGAAATACGACTCGACCAGTCACGGTCCTCATGGGGGCATGTGAGCAGACCACGGGTTTTGGAGTCAGATGGACTCTGGTTGGCATCCTGGCCCCACAACTACCAGCCGCGTGACCTTGAAGAAGTTATTTTATACCTCTTGTCTCATGTTGATAAACTAGGATAAGCCTAAATGCCCGGTCTTATTGCCAGGTGGCCCAAGTGTGCTAAGGTTTGCAGAGCGACAGAGCGGGCAGGTGACGGAGGTTGGCTTACTAAGGACCGGATCTCCTTGTGGGGTGCAGGTGGCTTGGCCAGCTTAGCTCCTGAG
The DNA here is from genome assembly GCF_002288905.1 of Enhydra lutris kenyoni. Lineage (NCBI taxonomy): Eukaryota > Metazoa > Chordata > Mammalia > Carnivora > Mustelidae > Enhydra > Enhydra lutris. The sequence continues at coordinate 29,154,717 of NW_019154121.1, forward strand.
TCACTTTCAGAAAGAGGTGTGTCTTCCCTATGATTCAATGGCGGTCGCCTTACGAATTTGTTAGCATATACAGATCACACGGGAGCTTCCCATTCCTTCCTCCAGCTCAGTTAGCTAGCCCTGGGTCTTCCTCCCTCATAATTTGAGAGAAGGGGCCACATTATAATTTTAATTAATTTTCAACAAAGTACTCACTACACACCAGAGACTTTGAAGGCCCCGCGGGCACAGCCGTGAGCTGTAGGGACCTGGCGCTCAGTGAAGGAGGACGCAGACGGGCTGGTACAGAACAGACCCATCTTTTGGGAGCAGCAGCAGGGTGCTCCGAAGAAAAGCCAAAGCAGAGTTACAGAATCGGGAAGAAGGGAGGGAGGGATTGCGTGGGAGTGCAGCCCACACCACTGCTAGGAGGTGACATTTGAGGCCAGATTGGCACGAAAGGAGGGAGCAAATCATGAAGAGTGCAAGGAGGCATTCTGAGCAGAGGTCAGAGCAATTCCAGAAACCCAGCCCGGGAGCTGAGCGCAACCCAAGGGCAGGAAACGGACCACAGGGTCGGTGATGATAAAGCTCTGGTCAGAGTGGAGGGAGGAAAGCCTCAGGTAGGAAGCAGGAAGACTGTAGGGCCACTGGTCTCTCTCAGTGGGCTTTCTTCGCCACACTGAGAGTGCCAGCCTTGTTATGGACTGAATGTTTGTGTCCCCCCAAAATTCATGATGAAGCTGTAACCCCCAACGTGACGGTGTTTTGTCACAGACCCATGGGGAGGTGATTCGTCTTAGAGGAGGTCTTGAGGATGGGGCCGCATGATGGGATTCCTGTCCTTACAGGGAGAGGAAGAGAGACCAGAGCTGTCTCTCCCCAGGAGCCATCTGCAAGCCAAGAGGAACCAAATCTGCCAGGGCCCTGACCTTGGACTCTGGCCCTCCCAGACTGGGAGAGGTAACTGTCTCTTGGCTAAGCCCCATCCATGGTATTTGATTATGGCAACCTGAGCTGAGACCAGTCTTTTCTCTGGGTGACGCTGATCCTCTCCCAAGGCAGGCATCTTTTCCCACCCATTTCATCGAGAAACACCTGCCTTTCGGTAAACAAGCACTGCCCTGGAGGGAGGGGGTCTGATGCCCGCGCCTGCCCACGGTCAGGTACATTCGCCTGTCTGCTGACCTTGAGGAGTCCAGCCAGGTCAGCCCCGCTGGGGGTGGCCCATTCCCTTGCCCTGACCAGAGCTGCCTCAGAACCCCGGCTTTCTCAGAAGCCACGTGCATGTACACTCAACCATGGAGTCCATGTTGGACAGCTTTTTTGTTCATATGGTGCTTTTGAAAATCTGCCAGCATCAGGCTATTTGCTGGACACGTGGAAATTGCGATGTGCGGTGAAGGGCTGGCAGGCCATGGACTTGAGCAGATGGTGGTCATGACTGGTGCCAGCATGTGACCAGCTACAGCCGTGCTCGAAGGCTGAGGCCGTTGGTGGTTCTGCACTTTATCCCTACTTATAAAGTTCTTTTAATGGGGAATAAATGTATGAGGCAGCGCTAACATATAAAATATCAGACTATCCATAAACACTGTTTCACAACCCTTGGATTCTAACAAGTATTTTTAATATTTAGAAATGTATAATCTCTCATTAATCATTATGTGTTTAAAACTGAGATGGGTTCTCTTTCCTTTTTCCTAATGCCTCAACACGAAACATTACAAACCTTAAAATTTTGAATTTTAAGGACATTATGGACCTTAAAACTTGCATCTCTGCTAAAATTGCAGGTAGCGATGACCATGAATACGTGAAGCGTGTGGGAAGTACACTTGCGTCCTGTAGAGGAGACTTCAGTCCAGCTCTCTGTGCACACGATGACACCCTGTGGTTAACTGACTCGCAATGGGTGGTTTCAGATACCCACTGGGTGGCCCGGCGCCAGAGCTGGTCGGCCTGCCCACCGGCACGTAACGCTCATCTCTCTGGTTGATAACTTGCAGCCTGGGTCTCATTAATTCTAGGAATGTGTGCCCGTACAGTAGGCGCTAATCCTCCATATTAGCATGTTGCAATTTGGCTCCTAACTGCAGGATTTTCTCCTCTTATCGTGTGGTACATTTGGAAAAGTGTTGTTTTCCAGCATTTTGCTTTTTGAGAAAGTCAGTAATTCTGCATTCCTCACTCTGGGAGGGACTCCTCAATGTTATGGGAGTCTTACTTTATCTCATGTTGAGCACTTTAGGGGACGGAATAGTCAGATTAGTAGCAATAGTCATACTCATCATCAAAACAAAACAGTTAATAGTTTACTGAATATGTATTATGTGCTAAGAAGAATTATAAGCCATTTTGTTACATTAACGGACAGTTCTCATAATAATCCTGTGAGATAGGGATTCTTATCCACATTTTGCATTGGAAGAACTGAGGCCCAGGGTGGTTAAGTTCTGTTCAGTTAGTGACCAAGTTGGGACCAAAATCCAGCCAGTTGATTCAGAGTTCAGACTCTGAATCACTATTCCATCCAACTTCTAGAACATACATTTGAATGAACTCATGGGTAGACCAGAACACTTGAACCTCCTGGGAAACCTACATTGCATTTCCAGGTGAGTCAGAACAGCTTTGCCCCCACACCCACCCCATTGCGGGTGGTTGTAGAAGGGAGAACGTCATCCTAATTCCAGAGTGGAACTTAGGGACTGTACCTTCTGGACACAATAGAAGTGTCTTTTAATTTCAAATAACTTCTTTGTGTAAAGAAATAGGGAATGGCCAAGGTCTTTCTGAGGGCTGAAGCGATATCTTCTTTTCTCTGTCATCCCCAGGAGCCTGCAAAAGGATGAAGCCACTCAAATATTTTTGAGTGAATGCCAGCCATTTTTTTCCAAGCTGCAATTTTTTATACATCATTTTCTACCTGTTGCCAGACATTTTCTCTCTATATATTTTATTCAGCATGCGAAAGCAGCCAAGTAGAATAAGCTGTTGTATCATTTTAGAAGGAGAAGTAAGAGTTGGTTTTTAAAAATAGATGATCAGACTGCCAGCAGAAAGTGATAGATGGATTTAAGGTCTCTTGAAAAATGTGTTGTTGCAACACCCTGGCCCCTGGAAGTGCCCCGCCAAAGGTCATGGAGACCCCATGGAGCCACCTGGGTTGCAACCGTGGGATTTTTAGATCCTAAATTTTGCTTAAAGAATTTACCTAAAAAATATGTGAAGTTTTAAGGGAAAGGAAAGTTCTCTTTTTCAGAAGAATGTTTCCTTAAAAGTATAGAAAGCATTGTGGATGTAGAAAATCCTGGTTTTTCATTTCCTAGTATCATATTTGACTCTGGCAGGAGTCACTAATGAATTCTAAAATCACTGGGACAGGTTAGTGGGGAATAAGATAGTCACAAAATCTTTGAGTATTATCTTATAGGTTCTTATTAATTAAAAACAAAAAATAAAATTACCTTTCTTTTTTTTTTTTAAAGATTTTATTTATTTACTTGACAGAGTGAGGGACAGCAAGAGCAGGAACACAAGCAGGGGTAATGGGAGAGGGAAAGCAGACTCCCTGCCAAACAGGGAGCCTGATGCGGGGCTCGATCCCAGGACCCTGGGATTACGGCCTGAGCCGAAGGCAGCTGCTTAAAGACACCCAGGTGCCCCTAAAATTACCTTTCTAATGGAGAGGTCTAATGAACATTGTCTAACCAAGTGGCCAAACTCAAGTCCTGCCAATGTTGGAACAAAATATGTGCTTCCTCATGGGATGTAATAAACAACGCACAGTATTCTTTATGTAATATTATTGCCGAGAAAGGTCAAAGTGAATCTAATCATGAGGAAATAATCAGATGAGTCCAGGTTATGGGGTTTCCTAGAAGACGATGGCCTAGTTGATAAAAATAAACTAAAAACAAAAACCAATGTCAGCATGAAAAATGAAGCTATCTGAAAGATGGAAAGGGAGAGGGGGAGGATGTATTAAATTAAATAGATAATGTAGAAATAACAGCAAATACAAAACATTAACTTTGGTTGGTTCCTTGATAAGACAAAATAGATATAAAAGACATTTGGGGAAAACTAGAGAATTTCAATGGGGCTCTACATAACGTTACATACTGAAGGTAGTGTAATATAGGGAAGATAGTCCCGGTTACAGCAGTTGGAGAATGTCCTTACTAGGAAATGTATTCTGAGGTATTTGGAATGTTGTTTGCAAGTGATTTTCAAGAGTTTAACAAAAAGAAGCGTGTGTGCACGTATGTGCATGCACATATATACAGGTATGTGTACATATGTCTATAGAGAGAGAAAGCAAGGGCACTGATCTTTGCTGAAACAGCAGTGGAACGTACACACTGAATGTGTGCCAAGACTGCAGACCAGCACAGAGGTGACTCCAAGCCGTGTGCAAAGGCGGCCTGTGGGGCGGTCGCCAGAGCGCAGGTGTCAGGAGGCACCCTCTGGACCAGGGCGCGATGCTGACCAGCGTCCAGGGAACACAACGGCTTCCCTGTGTTTCAGGTTTCTCACTTTTGAAATGAGGGTCCCTGACTGATGGTGGGCTGCGTTCAGCGGGCCGTTGTCATCATCGAGCTAGCGGCCTCGTTGGGCTTAACGATCCGTTGAGGCCGCCTGATGGATTCACCTGTCTTATGGGGATTTTCATCCGAAGGGTTCAAAGATGCGTCCTGTATCTCTTCCAGCTGATAGGAGGGCAGTGGTGACTATGGTCCTGATGGTGCTGATGCTGGGACAGCGCGTGCCCTCACCGAGCGTCGACTCGGTGCTCGTGCAGGTTCCCCCTATTCGTGAGTAGGGAGTGGAGCTAGGACAGCTGCTTTCCCTGCATCCTCCCTTCCTTCCCCCACGTGGTTGGTGACATCTGTTTCTGTATTCCTCGTGAAAACCCCAAACCCGCCAGACCATAAGGAGGGAGAATTATTAGCTCATCAATCCAGTACATCCGAATGAACTTGGTGACAAAGTAGAACATAATTCATCGACGACGACTGTTATTAACATGTGACTGTTTCTGGCAAGGCCCGGAGTGAACAATCAGAAAACTATTAATCCATTCTCAGGCTGAAGTTGAAAAGGTAAATGAGCAAATACTTGGAATCCTTATGTGACTGCCTTGAACTGTTGCCTTGCCTTTGTGAACTGAATACTTAGACCCATAAAATACCCTCGTCTCCTGTCTCTCACTGCGTTTCCTTTGGACTCTCCAGTTAAGGGAAGCGCTCACACTGTAGTTTGTGTCTGTTTTTAAAACATCATTTGGTACTAAAGTGTTTGCCGATCATTCTTATGTGTCAGACATAATGACTTCTACTCAGTTTTAATATACAAAACTCACGTGCATTACCAATGATTGTATGAGCAGATACATTGGCACTTTCTTGTCTCCACATGATTTATGACTTGGCAGTTTAAAAAATGTTAATGGATTATTTAAAATAATACCCATTTCTTACATCTGTGAAAGGATTCTTCAAGCTCTCTGTTGAGAGCCCAGCAACCCCCACCATCAGTGGGTGAGGGCTCTCCAGTCATAACCCATCAATGAGCATTAAGCTGTCATTTCACACCAGACACTGGGCTCAGGACTTTATCCATGTATCTCATTTAATCTTCATGTGTATTGCGTAATTGTTTTCATGTTACAGTTGAGGCCACCGAGCTGAATTAGAGCATTGCTATGTGATACTGGGACTCACGTTTAAACTTTGTAAGGGCAAAGAGTGTGCCCTCCAATGACAGAGATCGTGGTATCCCCTGTCCTTTGGGAAGATCAGACTTTATGTCGGGAGACAAGGCACAAAGACCTGAACAGTCAAGGACAATTTAAAGCCTTATAACATCAAATGGCCCAAGTGACAGATTTGTCTGTCTTGGAGGAGGAGCCCACTGGGATCTAGAAGTATTCAGACAATATCTGTTGGAGGAGACTGGCCTTGGGCACACACCTCAGTGCTGGAGGGGATCTGGAAGAGTGGGCAGGAGCCGCCTTCGGAGGTCTGGAGAAAGGAAGGACAGTATCAGGAGGAGGCAGTAAGACCAGCCCACAGGGCCAATGAGAACAAGATGAAAAGTATGCTCAGACCGTCTCACAGCAGCTCGCTCTCCTTCTCTGATGTGTCATCCCCCTCCAGGGAAAACCACTGAGAATCAGAAGAGCGTTTTCGTTGAATTTTATTTCCGAGCACTGGAAAATTATGATGACATTTCGAGTTATCATAATGGCTCATCCCAAGCTGTTACTTTTCTAAGTAGGCACTGTCCATCCCACACTTCACTCCATGTCTTTTACTTTGAAGACCCTCTCCCCCAACCCCTTCCCAGGGGATGTATGTTCTAGAGTCACTTTTACAGACCATCAGCGTTCCTCAGATCCTTCAGGGGAAAGAGGCAGAGCTGATGGGTGTGGACCCGAGTCGGATTGTGCTTCTGACTGTGGGTTTGAGACTGTTGTCCAGTTTCTGGGACAGAAGCTCTCATCTGTCCATTGTGATACTCCATATTCCAGTGTGAAGTTTAGATGAGATCCTGGCTGGCACAGGCCACAACACACCCAACATTATTATCCTCCCAGCAGGGATCAGTCAGTAGAGATTAGCTCCCTATTGATGGCACCTGTGTCCGGATGAGCTTGGTGGAACAGTAATGGAATTTTACATATACACTGCTATCAGTGAGCCTTTACAGAGAAAGCAAAAAGAAGTGGTGTTTGCTTACCCGGCAACCAGGGCCCTGAAGGGCAGGCAGGCAGAAGCCGGGTCTCTTCAGCCTTTGAATACCAACAGCTTTTATGAGAAGGATGGATGCTTTCGAGTAGAAAGCAGGAAGCACCACAGAACTACATTTTATATTGTTTTCCCCGATGATGGGCTGGTCTTCATGGTATGATTCTTCCAGAAAGGCAATCCTTTCCTGTAGAGTGACACAGTACATCCAGGAAAACTGTTGCAAGTTCCGAGTTCTTTGTTGTTTCTGTGGCCCACCAAGGTATTTTTAAAGTAATGGGCTGGGCTGGCTCACTGAGTCTTGGTTCTTCTATTGATGTCTCTGCTTTGTCCTCCCAGGTGTGACAACCAGGATCACATTACTTAAATCCAAAAAGGGTATTCAGGGCCTTATCTGTGTATATGTAGCTTTTCCTTCATTACAGTAATGTATGATCCTCTGGTGTTTCCAGTGCCCCATATTGATCAGGAATATCATCCTTCAAGAAGTTCATGTTCTACTGTCCTTCCCTGTCATGTCTGCCTTTGCCCGTCTTCTGCATGGAAACACTTGCCTCTTGGCCCCAGCAGATCTCGATCTCATTGGACGTTATGACAATGGTGACATTACTTCAGCCTTCCTAAATGAATGTAGAAGTTACGTAGATCTCCCATACCAACAGGCAACTTTTCTAAAATTCCAGATTTTCACCAGATATCATTCTGTTGCATGCACAAGGTAGGTTAAGTCAGGATAAAAAATGTAAAAATGTCACCAAATTAGAGAAGGCATTGGAGAATCCAAGTAGAATTGGCTGAAAACATGTGCCATTTGTTTGAGCATCTGTGGAGCTCCTGCAGGACCGATTGAACCCACCCCTTCTGGAAGAGCAGCAGCCCCTCCTCTGGGGGTGAGCCCTGGGTGCGAGCAGGCAACCAAATACACGAAGACTTCAGGATGGACATTTGGGCAAGCTGGGCAAGCACGTAGGATGGAGAAGCCACAGCGGGGAGGAACAGCCTTGTTAGGTGAGGGGCAGAGAGAGCAAACAAGACACAGGGTGCGATGTGGACCTGGAGGAGAACGCAGTCAGGTGGATGAAGAATGGGGGAGAAAAGAGAAAATGAAACTGAGAGAGTTGGAATGCAGTGTCATAGCTCTAGACCTAAGTCATTATTGGTCTTTGACGCCCAGAAAAATTCTGAAAATGACCTGCCTCTTTCAGGAAGAGACAGAAGAAGGCTGAGAATTGCCGGGTCTCCTGCTCACTCCAGGATCACAGTCTTCCACACACTCTGGGTCCTCAAGACGTTGAGAAACCAAAAGGAAGGGAAATTGTAACACATCGCAAGATTTGTTGATGCAAGATGAGGGTGGGCTACTTCTAGAGGTTGCTTTCAGACCCAGTGTTGAGCGAGCTAGAGACCACTCCATAGAAGTATAAATGTCTAAGCCAAAGTTAGAAGAGGACTGGCGAGTCGGGTGGGCGGGTCAAGGCCCAAGGTGACTCTCTTTGGCTGGTTCCTAGAGGCTGTGGAAGCAGCATCCTGGGAGGCTACGTGGCCAACCCAACAGGCATTTCTTACAGCTTGCCTTCAGCATATAGGGTTCTATCGCTGATTTTGTCTTATGAGTGAGGACCGCTCCCTCATCAGCCCCCGCATTATCACGGCAGAAGGGAAGAGTGTGTTGCTTCCAGTCTTTTCCCTTTGTCCCCAGCACTCATAGAACCCACTGCTCATGGTACCACCTTTTGTACTGGCACACTAAGGGCCACATCAGTGAACACCAGGAGCTCATGACTAACAACATACAGCAATTTTATTTTTATGCATCGTACATTTCCCATCTTTCTGTGATACTCATTTTTTCCATCACCCTTATCACCATGTGAAGCTGGTAGGTAAGTTCTCTGTGGTCAGGAGTTGCCTACTTTTTCCCCCAGCTCTTATGTGCTCAGCATCTGGAAAAGTGAATGGCTTATAGCAGCACTCAAAAGATATTTGTGGCATGAATGAATGGTCATGCATACATTCTCAGAACAGTTCTTTTGAGACCCTTGAAGACAACAGTAATCTTTACATCCAGTAGTTTCCAAATTAGGTGATCATCAGAATTACTTGGAGCATTTAAAAGATTCTGAGTCACTCCCAAGATGCTTGGAGTCGTTGCTTCTAGAAGTGGGACCCAGGGGTTTTATTTTTAACTCAGATGATCATCCAGTCTTGGGAACCACAGATCTAGTCCATCTTCCCCATTTTGCAAGGGAGAGAATAGCCCCAGGGATAGAAAACATGTCTTGTTATCCCTGCAGGTACTGTCTGGGAAGACCTTCCCTCACACTAGAGACTGTGAACTCTGCTTTCTTGCCAGTGTCTAACAGGAGCCTGGAGTGAGTGGTACCTCAGTGGATGGTGTGGGGTGGAGTTTTTAATAAGCTCTTAAGGCAGACGTAGGCTTATGACTGGAAATGGTAATGGGAAGTTGATTCCAGGTGGAGAAAACATGTATGTGTTGCCATTTTAGTAAAGTTAAGATCATAGCATGCAGATAATTTAATACAGGTTTCCATTTGTCAAAGGCTTATGTTCTATTTCTTGTGATTTGTGTCCTCCTCAAACATATTTTCCACTACAAGTGTCTCTCCACGAACCCATTTCGGTTCCCAGAGCACTTGGATTCTTTCAGGGCAGGAAGCCCACGGGGTCGTTCAGCTGGTTTGGAAAACTGTCATTCGGGCTGATGGATGGTTGTCCCCGTAGTGAGCTCAGCCTCCGCAAGGTTCACATCACCCTCACCTAAGGATCTAATTTATGTAGAAGTGTCAAAAAATTATTTAGAAGGGCTTCTTGCTGACTCCAGCTGTTCTGGGGCAACGGCGGGAAAAGGGAGGCGTGTGAAAGTCATGGGCGATGTTCGCTGCTCTACCTCATTACCCCGGGGACCTCACCCAACCGTGAGGCAGGGAAGTTAGGTGGATGAGGTTACCTTCTTGCAGGTGATGAAATCTTCTCATTTCAGGGTGAAAACAGTAAGTTAGGAATCAATAAAATTGGGGCTCCTGGGTGATGCAGTCTGACTCTTGGTTTCGGCTCAGGTCATGATCTCAGGGTGGTTAGATTGAGCCCCACATAGGGCTTCATGCTCATCAGGGAATCTGCTTGACATTCTCTCTCTCTCTCTCTCCCTCTGCTCTTCTGTCCCACACTCACTTGTGCGCTCTTTCTCTCTGTCTCTAAAATAGATAAATAAATCTTAAAAAAAAAAAGAAATTAATAAAATGGAGATGATTTCATCTACCCAGGTTGTGTTATGATTCCTAGAAAATTTTAGTGAAATTCTCATTCGCTGCAGAGATCAGTGTTCCAGCACTTTTATGAAGTAGCCTTTGGTCATTTTGTTGTTTGCATGTGAAAATTAACCCTTTGTGTCTTCTGTTAAACAATAATATATTTGATTGTTTTTATATGATGATTCATTTCAGTGTCTAAACACTTTTGAAACTAGGAAAATGAGGGGTTTTCTTGTTTTCAAATTTATGAGTTAGGTAAGACCTTGACTATGTATGGCAGAGGACATCGATTTTCCTTGCATTCTGGCATTCCCCAAAATATAATTGGCAAGTTTATTCTTAGACAAAGTCCATTTAATTAAAATTCTCATGGTAACTTTCACATGTAGCAGTTGAATGTTTCCTGAAAGGATTAAATATCTAAGCTTTGAAGTGGGTGGGTGATTATTAACAAAAGCCAGATTAATAGAAGTTGACTTAATTTCTAAACACTAACATTGTAAGAACCTTGTAAGAATAGCTATTATTACAAATACATATGTTGACAATGCATGATTCTAAGATAGTCTGACTTTTTTTTACTACATACCAGAGGGTATACCCAGTTGTGTGTCCTTCAAAAGACCTTTATCTAAAAGATTTATTTATTTGAGAGAGAGAGAGAGCATGAGCAGTGGCGGAGGGGCAGAGGGAGAGGGAGAAAGAGAATCTCAAGCAGACTCCCGGCTGAGTGTGGAGCCTGATGTGGGACTTGATCTTCTAACACTGACATCATGAATCGAGCTGAAACCAAGAGTCTGACTCTTCACCAAGTGAGCCACCAAGGTACCCCTTCATGAAAGCTTTTACTGGTAGTCCCATGATGTGACTATGGCAAGAATCTAGTCTTTTGTTCATTTACTCATCTGTTTATTAGTTCAGCAGATAATCTATGAGCTTCTACCCATGCCAGGTACCCTAGAGGCACTTAGATCCAATGGGAAGATGATAATAGAGCATCGGATATATATCAGGTAGAACTATGGAGTAAGTAGAGTGGGGCAGTCAGTGCATGACATGGTGCGCTGTCCACAAGGAGATTTGGGAACGCTTCTCACCTGCATGAGGGGAAGCTGGCCATGTGGTCACCTCAGGGAGCACCCAAGGCCAGAGTAGGGGTGAGGGCTTCTCTTGAGAGCAGCTGGAAGGCAGTGGAGCCAACAAATCTGCCTACACTGTAAGTACCGTCTCCATCAATTGTAAAACTCTAGAAAATGTAAGAGGGAATCCTGCCCAGCACAGGACCAGGCCTAGGAAGTCATATGAGCAAATACCAGGGGGTAGGGAACTTTGGAGAAGTGCTAACCAAGGACCCTTCCTCTTTGGAAATGCCCAACCTCTCGGAGGCTTTCATTTTTAGGAGAAACCTACTCCCACCCCTGTATACCTCCGGGTTTTACCATGTGTGTTCATTACCCTGCAGTAAACCTGGCCCCTGACTCTACCCCCTCTACTTGCCCTGCCTTGTACTCATTCCCCACAGGACCCAGAGTCTGGAACACACCATCTTGTGTCCCTGAATTACACGTGGTCCCAACACCAACACCTCCTTACAACGTGGCCTTTAGCGGGTGAACGTACCCTCTTATCCTTGCCTGGAAAGTACGGAAGATGGGCTTTCTCATCACCACAACCTCATCAGCTTAAATGAGAAGATGCCTTATGGCTTTACAGACCGCTGTTAGCAGGTGCCGACTGTGAAGGGAAGTGTGTTCTGGGAGCGGTGGCTGCTTCTGCTACTCTCCTGATTTAGATCCTACCTCATGGGTTTGCTTTTGCTTCATACACTTGGTTCTACCCCATCATAGCCTCCTCAAGAGAAGGAGCCATGCCTTAGAATTCCCTGTGTTTCCTGCCATGTGGGGGGCAGTGTGGGCCTTCAGTTTCCCATGGCCTGGTCCACTGATTGTGTTTTGATCATCTCCACTGTGGTCACCACACGTCACCACCTGTCATCATGGCTTTGGGTATCACCTTAGATTCATGTGTGCCCAATGTATGTCCCAGTTCCAGATGCTTCTAAGCTCAGACTGGGCGTTTCTCACTATCTGCAGACACTTCTCTGGGTGTGTGTCCTCCTAGATGCACATTCTCTTAATGCTGATTTTTCCTGAAATTCATAGTTCAGGGGACATGGCCTCCATTGATCTCTCGTTCAGGTGAGAAAGGTCTATAATTCCACCCCTACCCTCAGACTTTCACTAGCATTTCCTGCCAGCCCCCTGACTATGCTCCTGCCTCTAGGCACTCACCAGCCCCGTTCACATATCTCAGACAGATCATATTTATAAGCAAAAATGTCTGTTCTTAAAAACGGAGAGGGTGAGTGTGGGTGGTGCTGAAGGCAGGGTGGCGATCAGAAGCACAAGACTTAACCTTGTCCTCCCACACAGAGGCCGCCCTGCGTGTGTGCCGAGGTCTCCTGACCAGGCTTCCAGAAGGGAAACAGTCCGACTGCTACTGTTACATTAACAGAAGAGAGCTGACTGGCTGTTGGTTAAAGCCCTTGAGAGTCCCATCTCAGAAAACAGACTTTCATAGATATTCCACAAAGGCGTGGACGCATGTGAGTAATTTAACCAGGACAGAGCTGAGCCATAACCTCTGTCAATCAACCTTTTCCTTCTTCGATTAACCACACTTCTGAGGGAAGCGAGTGACTATAAAACGAATCACGTGATGGGGGTCTCGAACTTTCTCACGCGCTCTGCAGCTGGCCTCGTGTTCTGCGGGGGGTGGTCTTGGGCCTCGAGGCGGTGAGGTCTTCGGTCGTCTAGGGCAGGTCTTGTATTATTGACTTTACACTCAGGTAAAGGTTAGACCTGTTTGGCCTGAGATTTTTGTTGGAGGGTGAAACTGGACAGGGTTTCTTGTTAGTCCTCAGTTAATGAGAAAATTAAATTAACCACAACCCTTGTTCCCAGAGCTTTCTGGTTAATTGATGTCTTACTGTATCTGGATTAGAGAAAACCCAGGAGGCGCAGGTCATGATTGTGCAGAACTGGAGAATCGAGGGAAGGAGGCACAAAGCCACTGCTGGGCAGGAGCAAGGGTGGGCTGGGGCTCAGGAGACCCCGGCTATGGGTCGGGAGTGTGTGCGCCGGTTCAGGAGATCAGAGTATCCTCTCCCACTCTTGCTCCAAAGAAAGTAAATCTAAAGGTGAGACCCTACAATCAGAGTAGTTGTTGTTTTCTTTTTTTTTTAAAGATTTTATTTATTTATTTGACAGAGATCACAAGCAGGCAGAGAGGCAGGCAGAGAGAGAGGGGGAAGCAGGCTCCCCGCTGAGCAGAGAGCCCGATGTGGGGCTCGACCCCAGGACCCTGAGATCATGACCTGAGCTGAAGGCAGAGGCTTAACCCACTGAGCCACCCAGGCGCCCCAATCCGAGTCATTCTAATGCTTTTAATTTGCATCTAAAACTGAAACGTTTTTCTTCCCTCATTTTCTGTGGTCTCGAAGTATGTGGACTGGACGTGATTACATTATACATTGGTTGCTTTTTACAAGGTTCTTACAACTTTTGGGTGAAGATATGCTTTCTTGAACGGTTTGGTTTTTTTCGGGGGGGGGGGGTAGTTGACCTGATTTGCCTCTCCAAACAGTCTACATAAAATAATAATGGTTTTGGTGGCATGTGCTTCGTATATGCATGGCATCCTGCTAAACAATTCACATGCATTGTATTTTCAAAGCTCAGAACACCTTCTGGGAGGGGTTGTGAGTACCCCCAACCCCAACCCTGCAGAAGGGGAGTGAGCCTCCCAGAGCTTTAGCAACACTCTCACAGCAGTGAGTCAGCAAGCTGCCAACCTGGGATTCACGCTCTATGTGTCTAACCCCCAGCCTGCACTTGTGACCGTGGCATTATAGGGTGGAAAACATCCTTATTCCAGACCATCCGGGGCACTTCTGCTTCTGCGGGACAGAGGGTGGGAGGGAAGGAAAGAGCATGTTCCCCTTCCCTGTGACTTTGGGGAGAACACTTGAGCACCTTGCTGGGCCCAGAGAAACGCTGTCTGATGCTCGTGTTCGAACAGGTGTAAAAATGCGGCTGTTTGTGGCGCGTGGTCCTAGCGAAAGGACGCAGGGTATACCAGAGAGCTGGAACACAGCCTTGCTCTCCTGCATGTTCTGTGACCCACAGTTTCCATTTGCTGGTGGAGCACATACCAAAAATGCTCATTTGTACAGAGGCAGGACATCATAATAAACCAGTAAATGTGCAGGAAGCAGGAATGAAAGAGGACCCGCTTTTGGAATCATCTACTTATTTTAGAACAAAATGAAGCTACTTCATGGGTTTTTTCCCCCCAAGTCTCTCACAGCAAACATCAACCGAACGCTGGCAATTAGAGGGACCCGCCAGAATGATGGGAAATTTGCAGGATGTTACATTTTAGCCAAAATCTTATGAAAACGGAGGGGACAGTCTCCTAAGGAAGGAATAAAAGAATCGCATTCCATTTTCGTTCCTCATCCGTGTCATCAGAAAAGGAGAGAGAATTCTAGAACCATCCCACTGATGGAAAATGATGCTTCCCCCTCCCAAAAGGTAATGTCTTAGTTATGAAGTACCACCTGCACTATTGAGTAAAATATTACCCCTGTTGTGTGCAATGCGATTTCAGTGGGAGAAATTACGAGCGAATGACCCATAATAAATCATATGCCACCAAGATTAATTCTCAGCTGCTGGGGAAGCTGCTCAAATTCTGATGGAAATGTTGGCGTTCCCGGGTTTTGAGTGAGTTCTAATATACTTGTTTATTTTTAAGCACTCCTGAGATGCAGACAAAAAAGCCGGCCAGCAGGTGCACAGCACCTGGATTTGCCTTGTGCTGTGTGTGGGGGAGGGGAGAGGCAGGGACACAAGGCTGTGTGTGGGGGAGGGGAGAGGCAGAAACTCCAGGCTGTCTGGGGACTGGCGGGGGCATCGTCTCTAGTAAACAGCCCTCTTTCTTCTCATGCCTGGTCTCCAGATACGTCCGGGTCTTGAGCTTTGGGCATCGTAGCCAGTCTTTGAGATAGAACGGATTCCGGGGGACGGTTTATTTCCACGTAGTCTTTCCCTGAACGTACATTTCTAGATTTGGATCCAACAATTGTGATGCATCAAACGCACGGCATTTCTGCGCAGAGATGTTAGTAAACATCAGTGCACTCGCCGTGGGTTTACGTGGTGTGTCAGGTATGTCCCCGAGGGTGGTAATGACAACGTATTGGGACAGCGTGTTGAACGCCAAGCCTTCTGTGTGTGAAAGTTGTCCGTCTTCCCAGCACTGTCACGACGTGCTCATTATTACCCTCATCATTAAGTTTTTTAAATTTCAATTCCAGTATAGTCCACATACAGTGTCGTATTAGTCTCAGGTGTACAATATCATGAGTCAACCCTTCTGTACTTGACTCAGTGCTCATCATGGTTAAGTGCACTCTTCATTTCTGTCACCGGTTTCCCCCAACCCCCAACCTGCCTCCCCTCCAGTTCCCACCGGTCTGTTCTCCAGAGTTAAGAGTCTGTTCTTGGTTGGTCTTTCTCTCTCTTTCTCTGTGGTCCTGTGTTCGTGTTGTTGTGTTTCTTGAATTCCACGTACGATGAAATCATTCGGTCTTTGTCTTATTCTGATTCACTTATTTCACTTTGCATCATGCTTTGTGGTCCCATCATGTTGTTGTAAATGGCAAGATTTCATTCTTTTGTGGCGGAGTAAAATTCCATTGTAGACAGATTGCACGTCTTTCCCCGTTCATCAGTTGACCCGCTCTTGGGCTGCGTCCGTATCTTGGCTATTGTGAATAATGCCACAGGAAACGTACAGAATGCCTGTGTCCCTTTGAGTTAGAGTTTTTTCCTAATTAACCTCATCTTAAAAAGCAAGGAAACTGAGATACAGATCATTTAAAGAGCTTGCCTGAGATCTTTCCGCTTGTTAGAAACATAGCCTAGATTCCGTCCCAGGTGAAGCTAACTCCCTAACGGGCACGCGCCCCCTCCCAGCCGGAGTTGATCTCATGGGTGCGTTCCTAAGTCAATGCAAGGGTATGATCCCCTTTTTTCATATGTACTTCAAAGATTTCGTGACCCATCTGAACACCCTCGTATTCCGGTATCAAAGTGATCATAGGAAGAAAAGGTTATCTGTCATCATTGTGTTTTTTTTTCCCTTTCTATTTTATGATTATAATTTTCTTTCCATTTCAAGTGAACAGGCAGCCTTCGTTTCTCTCATCCTCTCCCTGTTCTTGTTATGCAGTTTTCATTTTGCACGAAGTACCTACAACAAGCAGAAAATCAGGTGCCGCAGTGCCTCCACATGTCACTTATCTCCCAGGGTGTCCAATCCTGGTGTCACAGAGGCCTGACTCCCTTGGGGAGAAAATTGTGTTTTGCAGACCCTGTTCATTGATCACTTCTGTCTTGTAAGTTCCCTTCTTAAGCCCAGCAAGACTCGGGCACACTGCAGGTCATTTTTATATAGTACACTTGATTGCTTTGGAAAACAAATTTTAAAAGCATTTTCTTTAGAAGGAAGGCTCCTGTTACTCCAGGGTGAAATAGTTCAACCAAATCCTTGAGAGTTCTTGTCTCTGAACCACATGCCTTAGTGGGAGCTGCTCTAAGTGGGCTTTGTTAATTGAATACTATCTGCTTTAATATTTATAGGAATGGAAAGTTTAAAACTTCAAGCCAGTGTAGGTCCTTCGAGAAGTCTTTTAGGTGAGAACAAAACAATGATCAGAACAAATCTTTGGATTCTGGAAATTCACGAGAAAACAATACTAGTTATTATTTATCTACTCACAGGGTCATTAACCTTGCTCTTTTGGGAGAAGAGGAGGGGGAATCCCAAGGAAAGTTTACTTCCCAGGCAACCATGCCTGTTGTGGCTTTACTGGGATCACTAATTTAGTTGAGATGCAGTGGTCACATGTAGAAACAATAGTGTGACAGAGTGTTCTAGAATCCGGGCATGGAGACGATTTCTCAAATACTTTCCTTCAGTTTTTGGTAGTTATCCTGAATAAGTCAAGTAGTTTTACAAGGACCTGTTATCATTTCTGTAAAATGGAGACGATCCTATCTTCTCTGTTAACTTCACAGGATTGTCAGAAAGATGAAAAGAAGCAGTGGGTGTATTAGAACTTGGAGAGACCCGAACTCAAGTGCCAGGTGTTACTTTGCTTATATTTTTGCTGCAGTCAACGAATCTGGATTAATTGTTGGAGCGTTTCTCCTTGGGGCTTACTGTGGGCAAAGAGCTGTGCTCCTCTTGTCAGAGAATCGTTTGCACGCAAGCCACCGGCTGGGATGTTGGGTGCTGCAGGAGGGTTGATGCTCTAGGAGGCCCCCAGGGACCCCAGCAAGGAAGCCCTCAGGGGCTGACTGCCTTTCGTCCTGCCAAGGTTTGGGGTGTGTGCTTTCAGTGGCTGAAGGAACGTTCTCTCTTCTCCCCAAGTGGAAGGTGGGGCTGCTTCCCGGAGAAGATTGAATTTTAAGTTAGCCTTGAATGAGAGGTATAATTTAATAAGTTATATAAGATATGTATTATGTATAATGATGTATATCTTGAAAAAGCCCTTCAGGGAAGAGAGAAGGCCAAGGGCAACCATGCAGGGAAGCATGGGCGTGTTTGGAGGCGGCTGAGTGCCTCAGCTTGGAGGGCGTGCGGGGCACGATATGAGAGCAGTGTCTGGTCTTGCTAGAAAAAGCCGTCCAGGCAGAGCTTACAGAGGTCTGCGAATGTTGTTGAAACTTAAAGGAGGCCAAGGAGCAGTGTGATTTTTGTTCAGGGAGCAGCCCAGGGTGTGCTGTATTACCCTGGAAAGATCAAACCCCATGTGCCCTTATTGGGGTAAATGCCATCCCAGTCTCCCTGGCCGAGGCAGAGGGAGGTGAGTTTGAGGAAGAGAAGTATCAGATCACAGCCCTGATTGCTTGGAGTCTCCCTGGCGGTGAAGACGAGACCCCTTGGAACGAGGGTCTGGCTCCGGGGTTTTAAGCATACCCCTCGGCGGCCGCATGGGTGGACAGCTGGAGAGCAAATTCAAGCTTTTGGAAGAGTGTTCGGAATGAATGTGGAGTGTGTCTGAGCCAACGATTTTTGTCGTGTAATCACTGAAATTATGAGCCCCATGAGATCATACTGGAAAAGAATTTTGAAAGAGGAGATGGTCAGGGCCAGCAAAGGGGGAGAAAAAGGGAGAGCCAGCTCATTCCGGGGACAGGTGACCCTGTCAACCATGAGGGGTGGGCACGGGTGAGTAAGAAGGGAAAAGCCTCCTCGAATTTCACAGGTAGGAGATTGGGGCTTTGGTTTCACTGAGATGCATTTGTGATGAGATGTGACGTCCAAATTTTAGGTGCAATTTTGATCCATCCATTTTCTCGAGATTGATTTATATCCTCCTCTACGCTCCTGAGCATTTCTTCCTTGCAAAGAGCTCCCTGAACTCACCGCGGCTGCTACATATTGGTAGAGCTCTGCTGGAAATAGATGCCCTCCGAGGGCATGAGCCCCAGGGCCTCCTGCTTCAGAATGGGGGAGGGGATGAGGACTGGGGGTCAGGCCGTCCCACCTCGGGCTGAAGTGTCTCTGGGCTGCAGGGCAAGGAGCCGTGTGCTCCCAGGGGGCCCCAGCAGGCCTGGTGCAAGGGAAGGGAGTCCAGAGCTGGGTACGTGGTCGAAGAAATGGGGTTTTATATTTTGCGTTTATTGATTTATCTGAGAGGCTTCCATGAATATTCATCTCGTTTCCTGTTGAGTCTGTTTTACAAGAATCAAAGTCGAAAAAAGAAGCTTTTCTAAAGAACTCAGTCAGTGCTGACTTGTCTGTGAGTCTTCCAAGAGCATATCACTAAGAGGATTTCTTACCATAACCAAACTCCAGGGAGGGCGGGGACGCCTTAATGACGAGTATCCGCGGAAAGCAGCTTTCATCCACTCCTGGGCTCTAGGAGCTGGAAGGGCTTTTAGAAACCGTCTGGGGTGCTTGTCCAATTCCAAGATCAGGAAGCACAGCTCAGAGAGGGGAACTGACTGTCAGCTCTGCGTCTACCGTCCACTCAAGACGCAGGTGAGGGTAAAATGCCACATGGGTGAAGGAAGGTGCTGAGGGATGGAGTTCTCTTGTCTGCTTGAGCCTTATAGCTCCCAGCTCCTAGCATGGTTGGAATCTTAATTTATGTTTGATAATAATTACCTGCCAACACCCCACGGATTGTATACAAGTAGCCTGTATTCACTATTCCTGAGGAGCATGCACTGAAGCAATGCAGATTAAACAGGAACGCGGAAGTAATGCAGAACTCATGCCCAACATCAACCACTTACAAGAAAGAAAGAACGGGAGGGAGGGAGATAGAGAAGGTGGAAGGAAGGAAGGAAGGAAGGAAAAAAAAGAAAAGAAAAAAGAAAGGGAAGGAGGAAAACCCTAACATTTTGAGACCAGAAATTAGGCTTGGGCCGTTTACGTCCAAATACAGTCAGATATTATCACAACGGGACCTAGTCGGTTTGGTTGGTACAGCAGCCAGGTGAGTCTGGAGGTCTCCACAAGTCACTGAAACTCTAATTGTCCTTGACTGATGACTTGAAATCTAAAAACTACTCAGTCTTCTGGAGAAGACAGTTCTAAACTGCAAGTCTTTTGTGGGTCAGATTCTGAAAACATTTCCCCCATGTGTGTGTTAGCTCTTGCTGCCTAACAAATTACCCCAAAGCTTAGTGCTCGGAATGGCAGACATGTCGTGGTTCCCAGTTTCTGAGGGCCAGGAATTTGGAGATAGCTCTGACATTCCTGTGAGGCTGCGGTAAACAGCAGAGTCTCGTCGATGGATGGGGGCTGGAGGGTCTGCGTCCGGGCTCATTCACGAGGCAGGCTTCCCCCAGAGCGAGGGATCCAAGAGGCAGCGCCCAGCTAAGACAGAAACTGCTGTGTCTTCTATGATTCGACCTTGAACTCAGTGTATCACCTTTTGTTGTATCCTGTTGGTCACACAAACTGGGTGCAGCAGGGGGAGAGCACCAAGGGTGAGCGTACCAGGAAGTGGGGGACTCGGACCATCAAGGGACTGCCCACCACACCCCACGTGTGACCACATTACTCTGTGTCTTTGGAGCCATCCAAAGAATCATTTCATCCAACGTAAGTCTTCCCTCAGTATAGGAGACGGGTTTGGTTTAGAATAAAAATACAACTATCAGCCAGATGGGCAAGCCAGGAAGCACACCTGCCTACAGAAAATATACCTTTAGCGAGAGACACACAGTTGCAGGTAATTGTTTTGAAATATGGGCATGTATGTTTGCATTCATGTACATGTATACATGCATGTTTTCACTTGGTTTTCAGAAGCGACCATGTAAACGAGGAACCATTGTTCCCCATCTTTATAGATGAGGAAAAGGATGTGGAGGGTTTCATAACGTCTGCACGGTTGCACCCCCATTAAATTATGTAGCTCTTACTCCAGATCCAATGAGAAAGTTCACAGGATTCAGTGGGAGCTTTGCTTTTGGATACATGTGTCCCAAACTCAGTAAACGTTTTCCGTTTTAAGCAACATCTTGTAAAATACATGTCATGTGTTTTTGCTTGTTTTTGTTTTTGCTGTAAATGAAGATAAAGATATTTTCTTTGTCAATATAAAAGTATTTTATATTCCTGTGGGAGATGGTTCCCTGCCTTGTTTACCATGTCTTAAGACACGGGAGTGTTTTCTACACTGCCTGAGAAAGGAATAAATTAAATGCAAATTACAATTTTTGAGTAAGATGGAGCAGGGGAGGTCCCCACTTGGGTTTTTCAGGCTCTGTTTAATCACTCGATGTCTGAGCTGAGCTGGGCAGTCCGAGGGCTCTGAGCAGCACTGCTCACAGGGTGGTTGGAGAATGGAGCCTGAACAGGCCCCGGGAGGAAGGACGAGGGGGACACACCTCGCGACCTTGGGATCTACACACTGGCTTTGTGTAACTCAGTCACCTTTCCTGTTTTTCAAAATGAAAATGAAAATGTTTTCCCTTTAACTCCCAGATATTTCTGGAAAGTAACGTGAAGATTGATACGTTGTAAGTGGACCCCTGTTCTAGTACACAAAAGAACTCAGTGGTCCAGGAAGTCCCAGAAAGGTTATCTGAGATGTACATAAAGTTGGTGACATTTTAGCTGAAGTTAACTTAGCTACTGGTACGTTGAGTTTTCTGAGAAATAGGTGCAAATATATCTTATATTAGTACTGGCTAGAGAGAAACCAGGAGGCATGCTATGATGTCACAGCAGAGCCCTTTGAGAAAATTCTTGCTAAATGTCACCCATTATTAATCTGGGTTTTCTCACTCTCCTGAAAATGGAAACCATAAGTTTGCCAGTCAACCTTCCCCTTCACATTTTGAAAGGGTAGGTCTACAGTGTGGTTTCATGAGATTTTAAAAGCAGATGAACATCTTCTTTTATGAACTCCACTTTGCACTTGTGTTGTGAGTATGAGCCAACGTTTTCTTCCATTATCTCTCAGTTTTGCAACTCAGAGAGCTGGCCGTCATAGCAGCCTGTGGGGAGTGGACCCACTCACACTCACAGCTTGGCTTGCCATGGAACACCAGCCGGTCGACAAGATGGTCTTGTGGAGGTCATGGTGGATCAGGAGGAGACCTCTAGGCCGGGGTTCTTCAGCCCAGCACTGGTGGCTCAGTGGGTTGAGCCTCTGCCTTCAGCTCGGGTCATGGTCTCAGAGTCCTGGGATCGAGCCCCGCATCAGGCTCTCTGCTTGGCGGGGGCCTGCTTCCCCTCCCCCTCTGCCTGCCTCTCTGCCTACTTGTGGTCTCTCTCTCTCTCTCTCTGTCAAATAAATAAATAAAATCTTTTTAAAAAAAAAAAAGGCGAATTCTCGGGTCTCATGCCAGACCTCTTGGGTCAGAACGGGTCATTGTTACTACTTAGTACCTTTCTGCAACAGAGGTGTGTTTGAGCCTCAGCCATCAAAGGGAGAGCGTAGGATAAGGTGCAGAGAGCACCTGATGTGGTTTCTTTGGGCCGTGAATGCATGTCTTCCTGGGACGGAGAAAGCATGGGCAAACGTATGGCATTTGTGTCCTTGTCATCAGCCTCCATGATTATCCACTAACAGCCTGGACAAGCGTCACCTTTCTTGCCAGTGCCAAGTCAGTCATTATTCTCCCGGCCTCTCATGTTTGAGATGAACTCAGATCCCACGTCTTTACCTGGAGTCCTATGTCCCATTAATTTTCTCTGCTCACTCCAGGCAGAGAGCAGAATCGGTACAGCAGGCACATTTCAGGTCTCTAATATTTATAGTCTGGCTGCCAACTCCTCCTCCCACTGGAATTCCTACCCACATTTCAATTTCCAATTTAAGTTAAGATCCCTTGAGAATATTCCTCCCAAGGTTTCCTTTTCTGAATGGCATATAACTCTTTCTTTCGCTGGCAGTGACTTGGTCCCTCACACTTCATTTTTTGAGAAACCAGTCTGCGCATGATACGTCTCCCTGCTGCAATCCAAATGGAGAAGTTTTGAGAGGAAAACCCAACCCTCAGATTTCTTTTACATTTTCTGTGTCCAGCCAACACTGAATAATAATAATTTATGGTATTTATTTTGATGGCTTTGATGGAGATACAACTTTCTCGTACCGAGATTCTTCCAGAATGTGCTTAAATATATGCACTCCTGGTCCGTGTCTGCCCTCTGCACCTCCTGGCCTTGCTTCTCCAGCAAGATACCACGAGTGATTTTGGTTTGGTGGGTCCACATAGTTGTTTTTCTTCTGAACTCCAATATAAAAGTTGGGAAATTTCATGTACAAAGTAAAACTTATGGCTTCCTTTGAAATAAACGAAGATGTAGATCCCACGTCTCCATTCCCATAGGAGCTGAGGGATGCAGGGATTCCGGGATGTGACGTTCCCCCTAATTTTCACACTGTGTCCAGTCCAGACACTGAGCGCTGGTAATCATCATGCACTGTTGACTTTCTTATTTTGGAAATAAGAGGCTGCCTGGCTCCTAGTCTTGGCTCAGCAACTTACTAGGTGTACCTTTCAGTTTCCCTTCTGTGGCCTTGGGGTGGTAATGGTACATAAGTCATATACTGTGACACATGTCAAGTACTTCACCCTGGTACACTCTGGGGGGTTCAAGAAGTGTTTGCCCTTGGGGTTATTATTTTTCCTAGGACTAACCGTGATAGCAGTGGTATCTACCAATAATATCTACCAAGATTTCTTTTCTAAGTAGAAAAGGAAAAGGTAGATTAAGAAAGTCAGGTTCAAGAAAAATGGCACAGAGCAAATTCCTTTTAAAAAGTAGAGAATCTTGGGGCATCTGGGTGGCTCTGTCGGTTGAGCATCTCACTCTTGGTTTTGGCTCAGGTCATGATCCCAGGGTTCTGAGATTGAGCCCCGAGTCAGGCTCTGTGCTCAGTGGGGTGTCTGCTTGAGACTCTCTCCCTTCTGCCCCTCCCCATTGTTCTATCTCACCCTCTAAAATAAAATAAATAAATCTTTTTTTTTAAAGATTTTATTTATTTATTTGACAGACAGAGATCACAAGTAGGCAGAGAGGCAGGCAGAGAGAGGGAGGAGGAAGCAGGCTCCCCGCTGAGCAGAGAGCCCGATGTGGGGCTCCATCCCAGGCCCCTGGGATCATGACCTGAGCTGAAGACAGAGGCTTTAACCCACTGAGCCACCCAGGTGCCCCAATCTTTTTTTTTTTTTTTAAATAAAGAATTATTTCACTCAACATAATCTCCTCCAGTTCTATCCATGTTGGTACAAAAGTTGGGTATTCATCCTTTCTGATGGCTGAGGAATATTCCATTGTGTATATGGACCACATCTTCTTTATCCATTCATCTGTTGAAGGGCATCTTGGCTCCTTCCACTTTTTGGCTATTGTGGCCATTGCTGCTATGAACATTGGGGTACAGATGGCCCTTCTTTTCACTACATCTGTTTCTTTGGGGCAAATATCCAGCAGTGCAATTGCAGGGTCATAGGGTAGCTCTATTTTTAATTTTTTTGAGGCACTTCCATCCTGTTTTCCAAAGTGGCTGCACCAGCTTGCATTCCCACCAGCAGTGTAGGAGAGTTCCCCTTTCTCCACAACCTCTCCAACATCTGTTGTTTCTTGTCTTGTCAATTTTGGCCATTCTAACTGGTGTAAGGTGGCATCTCAGTGTGGCTTTGATTCGAATTTTCCTGATGGCTCGTGATGATGAACATTTTTTCATGTGTCTGATAGCCATTTGTATGACTAACATAATAAACAAAATCATAAAAAAAAATGAAAATAGGGCACCTGGGTGGCTCAGTTGGTTAAGTGACTGCCTTCAGCTCAGGTCATGATCCTGGAGTTCCAGGATCGAGTCCCGCTTCGGGCTCCCAGCTCCATAGGGAGTCTGCTTTTCTCTGGCCTTCTCTCCTCTCATGCTCTCTCTCACTCTCTCTCTCAAATAAATAATTAAAAAATCTCTAAAAAATAGATAAACAATAAATTAAAAAGTAAAGGATTTTTCTATACATCTAATGTGCAAACTGAGTGTTTCAGTGTCAAGGGGACTATTGGCCAATTTCATCAGTTACCCGTTTGGGTGTTTGTTAGATGGTATTTGGAAAACCAGGCTGGTTGTTTACTTCCTGGAGCCTAATCTTAGGTTTGTATGGTTTGGGGCTTGTTTGTTTAATCTTTTAAATCTTATCTTTTTTTCCCCGAGGGGTGGTAAGGGATAACTGTAGATTTTGAGAAAAGTTGCAGAGACGGTACAGAGAATCCTGGGTACCCCACTCCCAATCTTCACACTGTTAACAGCTTACTTTTCGATGGCACATTAGCCAAAACTAAGACCCTGAGATTAGTAAATTACTGTTAACTAAACTCCGCACTTTACTTGGGCATCACCAGCTTTCCCAATAATGATCACTTCATGCTCCAGGATCCAGTCCTGAAGACCACATTGCGTTCTGTTGTCATGCCTCCCCAGTGTCTTCTGGTCCCTGGCAATTTCTCAATCTTCCCTTGTTTTTCCAACCTGGAGTCATTTGTTTATATCAGTATTGTTATAGATGGATTCATTCTCCCCACTTTGGAGGAATATGTTGGAGTCCTAACACTGCACCTCAGAATGTGACTCTAGTTGGAGGTAGGGTCTTTCAAGAAGTAACTAAATTAAAATGAGGTCATATTCGTCCAATATGACTGGTGTCTTTGGAAGAAGAGATCAGGGCACAGACACAGAGGGAAGACCCCGTGAACACAGACAGAAGGATGGCATGCTGAGGGGAGGTTTCAGAAGGAACGAGCCCTGCCCATACTCCCATCTCCAATTTCTAGTCTCTAGAACTTGGAGGAAGTACTTTTCTGCTCTTCAAGCCACTCAACCTGTGGTATTGGTTATGGCAGCCCTAACAAACTCATACACGTCTGAATTTCTGTATACCGATTTTATCATTTTTATTAAAATCCAATTCTATGTTGTTTATATTGTTGCTCAGATGGTCCCCACATGCTCGCTGGTCACTGGTTGCACTTTTGTGCCCCTCCTGTGTTCCTTTGGCATGTCCTCATGCCCTCGTATTTGAGCACTTCTTTTCTGAGACTACAAGGTACTCTGGGCTCCTTATGCATTTTCCTTACCCCGGCCGTAGAATCAGGCATTTCTCCAAAGACCACAGGTTCCTTTTATTTGAAAATGACATTTAGAAACAAAGATCTGTAGTCCCAGTTTTAATCCTTTCCCTGGGGTTCTGTAACAATACCAGCCTGGAGGCCCCACCCACGCCTGATCAACCGGGTTCTCCTTGATGGGACCATGGTCGCTCTCCAAGGTCCTGATCACGAAAGGCTTTCTTGTGCCCGGGACTGGAGAGGAAACAAAAAACTGGAAGAATGTCACGTTTCAGCACAGTTACAGTCATTCCCTATTCACACTCTTGATGCTAATAAAGGAAGAAAGATGTAGCACTTGGGTGAATAAATTCAGAAATCTTAGAATTTAATGACTAGTGCCTGTCTCTTTGCAAATCAATCCCTTGAAGAGGACAAGGGAGCCTCTTTAAAGAGAAACTGATAAGGCGCTGTCCAGAATGTTCTGTGTGAACAAAGATCACAGGATTTCAGATTTGCCTAACACCATGTCTTAGTGACGGCAGTTCAGGAGGAAATGTGTTAAAGCTGTGGCTTGAAGGGTTTAGTTTAGAAATGCGCATTTTGTGACAGGTAAGATTAGAGAAGGCTGTGGAAGCCAGTAATGAGGTTTACAGAACTTCATTCTAACTCTGCTAACTCTGGTTTAAATGGCTGTTTGAGTTAAGATAATTCAGATTCACTATCCCATTGGCTGTAAATGCTTTTTCATTGATGCAGACAAAATAACATTCTTCTGGGGCTTTACACACATGTTCGAGGGTATGTATCTGGGTAACAACTATTGGGATACACTGTACTTTTTTCCTGTATCTTCCTAATACTTTGATCTCTGATGATGCATTAGAAAGAAATGCCAGTTGTAATGAAATAACCAAACATTATCTTCCACTTAAGGACCTTCAATCAACAGATGTTAAGCACAGAATGGATTCTGCATTTTTATTGTAGTGGATTTTTAATTTTGTGGATAATAAGCATCTAAGTCCCATAGCGTGATATATTTTGTTTCTTTCCTTTTAAAAAAATTAAGTTTTGTGTTTTCCCTTAGAGCTTGATTGATTTGCTAGATTAAAAAGCACTTAAAATCATTGTTTAACACATGGAAAAACATCCTGATTGTTGTAATTCTTTTTATGAAGAAATAAGCACACATTTGGTTTCTTGAGAAAATATGAACTCTTATAGTTGACTCTTAGGAATTAGGATGTTTCTTTCCTGGAGTGATTTTGAGCTGAGAATGTCTTTTGCCCCAACCCTGTGAAAAATTCCCATAAAATCAGATACCTACATATATTCCTGAGTGGTCACTGAAGACATTCCTCTCTACCGCCGGTTAAAGCCACTCCTGTATGACCTTTAGAAAGAGGACACTCACTGAGGTATAGCAGAAATGTCCCAACGACGAACATGTAAGATCCTTCAATGCACTGTCCAGTTTTTAATAATTTTCATTGCCATCGGTCCTTCTCTTTGGTCTAAAAAGTATAGTGGAAATCTACACTGATTCACCCTGGGTATTGGTATCACTAATCTGGACCCGCATGAAAACTAGTCCTCCAGAAATTCGGTCACACAAGCCAAAGTCAGTTCTGCACATGGAGGCATTTATGAACTCTGTTTTCCTCCAGGCTGAATTAACTTCTTATTATTTATGTTTGTTTTATAGGCCACCCTTAACTTTGGAAGATCCAGTTCTATTGCTTGTATAGAAAAAAAAATAGTATAAATCATCTGCATTTGAATAATTGTAACTCTACAGTTCTGGGGTTAGTAACCCCATTAGCTTGACTCTGGGAGCACGAGCATCCCTGGGTAGTCTCGCCTCAAGAACTCACCTGCTTCGTCCTTCTCACATTCGGGAAGCAGGTGAGTTCATCACTTAGGCTGCTTCACAGAATGCTGGAGACTGGGTGGCTTCAACCAGAGGTCTCTTTCCCAGAGTTGTGGAGTCCAGACGTCCAGGATCCAAGTGTGGAGGGTTGGGTTCTGGCATGTCATCCCTCCCTCCCGGGCTTGCTGATGGTGTCTTCATGCCGTGTCCTCACATGGCCTTCTCTTTGTGCACCTGCTCCCCTAGTGTCTCTCCTCTTCTTGTGAGGACACCAGTCAGACTGGATCAGGTTCCCACCCTCATGACCTCCTCTAACCTCCATCACCTCCTACACATAGACCTCCCTGTCTCCAAATACAGGCACGCTGAGGGTTCGGGCTTCAACATGGAAATGTGGGGGGACCAAGTCATTCCACAGCCAGGGCCATTCAGTCATGTCAGCAAAAGCTTCATCTCACAATTTCCCATAGCTCCAGAGAAAGAGAATGACGCCTTTTCTAATTCTGTTTTTTACATAAGAAATCTCTTGAGGTTTTGCATTTCTATACTCGGTGCATCTACAGCAGCCCAATCAGAATGCCTTCGTTTCCCCACTTGACAGCTTGACGTCATTCCGTCCCAGCTCCTGTCCTGCCACGGCTGTTTCTCTGTGCAGGGGAGCATGCCCACGAGGGCAGCCTACTCGGGGCCCCTGCCGTGCTTTCTGTCCCTGAATCTTACATGACTCAGTTCGAGGTCTCACACATCCTCCAAATTCTGAACTCCTTCCTCACTGAATTCTGCAGGTTGCCCTTCTAGAATATTCCAAGTAGAGTTCAGCATTGCCTGGGAGTTTATTAGAAAGGCAGACTCTCGGGCCCCATCCTGGGCTTCCCGGAAAAGAACCCGTGTTTTCACAATATGCTCAGCTATGAACTGTGAATACGGAGGTTTGAAACGCTCTAGACCCTTCCTTGACAGAGAGTAAAAACAGCTCGATAGAAATGAAAAAGGGCCAGCCAGTCACTTGTGCTCTCGTGAAATCTTCTCTCGGTCTCTGCTGATTATTTTAAATAATCCGACTCACACTGGCTTTTCCTCAAGAGGGTTATTTCTGTAAACAGTGTATCTGATACTCCTGTGTCTGCTGGGGTTTTGTGCAGATCGTGGGTCTGTTTCTGTAAAGCCTGTTGTGTATTACAGGAATCTTTATGATAGTTGGTCACCTGTGGTGGACGGTGAGGCAGGAACACATAGCATAAGATTGCTTTTAGTCCATGGTTTGTGGTCATTTTCAGTGACCCCACCTTTTATTTCTATGCTATTTTGATTTTTCTGGGGAAAAAATAGGGGCTTTATTTGCATCCAGTTACCTGAGGTCACATTTTAAGTATTTTTAGTGTTAGACATTTATTTTCTATTCAGTACACACAAGGTTTTATAGATACGGGCTTTAAATAGAAATCCGTCTTCTGTTCAATTTTTTTTCTCACTGTTTGTCATTAGACTTTAAGGAGTACGTATAAGGTTAAGCGAGGCAAATGGTTTCTTTGCAATTGCTTTTAAAAATTCAGTAACCAGGGCGCCTGGGTGGCTCAGTGGGTTAAGCCGCTGCCTTCGGCTCAGGTCATGATCTCAGGGTCCTGGGATCGAGCCCCACATCGGGCTCTCTGCTCAGCAAGAAGCCTGCTTCCTCCTCTCTCTCTCTCTCTGCCTGCCTCTCCGTCTACTTGTGATCTCTCTCTGTCAAATAAATAAATAAAATCTTTAAAAAAAAAAAAATTCAGTAACCAGTAATTTAAAAAAAATTGAAAACTAACCGACAATCAAGATGCGTATAAAGCAAATTTTCTCTTTTTCTCCACCAATAATGCATGCTGGTGAACCAAACACAAATAATCTTCCTCATGAAAATTAATGCAGGGTTCTCCTAGCACCTCCAGACGCTCGACGGAACCCGCTCTCTCAGCCTTACCGTAGTTCAGAACTTTAAAAAAGAGATCAGTGAGAGATGAAGCCTTGGTTTGTAAGTTGCTTCTTTTTTTTAAGCCGTGGTGTCCATCATGTGTGAGAGGAGAATGTTCTGCTCCTTCGATCTCTTGTTGCTGGACTGCACGGTGACGTGGCCAGGGAACCGTTTTAAGACTTTGCTCCATGATTTGCCACCAGCTGAATATTGGCTTATCGTTTTTCAAGTGGGCAAATCCAGGCTATTACAAATGTAGCTTAGGAACGCTAACACTCAGACTAACAGAATTCAGAGGCACCGGGCAAAGTAGAAGGAAGAGCTCTCCTATCGGAAAGAAGCGATTCTCAACTCAAGTTTCCTCTCCCATTTCAGTTAATGTGTTATAATTTAATTAAAAATCAGGGATGCCTGGATGTCTCAGTCAGTGAGGCGTCCGACTCTTGATTTCAGCTCAGGTCATGATCTCAGGGTCATGAGATCGAGCCCCGAGTCGGGCTCGCTGGGTGTGGAGTCTGCTTGAGATTCTCTTTCTCCCTCCGTCTTTCCCTCCCTTCCCTCCCCCTGCCCCTTCGTTGTTCACAGGCTCACTCTCTCTGCCCCTCCCTCTCCATCCCTCTCAAGAAAAAGGAAACTCTTACTTTCAAGATATGTATCAACCGTCCCAAAGTCTGTCTTTATTTAAGTTAAACACCGTTATAAACGCTTGAGTGTCTCTCGGTTTCCTTTAAGGTGAAATTGAAATTCCTGGTCTTGATGTTATAACACTTCAAGTGGAACCCCGCCCCCCAGCAGTGCTTACCCACTCCCCACGCCCTTTACAAAGGCTGTCGTGCAAGTACCCGGCACCATATCCACCGAGTCTCAGCCCATCCTCGGAGCCTGCGTTAGTTATCTGTTGCTGTAAAACAATCACTTCTAACCCTGATGGCTTATGATGACATTAGCCCTGCATTATCTCTCCATTTCTGTGGGTCAGGAAATTGGGAGTAGCTTGGCTCCTTGGCTCTGACTTGACCTTGACCCACTTCCTGGCCATTCCCTTGGCAGGCAGGTCGGTGCCAGCTCTCGGCTGGAGGCCTCCATTCCAGAGTTCTTCCATAGGGAATGATTCCAAAGGCCAGAGCACAAGCTGCTATGGCCTTTACGATCAGCCTCAGAAGTCAGTCTGTCATTTCCACCATATTCTGCAGGCTGCACACAGCGCGATTTAAGAATGGGATGGGGGGGGCGCCTGGGTGGCTCCGTGTTTCAGCATCTGCCTTCGGCTCAGGTCATGATCCCAGGGTCCTGGGGTCGAGCCCTGCATTGGGCTCTCTGCTCAGTGGGGAACCTGCTTCCTCCTCTCTCTCTGCCTGCCTCTCTGCCTGCTTGTGATCTCTGTCTGTCAAATAAATAAATAAAATCTTTAAAAAAAAAAGAAAAGAATGGGATTTGGAAGGAGACCACGTGAAGGAGGGAGTAACAAGAGGTGTGGGTCACGAGGGCCACCTTGGATGCTCGCCGCCACAAAGCCTTTCTCACTGCAGCCACGCTCACCCTGTGCCACTCTCCACTCTCTGCAGACCTTCCCGACCCACCCGGGATCAAAGGAAACCCCAGTCCCCGCTATCCATACCGGCCAGGCAGCGCGTGCTGTCTTCGAGCGTAGAGTCGTCTCTCTAGATGAGTTACGCTCTAAATCACTCAAGGGCAAGGTTCTAGCCTCAGAATGCCCTTCACGTGGTTGGTATTAATGAAGATTTCTTAATCTTCATTACCCAGAATTAAGAAGGTGAATCTGCTGTGTATGATACATCCAAAACCTCCAACACTATTTATCGTTGGCTAAAGTTGTTTTGTATTCCTCATGTGTTCCTAAATTTGGTGTTAGTCATAACTGTGTTGCAACGGGGCCAAGTGTTCGTGGCATCTAGTCTGATGTTGCAGGTTGTGTCCGTGGTGAGACCTCAGGCACGCGTGTCCGTGGGAAGCCGGTGTCCCATCAGTGTCCTCTCACAAGGTACAGCGTGTCCTTGAGCAATCTCTGTTCCCTTCTGAATCAGTAGAAGATTGGATTAAACTCTGTATGGTCTTACTGTTAGGTTTCAGTCTAGTAGTTGGACTCTTTTAGAATTATAAATCCATTAGTGGTGCTACCAGGCAGCCCTCTGTCGTCTAGAACATTCCCTTCCCTGGCAAGGCCAGAGACGCGTGTTTTTGGTATTGGAGATGCCAAGCGATTTTGCCCATTAGAGATTTTATCTTTTGGATTGAGTTTGACGTCTCCAGTAGAGCATCCAAAAACCACAGTGATTGTGGATTAAGCGAGGCCAAGAATGTATTGATGGGCTTGAACGGGAACGTGTCGCTCTCTCCTGCCCTCCCCGCCTCCATTTGGGAGTTTTGAAAGAAACATCCCCATGGTTACTTTGCGGCTAAATTCTAGCCTGTCAACATAGTTAGCCTGTGTTATAGTAACTAATTCGAGGAAGGAACAGTCCGACTGGACGATAGAAAGACAGCTTCCCTGCTTTCAAGAGCAGGTAGGGACTTGAACGGACCCTAGGAAGCGTTTCCAGACGGAGCCTCTGGGAAGTGTGGTTCTCGCGTGTCTTTCTGCTTGTGGACGGTTCATGTGCAGAATGTCTTGAACAGCTCATTTCTCTCCTTAAAATCGTGTTTATGGTGTCTGCTCACTTACCAGTGCCTTTCTGGTTATATCCAGATAAAAGCCATTTATGACCTGGGTCCTGTTCTGCTGCGGGACACACCCCTGGGACCCGATCCCAGTGATCACTTCCTATCTGTGTCTTCAGAACGTATGGCCTCTTGGAAGGATGTGAAGGAAACAAGGCCACGCTGCCCACGCTAGCACATTTCAGGATAATCTCCCACCAGTTATCCTCAGTGACACCTAGAAGTCCTTAATTAAAAATTTCTTCTGTCTTTGTGGTTATAATCCTTTCCCAGCTTCTGTCTGCATATAAGTCACCCAGGGATGCTTTAAAGCAGAGACTCTGTGTCGGTCGATCTGGTCTGAAGGCCCCGTATGATGCTGGTCCACGCCCCATCCAGAGAGAAACTAGAGGCTTCATCCCCTACAAAACAAATCCTGAACGTCTGCTTGTTGAAAATCACGTCTGCAGCACCCCTAGGGCCAACCCGGGTCAGGATAGCCTGCCCCTCCTTGCCTGCCCTAAGCTCTGGCTTCTGTGGCATCTTCTTATTCTGTGAGCAGTTTCCTTTAGTCCGTCTCACCGGGTTGTAAATTTTGGCTGACAGAGACTATGGTTTATTAATCTCCGTGCCTCCTAATTCAGTCAGCATGGGACCCTGTTTACAGCTGGTGACTCGGCCGGCATGGGACCCTGTTTACAGCTGGTGACTCGGCCGGCATGGGACCCTGTTTACAGTTGGTGATTATTACGTGTTCAGTCACTTGCCAGGTGAATGAGTGGGTTTCTTGGAGTCTTCGCTCAAGAGCAGAGTTTGTGAAATTGGGGTGGGGGGGTGAAAGGCTGGAATCGTGAGACTGTGGCCAGACGGCTGCGGGGCTGGGGGGCAGGACGGCTGGCGTCATGTGTCCCGGAGCCCAGCTCTATCCCAGGGGTCCCGGGTTCCAGAGGATGCTCGAGAGATAACCGTGACTTCCTAAGAAATCACACCCCTCGTCGCTCCTTACTTCTCCTTTACCCCTTGGTTATATGTCTTCCACCTTTCTACCCCCTTGGGGAAATTTTACGTTAAATGTTATTTTTCTGTAATCTTTAATTACCTTTATACCTGAGCCACAACTCCCCTCAGAAGATGAAATTGAGAATCTGTAAGACAAGCAGCTCTAACTAACAAGACAGGCCCTCCTAGAAGCGTGGGGGTCTAACTTTGGAGGCCAGGTTCAAACACTTCCAAGCAGTAAGGATGGCCA
Organism: Enhydra lutris kenyoni; assembly: GCF_002288905.1. Lineage (NCBI taxonomy): Eukaryota > Metazoa > Chordata > Mammalia > Carnivora > Mustelidae > Enhydra > Enhydra lutris. The sequence goes on from NW_019154121.1 coordinate 29,188,114, forward strand.
CGCAGAGCCCATGGCCTTAGCCCCACGAGGTCTCCTGTATCAGAATGTCTGCTGTGGTTCAGGCATGTTGCTGTTGGCCTTGGAGAGGACAGCAGCAATGGCAACTGCTAGCAGCAGCGAGCCTTAGTGTAGCTGTGGCGATGGTGGCCGGGGCGGGACGTGAGCGTGGACGTGGTGGTGGTGGCCGGGGTGGGACGTGGGAGTTACTGTTTCACAGAATCATGAGCATCTTCACTCAGGCTTACAGCACCTCCACAGGCTCTTGTCGGGATAATAGCTCAGGAAGACGATGGAGATGCGGTGCCCGGAGCGGACCTTGGGCTTGCACACAGTAGGCCCCCGGGAGCGTAACCTTTGTAAAATCCCCACTTGTGATTTGTGGGAGAATCACCCAGCGTTGGTGAGGATGAGGAGTGACACGGTCACGCACTTTATTTACAGGGCGGATATTTTTCTAGGAGCTGTTTCTCACCCGATTCACCGTCAGAGCTTGCTTCTGCGTGTGTGTCCAGATCCCAGCCGCTCCTGGCTGCTCAGTGGCAGGCTGACCTTGGGCAAGAGCAGGTGCTAGCAAAGAGCTCATCGAGTTCAGATTTGCACTAATGGCCTCAGCTGGGGGCGGGAGCTGCTGGGGGCCCCCCAGGACTTCCCCCACCTCTGGTTCTGCTCTTTCCTTCTTCCTCTTGAAGTGGGGAGCATCTGAAGGAGACGCCCAGGCAGGTGCTGTGCTGGTGTCGAGGGAAGAGCCCTGGAATATTCTGGGCATGTTGTGTCGAAACATTTGCAGGCCTGGAGCTGCGCACACCCAGGTTGGACGTCTGGCTCTCCGGGTCCCTGGGTATGTGACGTCAGGCGCTCTGTCTGCAGCCCGAGTGCTCTGATCCCGTGGCGTGAAGGCAGCGCCGGCTGACCGTCAGCAGAGCCTTGGGAAGAGCAGACCCCCGGGGCCTGGCAGCCAGCACATCTCAGAACCTCACCCCCACAGTCACGTGGCTGCTGGGCTCACGCTGGCCCGCGCGTGGACTCTGCGTGGCTTTCCACCGGTCATTTCACATCCTTGAGTGGTGGTTTCTTGACCTGTAAGGAGAGGGATTTGGACTAAATCATCTCTTCATTGGGGGTGGGGGGTGTCTAAAGCCTTTGCTGTGTACGCGTTGTACACAAATACATGAAACTTGGGTGCCCCAAGTTTTGGGCCCATCCGGCCAGTTCCTCCAAACAGATCGTTAGAGGGGACCTGAACCCAGCCCCGCGTTCACAGGACTGCTGAGCGCCGCGTTGATGGCAGCGGCCCCCGTGCCCAGCGTGTGGAAGGCACTCGGGAACTATTTTGTTTAATGTTTGAAGTAACTGGCTGTTTCGCTCACAGCCCCAGGGAATAGGCGGCACTTTCTAATGGGTGTTTGGAGAGAGGTAATGGAGGGACAATTTAGCCGCGGGCAGGGCTAAGAGAAAGCCACCACAGTAAACGGTGACGCGTTCTGGGGCTGGAACAGAGGGAGGGAACTAGCACCGCTTGGCCGGGCAGCACCTGGCCAGGCCTCTGTGCCTGACTTTCTGGCCTCCTGCGAGAGCCTCCTGCTGGCCAAACCCAAAGAAAACCAAGACGACAAGGAAATGAGGTCGAGGCTGGCCACTGAGGTCAGCCCGCCTGGGCAAACAGAGGAGGGCCGAGGAGGGTGTGCCGGGGACAAAGGGGCAAAGGAGAGCGTGTGGCAGGCCAGAGAGGGAGCTGCAGGGGTTTGTGGGGGCGGGGCGTGCTGGAATATTCTGTTTGCTTTGGGACATTTCTTTACAGGCATAAGAAATAAGTGTCTATTTTGATCTAAGAGGTTTATCTATTCCAGCAATGAAGTTGATGGGATTAGGTACTAAAGATAATGACATTCTTCAAAACTAATGTTCACTCATCACTGACGGGTCTTATCATGACCGGCGTATTTGGGCCAGCTGGCTGGATTGGCTGATGGGGGTGGCGTCCAGGACCAAGGGGGCATGGGAGGTGGCGGGAATGATAAGGGTGTGGCTGCTGGGAGGGTGGGCTTGGACTGAGCTAGGATTGCTCCTTCCAGGGCACAGCAAGACTAGAGTGCCATCATGGCAGTAACACTCAGTCCTGGAGGACGACGGGTCCAGGGCAGAATTCCCCACGACGGGCTTGCAGTGAGGAAACGGCTTCTTCACAGTTTGACTCCAGACATTCCGAGTGCTTTGGTTTTCAGTGGCAAAGAGACGTTTAGCTTCCCTGAGCCCAGCACGTCGCGGCAAGGCACTGTCGGCCGCTGGCAGTCAGCCTGTTGAGAGATCGCCTCCCAAGACTGCAGAGTTGCCGTTAGTCTGTCTGTAGAAAACGTGTGCGCTCCTTGCTGACCCGTGTCAAAGATCCACCAAGCCAGACCCTAGCTAAAGTGGAAAGGGCAGATTTTAATCCATCACAACTCCTGAGATAGGAGAAGGAGGCCAGTGTGACCTGCGCTCAGCTTGGATCCGAGCAGAGGTGACTGGGAAGGGGGAAGTGGGGAGGGCGGGAGCTGGGCATTAGCAGAGACAGGGAAGTGAGAGAAGTCACAACGGCTGGTCAGTGCAAATGCCATGAGGCCAGCTGTGTCTGCGAGCTGGAAGCTATCCACACGAGAGTCTGGCCCTCCACAGACACGGGGTTGGGGTGGGAGACAAAGGTCCTGCGGGCAGGTGTTGGGAAGTACAGCAGTGTTTAGAGTCTGTGTAGACCAAGGTTGACACCTAGCAGAGAAGGGGCGCAGGGGAGTCTGGCTGGAGTTTGGGTAAGAAGAGGTCTTTGTTGGGGTACCAGGGGGCTCAGCCGTTAAGTGTCTGCCTTCGGCTCAGGTCATGATCTCGGGGTCCTGGGATCGAGCCCCGCATCGGGCTCTCTGCTCAGCGGGGAGCCTGCTTCCCCCCTCTCTCTCTGCCTGCCTCTCTGCCTGCTTGTGATCTCTGTCTGTCAAATAGTATATGATGGTAAAATGCTTATCGGCGCACAGAGAACTCTATTAAGAATTAGAGCAGATTCTTGATCTTGTCGTTGCCCCGTGACAACTGTGTGCTGTTCAGCTAATCGGACACCTAAGAGAATGTTTTTGTTTGTTTGTTTACCATCCATCTGCTCATTTGTAAAATGAAGCTGAGATCCTCCCACCATTCCTTTAAGAGTCCTCCAAGTTCCGGAACGGAACGCCCTCTGGGTGAGGCGAAGGTCAGGAGGGGAGTTTGCTTTGTCACGGTGGTTGTGTTCATACTGATTTATTACTATCTCGGAAGCCCATAAAGCTTTATGCGCATTCAAAGTCAATTATTTCTGTATTGTGTAGTTAAATGTAGATGAATCTCATCTTAAATTATCAGATCGGTAACTTCTTTCCTTAAGCAGGTAAACAGACTGACTCGGGAGCCACTTCCTGCTTCCTTCCTGTTCCTTCCCTCAAACCAGCCATTGTGTTGTCTTGGGGTGATCTCATGGTCTTACCAAAGGACCAGGTACAGAGTTTAACAGATTACAGTAATGCATTGTGGGAGCCTTCCAGAAATGGCTTAAAAGTGTTGTTATTTTTCACATTAAAACCCCTGGGGACAACAGCGAACAGAACTTAGGAAGTCCTCCAGTAGGTGTGAACTGGTAAAACGAGCTGTAAGGACTGGGGCATAACCATGTCAGGGTTCGTGTCTTCTGGACGTAGGTGCTTGGTGCAGCCCTGAGCACCTTCCCTTAGGGGGCTCAGCTTCTGCCTGGATTTGGGCACCGGGGCCCATCTGTCACGAGTTGGGGCGGCAGCAGCTCTGTCCTGGGCTCACTAGCGGTGGAGGGATCTGGGTGTGCGTTGACCGCAGGTGACTGGGACCTCTTCCTCCCCTTCAGTTGTAGGTCTGTTTGAAAACCATCGTGCATCCCCGTAAGCACCAATTGACAATAAGTTTGAGTGTTAGAGAGCTAAAACAAAGGGTGAGATTTCACTACAAAAACTTAGATGCTGCTTGAGGATTGGACTGAGCCCCGGGGCTGCTGCAAAGACATGAAAGTGCTGAGCGGATCAGGCTAGAGTTCATGTCTTCTTCCCAAGACAGTCGCTGGGGTTACCCTCTAACTTCAGCTCCTCCTCCGGCATAAAGCCGACCAGCGGGAGAACGCTCAAGCCGAAGCTTAGCGTTTTGTATTTCTTGTTAGAATATGGAGTAGAGGATGGGAAATCAACTGATTACAGGACTCCTGGGGCCTACATTCAAAAAAGAAATTTCACAATAAAAACTTGGTTATTTATTCAGTTGAAGGTCTGCCAAGTACAGTTTTGTGGGAATTTGGTGAGTTGTGATGATATGACATCTGAGGAGGGCACCATTCTGCAACGGAGACAGGTAAATGTAGAAATTGCTGTTAGTCTCCCTCCATGCTGGTCATTGTGCTTTCGACGGAGGCACGTCTCAGCCCTTTGGGAAGGTTAGAGTCAGGATATATGGTTGGTGGGCTTCTGCGACACGTGGTCCCTGCACACTCTTCACTGGCTTGGTCCAGAGACCCAGAAAGGAAGCGTGTCGTAGGGTCAAGGTCATAATGTCCTGGCTCCTCTGCTACAAGAAGGAGGTTTGGAGGGAGAGACCTCCACTGAGACCACCGAGAGACGACTTTGGAGAAAAATCAAGTGGGTTATTTGAAAAGCGGAACCTTAAATACACAGAAACAAAGCTTGTGTGAGTAGATCATTGAACACAAAATTCCAAGAGAATCATTTCCTATACTAGGCAGATTGGTTAAGAGAGTAACGTGTGAGATTGACCAAAAAGTCCCCACTTCCTCTAGTAATGCTCTTAATTCATGATTCAACACCAGGTTTATTTTCATCTGAAATTATTTTGGTAAAAGCCTCTATGCACATAAAGATGGCAACCAAGATCATGACTTTCATAAGCGTATAAAATACTTTTATTTTATAATCTCGTTTTCACTTTGTTTTTTCTTTTTCCCTCTGCCTCCCGTCCTTCAGTGGGTGGTTGTTGAGATACAGTGCATCAGTGTCTTTATCATTCACTGTCTCGAGTGAGGAATAAGGGCATTCTGTATTTTAGATTTTAAACAGTTTCTTAAAAGGCTTGAAATTCACATGCTTTTGATAATAGTTTTTGTGTAATAAACTGAAACTTTATGTCTCATGTTTCATGGATGGTTGAGATATTGATGAATACGCATTCTTTTTATTTGGTGGGGTTCTTTCTCCCTCCTTCCCTCCCTCCATCCCTCCCTTCATTCTCTTCTTAGAAATAAAGTTCCTTCTAAGAGTTCAACAAGATCGTACTCAAAGATCCGGTGCTCTGAAGGCAACCTCAGCCCTCAGAAGGGGCTAAGATCGGGGGGGAAATGTCTAACATGCTAACTAATATTGCACATTGGTCTTGGCAACGTATTAGGAACATCTCATATAAAGCAAACCTTAGCTGGTTTGTGAGTGGTATAGAAGCTCTAAATCCATTACAGTATCTTTTAGTCTAAATTATGAGCGTTTTGTACTTCATGTTACTACTACAGCCGAGTCAGTTCACTTAAAGGAACCTAGATAAATGTACAGCTCTGTGTTGCAACGCTTGAATAAGAGTGATTCGGCAGGTGAAAGAGGCGGTTGAGAATTAGGTGTGACTTCTGTTGAGAGATTTTTGTCGAAAATTGGAGAGTATGAATTCTTCATAGACTTCGACAAAACACTTGCAGTGTTATTGCAGAGAGACTTTGGAGTCAGAAATCAGCTGCGACTCTTGGCCCCTAGAGATAGAAAAATCGGTCTACATTTTTATTTATTCCGAACATCCCCTTTTGAGCCTGGCACTCCTCAAACAAATTAGACATTTCGCTAATACAGAGCGAGTGATTGAGCATTCAGAGAAGGATTGCATTTCAAAGCTAGAAATAATTCTCAAGAATATCCAGTCCTATTTCCCTAGACGATGTAGTCAAAATCCGTCTGATTTAGGTCTCAAAGACTTGGTCTCGGTCCCCTTCTGCTGCCTCACATCTGTGTGACCTCGGGTAAGCCACTTAACCCCTCTGAGCTTCAGGGCCCCAGTCGGTAAGACAGGGATGATTTGTGTCACCCTTGTTTCCATCCACTGAAGTGAATTCTGTGAAATCCATTCGAGCTTGTCAGTGGAATTCAAGCATGAGCAGATCAAAGCCTTTTTGGAAGTTTTAACAAAACAACTACAGAGCTGCCTGCTGGGCCTGGCCCCTGGCTCTTCAAGGCCCAGGGGCTCCGCACACCTGTACGTATGGAGAAGTCGCAGGGACCCCGGTGCTCAGATGTTGGGGGTTCCCACGGTAGGTGGTTCTGCTCTGGGGCAGCCTTGCCAAGGGACAGCCTGGTAACAGGACTTTTCTCTGTAAGCCGTGCAGGAGACTTTGTTCCATGAAGCAGTGACACACACAGTAGGTCCACCCCCATGTGGTAACATGGGGACTGTTGATGTGAGTTAAATCTTTTCCACTTGGGAAACAAGCACTGAGTGTCCCAACAGGTGAAAGCACTGGGGGCTCTAGACCCGCAGTGATGGGTCCTGGTGAGGTCACGAGGGCTCTGGTCCCACAGTGACGGGTCCTGGTGAGGTCACGAGGGGCTCTGGTCCCACAGTGACGGGTCCTGGTGAGGTCCCATCCCCAACATGCGTGCTCTCCGGAGCCCTCCGAGGAGATAGGCCAGTACTTCAAGATGAGTTGCATCTCCAGGGAAAGTGCTCATCAGCTCCTGGGAGACGTAACAGGGAAGAAAGAATGTGTTCGTCCAGGAATGGGGATGAATGGGGTGTGGAGGGGCGGGACGAGTGCTCTGGGCTGTGACGAGTTGGTGGGTTTGACCGTGTGGGGAGAGAAAGGAAGCTGGCCAAGGCTTTCGGGGGAGCAGGAGCAAAGACCTACGCCCAGGGAAGGATAGTGCTGAGAACGGCGCCCAAGGATGCTGCTGGGAGCCATGGGGCATCAGGTGGGAAATGCCCATATGGACCCCACAGTTGCGGGGGTACGGGAGGCCTAGGGGAGTGGGAGGGAACCTGTGTTCCATCAGGGGCAGTTGCAACAAGCCTGGGACCCCCAGCTCCCTGGAGTCTGCAGGAGAAGCCCTGCCCTGAAGAGATCATTCTGGAACTCGTCAAGGCCTCTGGCTCTGCCTTCTCAGATGGTTCCTCTAGTCAACACATAGGCTCTGTTTTTCTAACTACTACAACTACTACTACTACCACCACTACTACTACTATTTATTTATTTATTTATTTATTCATTTATTTTTAAGAGAGAGAGGATGAGCGGGAGGGGCAGAGGGAGAGGGAGAAACTCAAGCCCACCCCACACTGAGCGCAGAGCCTGACACAGGGCTCGATCCCATGACCCTGAGATCACAGCCTGAGCCCAAACCGAGAGATGCTTAACCACCTGCGTCGCCCAGGCGCCCCTAACTTTGTAAATTCAGTTCCTTGCGGTTGATACTTAGGACCTGCCATTTCTCCCAGAGTCTGTCCCGTGATCCAGCACAGGCGGGAGTTCCCCTTCGCTCTGTGTCCTGACCCCAGTCCCGGCCTAGAAACCAGATCTCCTCTGGTACAGACACTTGTCCTCTCCACCCTCCACTTCCTGGGAAAACGGAGTAATAATTGGCAAGTGTCTCCGTAACGTGGCTTCTGCTGTCCAAGTAATTCAAAGAATGAATCCCGGAAATAACAGTCGAAGTGGTCCCATCTTCTCGGGTTAATGTGTGATGATCGTTAACAGGGCTACTGTTAAGGAGTTAGGTTCTAGTGAGTTCCACGTACCGAGCTGGCTGGCTTTCGGTAACAGGGTTCGTCCGATGATTCCCCTGAAAGTTGCTTTCACGATGCCGCTGTTGTACGAGAACACAGCGTGCTCACGAATGTCCCTGCCTTCGCTCACGACAGCCACTGCTTATTAGTATGAGATCGCGGCTCCGAGTCACCGGCTTGTCGCGTCTCCCACGCTCCGAGGGCCAAGGGATTCATGGGGGATGATGAGGTCCTCCTAATAAGGATACTCTTCTTTCTTGACATCCATGTAGGGGCTTCGAGAAGAAAATAATTCTGCTCTTTTCAGTCGGGAAGGAAAGGGCTTTTGCTGACGTGCTTTACCCTCTTCGGATGGACAGCCCTTTAGCCGCTCCAACAGACTTTGTAACCCACTTGAGTTTTGTGTGTTCGCCGGTAGGAGCCGGCCTGCCTGACCCTGCGCGTGCGGAGTGTGGTCTTCACCTTTCGTCTGCTAAAGCTATGCGAGACCCCGGGGAAGGCGCGGGGCGCAGCGGGTTCTCTGGCGATGACGTTGCTGGTCACGCCGAGGACTTCTGCCGAGGGGGACAGACGCGGGACGTGAGGGCGCTGCTGCTTACGATCCGTGCGCGGATACTGTGGATACATGAAGCCCGTCAAGGGGCAGGGTTTGGGCGCTGGTGCCACTAAGGGTGCCGGCAAGAATTCCGTGCGGGCATGTCTCCAAGCCGTCCTATAATACGCCAAGGAGTAGAATTTTGCATTTGAAAACCTGCCATCACAAACCCTGATTTTCACGCAGTGGTCAAGTGTTGTGGAGAATGTGGATTTGGAGTTGGGCTTTCAGTCATCCGTGGACAATCCCACTGATACTTCTAATAGGTAGAAACCGTGTGTGTCTCTTAACACTCTAATCTGAGCATCGGAAGATCGGCTTTCCTTCGGATCTCTGCAGCTAACAATAACCACCCGAAAAACTCAAGTTTTCCCACCTGCCAGAGGGAAGACTCCAGGCAGGAAGACAGAGTCTCTTAGGAGTTTCAAATAAACGAGCGTCCAGCTTTTAAGGAAGTCACTGAGCCCTTGCAACAATGAACACAGACCCAGTGACTGACTCGAGAAACGCCACATGGGTGACCGTCATGTCACGTGTCATAGACGTTCATTCTCATCGTGCAGGATAGCTGCAGCGTAAGCAAGCCCTTCTGGCCGAGCGGTTTAAGGGATCAGAGAAAAGTGCGTTGCGATCAGTCAGTAAAGCAGTTAGTCCTTTAGGATGTATACGAAACACTGTATGTGTCCCTATGGCACGAGGTTCCCCGGAGGGACTTCCTGCTTCGTTGGAAAGGGGCCGGTCTCTGCGGAGGGCAGCTGGGTGTCACCGTCTGTAAATGCTGCATCATCTCGGGCGTGTGGCAGACTTCCCGGATGGTCTGTCAGAGACGTGGCGGGAAACCTAATCCGCCTTGAGTGTCAGGAGACAGCCGGGAAGGACAGTTGCCGAGCTGTGGGCAGGGTGGCAGGAGCCATCAGAGGCGAGGCCCCAGGGGATAGCAGCAACCCCAAATGACACCAGCCCTGAGCCAGGACCCAAGGAGGGGAGCATTCTCTTCGGGCGATGCGGTGGAGGCTGCCTCCTCCAGGCAGACTGGGCAGAGCCAGAGAGCCCCGCAGAGGAACCCTGGGCCCGTGCTCCCCTCCTTCCCAGTGTCTCCTGCGTGCCTTCTGTTGGCCAAGCAGAGGCCCAGCAAGGATGTGCAGGGATGGGTTCGTGGGGCTCCAGGACGGGAGCCCAGCAGAGAAGAGGCAGGAGGAAGTGCAAGGAGGTGCCCCTGACGGGAGACAAAGTGCAGGGGGGGGCGGGGTGGTCTACTGGAGACATGGCAGAGGCCTTGGTCGGGGGTCCCAGTCGGCCCAGGAATCTGCGTGTTAACATCCCATTGCGTCATTTCGAGAAATATGCGAAGTTACGTCAAGTACCGTTATCGAATCCCCGGCTTTCTGCTGCACTAGAGACCAGACAGTTACTACCTCTTTTGTCTGAGAACCTCTGGGTCACTGGGTCACTGCCTGTGGAGACGTGAGCCACTTCCTGCCTGGGCCGCTCTGCTGTGACTAGACTCATGACCGTGGCGTTCCTCCCTGGGCCCCGTGTTCCTTTCCGCCAGGCTCCCACACGGCCCCTGCCTCTGTCGTTTCATATCCCAAGTCAGACCACTGTCCCCACTTTTCCTTTCCTGTCCCTGTGTCACGGCTCAGACACACGCCTCGGGGTCTTGTAAACTGTGGTCGTGTTTTCTCAGTAAACTTTATCTATAGCAATAAAGCTGTCCTTAAGATCTCTCTGACTGCGATATTTAAAGTCAGCGGGTCATGAAATCATAATTTAAAGTGGCCTGGTAAAGGCGAAGTAAAGAACAAACCGTCTGAATTTTGTTTGGAATCTGAACTCCCCCATCCCATTCCTGACGCCTGCACCTGCCAAGCAGCTGGGATGGGCCAGCGCCCCTGCAGAAGGGGGGTCGGCGGGACCTAGGTGAGAGTGGGCCCCGCGAGCCCCGTAGAGAGGCTCCCACAGCCTGCACTTTCCCTTTCTTCCTCGTGCAGAGCTGTGACTTCAAGCGCCATGTGGCCTCTCCCAGCGGGGTCCTCCCCCTGTGCCTTTGGGGTCGTGTGACCTTCTCTCTGGGCCTCCCCTCGAGGCACCCAAGTTCCTTCCTTCCTGTTTCTACTCGTCCCCGCCTCTGCTCACCTGCGCCGTGCGGGGCCGTGGTTCCCGTCGTGAGCATTTTCTAATCAAAGTGCTTTTACTGGTCTGCGCATCTGCAGGGAAACGGGGATTTCGCCCCCGGATGGCTGCGTGTCTCCAGCGTTCTCCAGCAAGGCTGGTGCAGACCCTGAAACGGGTCATTGCGGGTCTTGTAAGAGCTCATGGCTACTCCCCAGAGGAGAGACTTTCATTCACGTCCTGGATTAGGGGCACGTCGGAGGCTCAGTCGGTGGGGCGTCTGCCTTCAGCTCAGGTCATGATCCTGGGGTCCTGGGATCAAGTCCTGCGGTGGGCTCCCTGCTCCGCAGGGGGTCTGCTTCTCCCTCTCCCTCTGCTGCTCCCCCTGCTTGTGCTGCTCGCTCCCCCCGCCTCTCTCAAATAAATAAAATCTTAAATAAATAAATCCTGGAATCCAGGGCTATTAAGAGCTTGTGAGAGAACGTGGTAGAGGGCATTGAGAGACAGAACCCACTGTCTCTCTAGCGAGGACCGGCCTCACCGGGGCTTCCTCACCAGCCAGGGCCACGCAGAGTGGAGCTTTCCCCACGGGTCCGCTCTTAGCTTCCTCCGGCCAGTTACCATCGTGCTGGTGCGTTTAGCACCTTTATGAAAAAATAAGAGCCAGCAATAAGGAAGATTAAGTAAATGATCCAGTGAAACAGAAAGAGGGACGTGCGTCCGAGGGACTGACGTGATGAATATCGGTGGCCGTGTGTCAGTTGCTAAATGTTATTTAAAACTTGTTCTTGCCGTCTTAAAGTCCTGTGTTGTCCTCCTGAATATGGAAATGCAATGATTAGAAAGCTGTCTTACCATCCTGAGATCTACGCACCATTGATTTTGTAATTTGTTGCTACCTTCTACTTACAGTAAATGGTCCATGATACATAAAAGAAATTTATGTCTGAGCTTTTCACGGAGAATAAATATTAGAAAGAAAACACATTTAGACAGTAGACTAGAGCAGAGGAATGGGAGATCCCACGCTCAGTTTGTGTAGCTCGTTTTCTCCCGATAATGTCGTACTTGCTATGTGAATATTTTGCCTGTTGGGTATTTGATTCCACCTTGCCCTGATAACGGATACATTTTAAGGCCTGGTGGGCCACGGAACTCACCCTGGTCTTTTTCAGTGCATTTTCCCCGATGTCAATAAACAAATGAAAAAATTAACGCTTGCCTTCTTCTGGAAGTTATCAAAGGGGCTTACGACACCCTTCAGTGACGTCTCGTTGCATTGAGGGCTAAACACAGAAGACACAGCACTGTCTCCAAGGCAGGTTTTAGGGGTGCCCCCCCTCTGGTGACACCGCAGCAGGTCTCACGCTGGCTTCTCTGTGCTCTCCTACATGCAAGCCCCCCCCCAAGCTATTCACCTGGCTAACTCCTGCATACCCTCCAACTCTCAAGGTAAATCCCGAGAGCCCTTGGCGCCACTCCCATCGTGATGCCCCCCGGAGCACCCTGACGTATGTCCTCAGCGCTCATCTCACCGTGGCGTTGCAGTGGCCTGCTGTCTCTCTCCCTCTCTCTCACTGGAGGGAGCACAGGCAGGTGTCCCTCTCCTTTGCCACTCCTGGCCAGAGCATATGCCGTACCATTGCTGTTCACTGCCACGGTCAGCCTTTACCGCTGCCACACAGTACGGGACAAAAACTGGATTAACGTGTAAAAACTAGAACCATGAGCTCTCTCGAGGTGGAGAAAGAGCGATCGCCAGTGCCTCCAAGCTCCTACGTATTTTCCCCCTTTTCCCATCACCACTGCCCTTTGCTTTGAGCTCTCGAATATCCTAGATATTATGGAAATTCCTTTCGTGCTTGTCTTCTTAGACCAAGTATGAAGTCCGTCCTTAGAGTGTCGTCTTGCCCCTTGTTCGGTTTTATATAAATGAAAGTGCTCATCATAGATCCTTTATGTCCGGCCCAGGTCCCTTAAAATTCTGTCTGTGAGATTCATTCGTGCTGTGCTTGTGTGAGTTTGGTATTTTTGTCGAGGTGTAGCATTCTGTTATACGGCGCAGAACACCGAGGTAGGCGAAACAAGGACAATGACCTCCCAAAATGTCTGCATCCCAATCGCCAGAACCTGGGAACGTGTTAGGTCACCTGTCAAAGGGAGGGTTCAAGTGGCGATGGAATCCAGATTGCTAATCAGTTGTATTTCTGTGGCTAATAATTTCCCTGTTGCTAGCAATCCTTCCGTTAGACTGAACTATATGAAAATGAGTATCAGTATTAGGCCATTTTTTGATTATAAAAACAGCTGTCAAGTATGGATCTACTGAATAAATCCCCTTCTAGGCCAGCTGTGGTTTAAAAATGCAAGAACTTTCTTTTTGAGTGACTTGGTACCTAAGAGAGTGAATATCTCAGGAAGACCCCATCCTCTTCAAGACTCAGAAAAGCAGTTGTACCAACTGTCCTGGCCGGCGTTTGCTTCAGCTTGAATTCTCCCCCTCCTGGTACAGAGGGGGCCACCCGCCAGTGATGGTCCGTGATGGCAGGTGTAGACCACGGAGGATCTCATGAGGTAACTGCTGTGTTTCACTCAGAGTTTTGCTGGAAGGAGAGCTACCTACTGGTGGAAGAAAGGATCTTTTCAAATAAAATGATATGTCAAATCAGCAAATTCCTTGTTGTGAAATCATAATCCCATGAGTAGTTACAGTTATCACCTGGGTTTTGAGTGTAGGTTTGGCCAGAATATGCCACAAAAACTGGGGCATGTGACTTCCTTAGCGAGCGCCCAGTGCCATCTTCAAGATGGAACGTTCTAGGCAGTTTGCGATGCTGGCCTGGTGTCTTCATGGCCCTGCGTTCAGCTGCTTCATTCCCAAGCTTCAGAGATGCAGTCAAACTAGCTTAAGTAAAACGGGAGATAAAAAATCTCATAAAGAAACAGGAATGTCTGGGGCACCTGGGTGGCTCAGTGGGTTAAGCCTCTGCCTTTGGCTCAGGTCATGGTCTCAGGGTCCTGGGATTGAGCCCCGCATCGGGCTCGCTGCTCAGCAGGGAGTCTGCTTCCCCCTCTCTCTCTGCCTACCTCTCTGCCTACTTGTGATCTCTGTCAGATAAATAAATAAATAAAATCTTAAAAAAAAAAAAAAGAAGAAGAAATGGAAAACCAGGAGGAAGCCTTCTGTCTACCTCTTGTCTGGGTTCCTCTGTCTCTCCAGCTCCTTCTCCCCGTTTTGTGAAGCTGCTCTATTTCCCCCTGAACCCACAGGCCATGTGGATATGGGCACTTCCCCGCCCCTCTCCGTCCTCAGGTTTCAGGACCGTCCACTCCTGTAAACGGCAGACTCTGATCCCTCCCACAGGGAAGCCTGGAGCGGATTTCTGACCCAGCCGGGCCTTCCCTGTGGCTGCAGAGGGGAGGGCCAGGCTCGTGGCGCAGAAATGCGGTGCCAGCACCCACGGGTCGGGGAGGACAGCCGTGGAGACCTATTCCACCCCGGTGTTTAATCAAACAACTTCTTTTTTTTTTTTTTTTTTTTTAAGATTTTATTTATTTATTTGACAGAGAGAAACAGTGAGAGAAGGAACACAAACAGGGGGAGTGGGAGAGGGTGAAGCAGGCTCCCCACGGTGCAGGGAGCCCGATGCTGGGTTCGATCCCGGGACCCTGGGATCACGACCCAAGCCACCCGGGTGCCCCTTCCAACAGCTTCTGCACTGAGCTGGAAGATGGTGTCAGGGTGGCAAGCCCTTTTGAAAGCCTGAGCTCAAATTATTTTTGTTGCTGCTGCGAAATTGCTGGCAGTTACTGCCTTTTAGGCTTGTTGGTTAGTTACTTGATGTTTATGGAGCGCCCGAGGGGGATTTTTGACATGGGGAAGTTGAGCTTGCCAAAATGCTGTCCAGGTTAGAAAAATCGGTCTCGAAATTGCCTGTGGGGTTCAGCGGGTCTCTGCAAAGAGGGCTGTTAGGAGATCGGAAGGCATTGTTCTCACTGGCCGCAATTTGGAAAATGCAAATATGCTTGATTGCAAATCCGCGACTCACTTCCGTCGCCACATTCTCACTGAAAGGGATTTCTCTGGAGCCTGAAGTTTTGTGAAACTTCTGACTCCGATCAGGTCACAGCACCGTTGCTCTGGGGGAGTTATGCAATACGATACCTTTAAAAAGTTCTGTCAAAACAGATGGGGCAGACTGAGGTCTGAAGGTCAGAATCACTTCCGTTTTGAATCAATTTCAAAAAGAATCTGTTAGACACCGTCGGTTAAACTCAAGAGTCTGCAGTAATTTGAGCTCTGGTGTGGAGTTTGAAATAAAAAATAATGAGGAAGTTTTCAGAGTCACATAATGGCCATCAGGAATTTGCCTGTTGGGTTTTGTTTGGAAGCCCCGACAGGGCTGGTGGAGCAGGAGCGCGCTCTGGGGGAAGAGTCCCGCTGATCCGCGTGGGTTTCAACGTGCCCTGCCCTCCGGCAGTCACGCCAAGTCCTGTGGTGTGAAATAGCTCCAGCCGTTTCCAAATTCATGGGAGAAGAGGCAAGTCGATCCCAGATCCATCCATAACAGACGAGCAGAGAATGGTCCGCGGAGAGCCCCCGGGGGCCCAAGTCGTGGGGCAGAGAGGAGGGGTTGCGAGGAGGAGACCTGAGAGGAGCCAAGGGGAAGGGGCGGGCCTGAGCGTGGTCTGACCGTCCCGGGGATTGCCCTCTCCCTTCCACGAAGATAACGGCGACTCTTAATTAACTGCTAACCCTCAGCAGGAGGGCCTGCCGGCCAGATTTAAGCTCTCATTAGTGAAATCAGCACAGGGTTTCGAAGGGCGAGACTCCGGCTGTCCCCACCAGCGCCGCTCCCCCAGGCGCACCACAGTGGTGGTTCCCGCGTCTCCGAAATGGCCGCTTAGCCCGCCCACGTGCTGCTGCCATCGCAGAGTCACTGCCGGGGAGTTGGCCTCGGCTCGTGTCTGGTGACCACAGGCCCCTCCATTCCTCACAGTCACAACGAGCGAATGCACGGCTCGCATCCAGGAGACGCGCGACCGGCGGACGCGTCACAGGTGTTTGGCAGTCCCAGAGGAGGGGAGGGTCTCAGGACACAGAAGACCCTCCCCAGTCGGAACACAGGGGGCTTCATCGGGGGTGACCTCCGCCTTGCCCCCGCGCACGCTGGCTTGTGTCTCCAGGTCCAGCCGGACGTGTGAGGCCAGGCTGGCTGCTGCTTCATGGGTGTCCCCTGGAAAACTGACACCACCCAGGAGCTAGACTTGGGTCTGGTGATCGTCTAGAGAAGGCCTCTTCCAGGTCGGGGAGCTGCGGAGCGTCTTCCCGTCTTGATACACTTCCGCAAGCCGCCTGGGCGGGGAGGAAATTGATGGGCTCCAAGATGGACTCTTGTAAGGAAAATAATGGGATTCACTTCCTTCCTCCCTAGTGAGTGGGCCATCTGGTCGACCCCTCTGCCTTTAGCACAGGGAAATAAAGTGCGCTGTTGCCAGCTGTCCCCACCAAGGCCAGCACGGCTGGACCTTTGCCGTCCCCGTGGTCCCCACTTTCCTGCTGCCACGCGATTGCTCTGGCTTCCGCAGCTTCCCGACGCTGGTCTTCCTCTGTTAGGAAGACCCCTCGGTGAAGCCCCTTCTCCCCTCACCCCTGCTAGACGCGAGACCCCTTCGGTCTTGTTAGCTGTGCGGGACTATATGTACATTCACAGAAAACAAACACTCCATGACGTGTGCCCAAAACATTCAGGGTGGGTATTTGCTGCCTGGGGGACGTGTGTCTCGCCGTGGAGTGACCTGGCTGTGGCCTTGGTCATCCTACTGCGGGGACCCGACAGAGATGATGATACCCATTTCCCCTTGTGAGAGCTGGGAAGCGGCCAAAAGAGATGGAATTCCCTGTGTTTTGGTTCTTTTTAACGTATCAGAAATCTGATGTGTTTTTGAGTTCTTCCCATAGTGGTTATCAAATTGCACTGAAGCATTATTTCATAGCAACAGTGATCAATCGTGAAGCAATATCTTATGTCTCTACAAATGTTATCAACTTTAATGTGTTTCCAAACACACTTGCATTGGGTCCTAACACCCAGGCACTGGGTTCCTTTTGTCCTCCTTTCCTTCTTTGCTTTTTCGTCCCATCCCTGCAGCCTCCCGTTTCTCTGATTTCTGAATAATCACTTCAGATGTTTCCTGAGAATCTCTACTCCTTATCATAAGGCACAAGGTGTGACAAAGTCAGCGGGGGTGTCTCGTGGGAGGGGAAAGCTCAGGCCAAGATAAGGCAGGTTGGGTTTGAGCACAGACGGGAAGGGCCTGGCAGACACGCACCGTGACTCCTACTTAACCCACTCACGGGACACCGCGGGCCTTTCACTGTTATTGCCATCCGCGTCTTCCATCTCAGTTGTACCACGGACACACAGACTATCTAGCTCTGTTCACAGATTCCTAAGATAATAACATTCTGAAAATGTGAATTTTATATTTTTAAAACAACCAAACAGCCTAGGAAAAGGCTAAGTTTGTTTCTCCTTCGCTTGGTTGGGTTTGTTTTCTCTTTGCCTGAGTTAGGAATAAGTGTGAGCAGCAACTGTGTCTCTAGGGACGAGGCAAGTGCCAACGATAGGTGTCACTTTGCATCACATCTGTTGGGAGTGGCTGCGGTTTATGGCCTCGCCAGTGGAGCCGGGTGTGTGTCCCTGCTCTGCTTTCCGCGTCAATCCACAGTGTTTTTTCTGCCAGACATGCCAGCGAGTGACAAAGTCACTTCTTCCAGAGGCATCCGCGTGTCCATTCTTCCATCCTGGAGGACTGGGCCACAGCCCCGGAGCGCGGTGGTGTCTGCAGTTCTGTCTCAGGCACAGGAACGCCAGCACACCCAAGTCGCTCACGGCCCGGTGGTGACACAGATATTCCATACATAATTTAATAGTGCAGTCGTGTTCCAGAAAAGCATTTATGAAGTGCGATGGTTGTGTCCAGATGGAGGAAAAACGAGCTCTGCCTGTGAAACCACGCACAGTGTCCCAGACGTGGGAGATGTGCGTCTGGGCACGAGCTTTGTTTCCCACGGTCCTGGAGACCGGAAACCCACAGTCAAGGCGCAGGCTACAGTGTCCGGGGCCCTTCCTCCTTAGGTTGCTGGTGGCGCCTTCTTCTGTGTCCTCTCACATGGTCTTTCCTCCATGCATGTGTGTAGACAGGACGCAAGCTCTCTGCTGTTTCTTCTCATAAGGGCACTAATCCCGTCTCAGGGCCCCACCCTCGTGACCTCATGTAACCCTCATTTCCTCCCAGCGGCGCTCTGCCATGCATCATCACATTGTGGGTTCAAGCTTACACTTGTGTTCAGGAGGGACACAGTTCAGTCCGGAGCAGCCTGACGTCCTTCCTCTCGGCTGTACTTCTTCTAGTTTCTGTTCAAATGTCACTTCAGTAGAAAATCTCTCTGGCCTCCTTATGTACAAACAGGATGCAAGCCCCCTCCTTGACCCCATTGTCCTGCCTTTTTCTTCCCTTAGTGGGTCTATCATTTATTGTCATGCGCCATCCCTGACCTAGAATACAAGGAAGGAAACGTGGAAAAGTGAAAACCGTTCAGCTTGCTGGATCGACAGCCATGTAGTCTGTTTTGTTCACTGCTATACCCAAGGTTCTCGGGGCAGGACTGGTCGTGGAGCCACTAGATAGACTAGTGTTGGATGGACCGGTGGGTGCAGGGTGGATGGATGGACGGAGAGATGGACAGGTGGACGGATGGATGGCTGAACGGATTGATGGATGGGTGAAAGGTTTGAACCCACCTCGTTACAGCAAACCACTTGTCGTAGACATGCGCTTCCGTTTTACTGGGTCTCCGAGATAAGCCTGTGGTACCAAACAAACAGGGAGTGTCTCGCATTCTCATTTTCACTGTTCTAGGCAGAAATATATAATTCTGCCAAGAAATGCACTACTGAAGCTTAACGTTTCAGGGGATAATTTATTAACTTGTCTTGTCCTTCATGGGAAGCAGGGTCAGCTCTGCTCAAATTTTCCATAAGTCAGCTCCTGCACGTTAAGATGAGGAAGTCATTTGAATCTGGGAGCCAAATGAGATGTTCAAGGAAGCACAAATTCATCTTCATTCTAACTCAAGAAACGTCTCTATGCTCCAGTTACTCCCATGTAGAAATTAAATGTGCATATAGACCATGACTAGAAAGGAAAATGGGGAAAATGAAAAGTTCTATTTCCTTGGATTAGCAAGATTATACATGATTTGTTTCCTCCCTAACTTGTTTGCTATTAGTATCGTTACAATAGTGTTTGTGTCAGTTGAAAAAGAAATTACCTGTGCTGTGAAAAGTGAAATTTGGCAAATGAAAATGGAATTTAATAAAGAATATCTGCTTTCATGTGGGTAAAATTGCCTTACCTCTGGAATGTGTGAGAATGCCACCTGGAGGGCAATACGGTGCATTGGTCCTTATGAAACGCTGTCGTTGGGGCACCTAGGTGGGCTCAGTGGGTTAATCACCTGACTCTCGGTTTCCACTCCGGGCGTGATCTCAGGTCGTGAGATGGAGCCCATATCAGGCTCTGTGCTGAGCATTGAGCCCACTCAGGAATCTCTCTCTCTCTCTCTGCCTCCAACCCTCCCCCCTCCCTGTTCTCTCCTGCACCACAAAAAACGGGATGGGAAGAAGGGAGGGAGGGAGGGAATGACGGAGGGTGTCTGGTTATCTATCGTACATTCTCCAACTCAATAATATATACTGAACTGGTTGTCAGTGCAGAGTATTCTTTTAGTCCGGTGGACAGGAGGAAGCAGAGTGGTGGTCCCCTCTCCAGAAGCCCTTGCCTCCTTTCCATTTCCTACCCTTGAGTAACAGCCTCATAGCTTTGCATCTCTCTCTTCCATCCTCTTTGTGTTCATAGAATTTTTACTCTACTGGTCATTATAAGGCATTTATTTCCACCTTCCTTTCTGGAAGGACAAGACCTCCAGGACCCCCGTTATGTGTTCACCAGCCAGTGCAGTTCCTGGTCAAGCAGCTCATTCTATCATGAGGAGAGGTACTAATGGTTGGGAATTTTAAAGTGGTACCGAAACACGATTCTACTATCTGGGACTGTACAGAGTAAGTCTCCTCTGTCTTCCACGTGATAGTTCAAGTGGATGAAGACTCTTAAGTATCCGGCTTTTGAGGCTGAACTCTTCCTTTATGTGACACGTTTTGCAGACATCTCCATCTTTTGGCCATCTTGGCGGATGCTCTGACACCATCTAGCCTAGACGTGGACATCATATTGTGGATGGACCGGGGCTGGTGAGGGCCCGCTGAGTCTCAGAAGGACTCTTAGTCACTGCAACATGGGTTCAAGTACACTTCTACAAGTAAATCGTCTACACTACTAGCTCGTCAAGAAACTGACACAAAGAGAAAGTTCTAGGCTTCCTCATAAACTCATACACTTTGACCAGTGTATTTAATAGATGTGTTTAGAACAGATTTTAGAGTTCTAGTTTATTATTAACAACAAGATTAAAAAGCTATCAACTGTTTGACCTGATGAAGACAGTCCATTCATTTTATTATTCTGGATCTTGAATAAGATTTGGTCTTGACTATCAAAATATTCTAGTTTGATTGTTACCCTGGGATTTAATATGAGCAGTGTTTGTGAAATGTCCACTAGAGCAGTGACCGGGTGCCTCAGTCAGTTAAGCCTCTGATCCTCGATTTCAGTTTAGGTCATGATCTCAGGGTTGTGAGATCGAGTCCCGTGTCTCCTATGGCTCCACACTGGGTGTGCAGCTGCTTAAGATTCTCTCTCTCCCTCTCCTTTGCCCCTCCCCTCTCTCATGCACTTGTACTCTCTCTCTCAAAGAAAGGAAGAAAGAAAGAGGAGGAGGGGAGAGGAGAGGAAGGGAGGGAGTGTGGAAGGAAGCAAAGAAGGAAGGAAGGAAGGAAGAAAAAGAAAGAAAAAAAATGTCCATCAGGGTCTGTGAGACATTATGTGTACTACCCTGTTCATATGAATACCGCTGTTTCAAGACTTATGCTATTCACAAATTTGGTGAATTTTCGGATTTTCTTTATAAACTTGGAAAAGCTGACGAATCAGCAAAATATGATTACTTCTCCTTGTTATTGGCCAGTGATTTTCTTGCCTAGGAAACTCTATCCATTCAGAAATCAGATCAGCTCAGTATAACTTCTTGTAATTTTTAAGCTTTAAAAAGCCACTTCTTAATAGATAAATTCTGGATAGCAAATAAGATTGATAGAAATTTCTAAACAACTATAAAATCCTTTCTTGCTAAGATGGCAGTGGACCTCCGAATTCTCTTAATTTGATAATCTAGGTAGCCAGTATTGAATATATGCATGTCAATTATTAATTATTTGCCATCCTCCATTTAATAGTACCTTTATTTCAATTTGCAGAAATTTGCTGCATTCTAATGAACTTTGAGTTTTGGGTGAAGCTGTATTTCGGTCTTGCATTATTTACTTTTTGAGGCCACCTCTATTCTACTTAATCTTGACTTGGTGTTAATATGAGTTGTAATTATGTCTTGTGATCTGTTTACGGGCGGAAGGAGCAGTGGGCCGTTTGTAGTAGGACCATATGTCTTTATTGGCCTTGGGGAGTTAGTTGCTCTTGTATAATTAATGATAATTTTTATCAATATAAACTATTATATTTATTAATTGTTACTTATAAATATTAAACCCTTTGTGTCTCAAAGGATCCCAGCTTGGAATGTAAATTGTATGAGCACCCTTATTTGAAAGGAGTTGAACGTTGTTTTCAACGGCCAATATGCCTGATTAGCTTCCTGGATCTATCCAACCGTTAGCACACCTCAGCAATGTCTCCACATTCTTCACCCCATCCCTAACCCCTGTGACAATGCAAACACAGCTCCTGGAAGGGACTAAAATCTAGAATAGGTATAAGTAAATCACCTAGTGAAGAGGTCTGGGCGATTTTGAAGCCTTTCTTGAGGTTCTACAGAAAGAAGAAGGTGCTCAAGATTGTGAGCCGTGGGTTCAGGTTACTTCCACTTGGCACACAGGACGAGCTACATAAATGGTCCAGTCTGGTTCGCTGAAATAGAAGTGAGCAGTGTAGATGTGAGCAAGAAGGAAGATGAGAGAGGACTTGGAGCCGGCAATGTTCATCGTACCTGGGTTTGACTCAGTGGGGTTGGGCGGTTGGCTGTCATGAAAAGAAAGGCCACAGCTGCCCTGTGTTGTGGAACCCAGTTCCCGAGTGGAGAGCGAGTCAGTTCTCAGCAAAGCTGTAAACATAACATACTGTGACATTTGTTCTTCACCTTGGGTTTTGCTGTGGTACGGAGACGAGAGCGGGGGGCAGAAAGGCGGACAGAGGAGCTACTCATAGCTTCAAGGATGAGAATGTGCCTCCTTCACTCTTCGGTGTGGTGGCTCTTGAATCAGAATGTATTCGTTTGGTTTATTTCATTTCTTTACTTCACTCACTGGGTTTCTCTTTCCTCTTGTTGCTTCTAGGAGCTGGTGGGGAGCAATCCTCCCCAAAGAAACTGGAAGGGAATAGCAATTGCTCTCCTCGTGATTCTGGTCATCTGCTCCTTGATCGTCACCTCGGTCATACTGCTGACACCAGGTACTTACATTTATTCTTGGAAAAACAGGATGGGAGAAAGTGCCGAGCTGTGCTTTGCAATTTTTTTCTAAGTAACTACCTGTGACATATTTTTCCCAGGTTCTAATTCTCATTGTGTCATATTGTTAAATGGTTAATATGTTTTAATGAAAAAAAAATCCATTTTGTATGCTTTGAATTCGTTCATATACTTGTCAGCTACATAGAAATGCTTGGCACATGTTAAAATTCATAATTACTTATTCACATTTGATGAGCTTAAAGACAGTGGCATTATAAATACAACAAGTATATGGATCTCATGGAATTCATAGCTACTATATCAAAGATGGATTTTAAAAATTACTGAAACAACATACACTGAGTGTGAGCGAAGAACAGAAGTACTTCATGAAATAACAGACATGTCAGAAAGAGCCGGGAATCTCACAGGGAAGAAAAGACACACAAACACCTTCAGCAAAAATGTGTACACACCTGTGTCATCGAATGTTTCGAAAATAAGTGCCATGGGAGCTTGGAGGGGAGAGAGGCCTGTCGTGAGGAAGTTCAGAAGAAGGTGAGATGGGAAGCGGGTTGTGATGGGGTATGAGGTTAAGGAACGAAGGAAGAATTTTCCTGTAAGATAACCACTGGCAGTTACAGGAGACCACGGTGGCCACATTCTCACTGTCACATTAGATTCCTAATTGTTTGAACAAAAAAACACAGTTCTAACCCTCAGTAAATGGACTGCACAGGTATAAGGCCTTAAGATGGAAAAAGAAGTAGATACATCAAAATGTATCAATAAGTAAATAAATACATACATACAAACATACATACATAAATTTTATATTTTTACAAGAAGTACAAGTAAATGATGATGTACATTTAAAAGATCTAAAACTTCAATGACAAAAAGAGAAATCCATACCTTGAAGCCAAGACTAGGTAGAGGTATCACAGGAAATGCAAACTAGAACCGATATCCCTTATGAATATAGATGTAAAAACCTCAACAAAATTCTAGCAAACCGAATCCAGCAACAGATAAAAAAGATTATACACCTTAACCAAATGCGATTTATCCCAGGAAAGAAAATTTGATTTAATGCATGAGAATCAATATAAAATATATACATATTAATAGAATAAAGGGATGGAAGGAACCCACAGAGCTGACATTTGCAAAGTCCAAAATCTTTTCATAACAAAACACTCAACAAGCTAGTAGAAACTTCCTCAACCTGATAAAGAGCATGTATGAAAAAAAAAACCCCATAGCTAATATCACACTTATTGGTGAAAGATTGAAAGCATTTCCCTAAGATCAGGAACAGACCAGGATGCTTAATCTCCCCATTTCTATTTAACATTCTATTAGAGATTCTAGCCAAGGCAATACAAGGCGGAAAAAATACAGATAAGAAAGAAGTAAACAATCTCTACTCATAGATGACATGAACTTGTATATAGAAAATCTTTAGGAACACACACACACACACACACAAATGCAGCAAGGCTGGATAATATAACATCAGTATACAGAAGTCATTTATATTCCCATCCATTAGCAATGAACAATCTAAAAATTTAATTAAGAAATTGATTCTACCTATAACAGTTTTGAAA
Source organism: Enhydra lutris kenyoni (assembly GCF_002288905.1). Lineage (NCBI taxonomy): Eukaryota > Metazoa > Chordata > Mammalia > Carnivora > Mustelidae > Enhydra > Enhydra lutris. Next base: position 29,211,866 of record NW_019154121.1, read on the forward strand.
AGAATAAAGTACTTAGGAATAATTTAACAGAAGGTGTACAAGCTTGTGCACTGAAAAATCAAAAAACATAATTGAAAGAAATTAAAGAAGACCTACATAAATGAAAGGATACTCTGTATTTATGGATAAGAAGGTCTCATATTGGTATCATAGCAATACTTCCCAAATACATTTATAGATTCAATCCAATCTTTGTAAAAATCCCAGTTGCCTTATTGGAGAAATAGACGAGCTGATTCCAAAAGTCGTATGAAAATACAAGGGACTCAGAATAGCCAGAACAACCTTGAAAAAGAATGGTTAAAGTACTTACATTTCCTGATTTTAAAACTTACTCTAAGGTTACAGTAATGATGATACCAGCATGAGTATAGACATATAGTTTAATGGAATAGAACGCAGAAATAAACCCATGCATCTATGGCCAATTGACTTTTGACAAGGGCGCCAAGATCTTTGGATGGGGGAGGAATTGTCTTTTCAACAAATAGTGCTTGCCCAACTGAATATCCACATGCAAAAGAGCAAAGTAGGAGCCCTACCTCACACCATGTACAAAAATCAACTCAATGTGGATCAACAAGGCAATAAAAGAGCTGAAAGTATAAAATTCTTGAAGAAAACTTAGGGGCATATATTTATGACTTTGGGTTAGGCAACAGTTTCTTAGATATGACACCAGAAGCATAAGCAACCAAAGAAAAAATAGATCAATTGGACTTTATCAAACTTAACAATCTTTGTGCATCAGTGGGCACTATCAAGAGAAAAGACAAGCCACATAATGTGAGAAAATATTTGCAAGATATATGTTCAGTAAAGGTTTAATGTCCAGATTGTATAAAGACTTACTATAACTCAAAACAAAGAGAGAAATAATTCAACTAAAAACAACCGGAGGATTTCGGAAACATTTATCCAAAGAAATATAAATGGCCAATAAGCATAAAAAAAAAGATGTTCGACATCATTAATCATCAAGGCAATGCAAATCAAACTCACAGTATCCTACTTCATACTCACTAGGATGGCAATAAAAACAAACACAAACACAAAAAAAGGAAAAGAACAAGTATTGGTAAGGATGTGGAAAAATGGGAAACTTCAGACATTATTAGTAGGAATATAAAGTTGTGTAGACTCTGTGGAAAACTGTTCAGTAGTTCTTCAAAACTAAACATAGAGTTAGTGTATGACTGAGTGATTCCACTCCCATGTATATACCCGAAAAAACTGAAGACATATGTTCGTACGGAAACTTGCATATGGATGTCCATAGCACCATTATTCCTAAGAGCCAAAAAGGTAGAAACAGCCCAGTGTCCTTCACCTAGTGAACAGATGGACACAGGTGGTATATCCACACGGGGGAATATTATTCAGCTAGATGAAAGAATGAGTCTCTGATGTATACTACAACATGGATGAAACTTGAAGACGTTATTCTATGTGAAAGAAGTGAGACCCAGAAGGCCACATCCCGTATGATCCCAGAATGGGCAAATCCATAGAGATAGAGGTACATTCGTGGGTGCTAGGGGCTGGAGATGGGGATGGTAAGAAGTAACTGCTCGTAAGTATGAGATTTCTTTTTTTTTTTTAATTTTTTATTTATTTGACAGAGAGAGAGATCACAAGTAGGCAGACAGAGGGAGGGGAAGCAGGCTCCCCGCCAAGCAGAGAGCCCGATGCAGGGCTAGATCCTGGGACCCTGAAATCATGACCTGAGCTAAAGGCAGAGGGTTTAACCCACTGAGCCACCCAGGCGCCCCTCTTTTTTTTTTTTTTTAAATGACATTATATTTTTAGAGAAACTTTAGATTCACAGAAAAATTGAGAGGAAGTCACAGAGACTTCCCATATGGCGTCTGTCCCCACACAATGTACAGCCTCCCTGGTTACCAACATTCCCACCTGATGGTACGTTTGATCCTGTGGATAAGCCTACATGGGTGCATCAGAATAAGATTTCTTTTGGGAGTGATGAAAATATTCTGGAATTTGAGAGTGGTGATAGATTCACAGCTCAGTCAATACACCAAGAACTACTGAATTGTACATACTAAAAAGTGGAACTTCATAGTACATGAACTTCATCTCACTTGAGTGTTAGTTTACATGATAGTGGGAACATTATAAAAAACCTGGAGCAGGGGGACTCAGGATTCAATATGGCGCATCTGACTGATTGGGGGGTGGGGTGGGGAATGGATTCAGCCATTGAAATCTGAGTAGGGGGAGGGTTAGTAAAGACAAGTACTTGTTCTATTTTGTGATTTGCTGATGGTGATTCACCTTAGCTGGAGAGTTCAGCACCCACGTACTTTTAATGTGGAGGGAATCAGGTCTTCCTTGGGATTCATGGAGTACATGTTCCTACCTTTGCTTTTCCTTAAACAGAACGCTGTTTTATACAAGAAAATGATCATTGAACAGTGGATTCTGTGGCTGTCCAGCACTGGACTGGGGACTTAGAAAGCAACAGTGTTTTAAGTAGTTTGCGGTGGCTGCCGCCCTCCCAAGGCACACGAGTGTTCATGTCACCCAGAGTCCTAGGGCTCCTACAGTTGTTACTTGAAAGGGAAATAAAAGGGCACCCACCCTGAACTCCTTTCTCCCCAACAGTCCAGCAGTGAGGCTCGGTGGTAAATGTTTTCGCTGAATAAGTTCCACACCAGCCCTGGAAGCCTTTCTTCCATGTGCCCATGCAACACCACACAGAGAGCGGTCCTTCAGTCCTCTCCACTGCACAGGGAAGCATGTCCCAGCCTCCCAAATGCCACCGCTTTAGCTCTGGGAATCATTGACATTCAGCTCCCGGGCAGCAGTGAGCCTTCTGCAATGAGAATATTGTCTCTGTAACCATTCCCTCTTTGAATGCTGGCGGCCAGTTGTCAGGGGCAACAAGAATGGGCAGGAGGCATCTGCTGGTGATGGGGCTGGAGTGCATCCCTGAATTCCAGAAAAGGCTTTGAAGAGCAGAATTTCTTTCATGCTTCTGTTAAGATACAAATGTGGCTGAGCCTGGCCTAAGCCTTGGGCTCTGTTGGGCTTCAGTAGCTGGTATTTCATTTTACAGGTTGTGCTGCCCAGGGAGCGTGTGTTCTGGGGTTAGGATGATCAGCCGTGCCTGTTCAGTAGCAAAGGTCCTGCTGTTCCCTCCCACCATGGGTTTTTTGCCTCCGCCGTCCTGGGGTGCAGCGCTGGCTTTTGGCAATCAAAATTCAGTGAGGCGGGAGAGAATGTCAAATTGCCCAACCTGTCCCTGGTTCCAGAACTTTCTCAGATCCACAGACCTGCAGAGCATCCTTGAGTCCACCATCAGGATGTACGTGTTGGTCAAACATTAATGCTTCCCTCTCGGGGGCTGGGAGCATCTAGCTCAGTGTTGGATGAAAGGTGAGAAAAAGAGATACAAATGCTCTTCCGAAGAGCTTAGTGTCTGGTGATGGGTGTGAAGGAGGGCATGGGTTGCCTGGAGACCTGGGTGTTATAGGCGAACAATGCGTGTTGGAACACTACGTCAAAATCTAATGACGTACTATATGGGGACTAACATAACATAACAAAAAACAAAATGAGTAAGACAAGGAACGTGCATGAGGAGAATTTCACAGACATGTGAAGTGGAAATGAAAACAAATGAGAAGTCTAGGCAGGGCTTGGGTAAGGCCGGTTGGGTGGTGCCCATCACTGAGTCACTGACCTAAGGACTGTGAACCCTACTAAGGGCAGTGGTGGTTTCCACTGGGTGAGGGATGAACAAAGTGCAGCCTTAAGGAGAGAAGAGTCCTAGTGATGATAACACCATGCAAATTTTTGTGCCATCCTGGGTGCCTTCCCACCTAGCTTTGCCTCCATTTTGGTAGACTTACTTAGAAAATATAGTAGGAGCTTTTTTAAAAAAATTTAAATTTAGTTAATTAGCATATAGTGTAACATTAGTTTCAGAGGTAGAGGTCAGTGACTCATCAGTCTTCCATAACACCCCGTGCTCATCACATCACATGCCCTCCTTAATGCCCATCCCCCCAGCTGCCTCCCCTCCAGCAACCCTCAGCTTGTTTCCTATGATTAAGAGTCTCTTATCATTTGTCTCCCTCTCTGGTTTCGTCTCACTTTAATTTTTTCCTCTCTTGCCTTATGATCCTCTGTCTTGTTTCTTAAATTCCACATAGGAGTTAGAACATGTGGTATTTGTCTTTCTCTGACTGATGTATTTGACTTAGCACAATACCCTCTAGTTCCATCCATGTCATTGCAAATGGCAAGATTTTATTTTTGATGGCTGAGTAGTATTCCATTATGCACATGCGCGCACGCGTGTGTGTGTGTATCACATCTTCTTCATCCATTCATCTGTCATTGGACATCTAGGCTCTTTCCATAGTTTGGCTATTGTATATCGGGGTGCACATGCCCATTTGGATCACTATCTTTGTATCTTTGGGGTAAACACCCAGGAGTGCAATTGCTGGGTCATAGGGTAGCTCTATTTTCAACTTTTTGAGGAACCTCCATACTGTTTTCCAGAATGGCTGCACCAGCTTGCATTCCCACCAACAGCGTAGGAGGGTTCCCCTTTCTCCACATCCTCGCCAGCATCTGTCATTTCCTGACTTGTTAATTTTAGCCATTCTGACTGGTGTGAGGTGGTATCTCATTGTGGTTTTGTACTTCCCTGATGTCAAGTGATGTGAGTATTTTTTCATGTGTCTCTTGGCTAGTTGGATGCTTTCTTTGAAGAAATGTCTGTTCATGTCTTCTGCCCATTTCTTGATTGGATTATTCTTTGGACGTTGACTTTGATAAGTAGGAGGTACTTTTAATAAAATAATCTTTTTCAAGGACTGCCAGTTTCTGGTCTTATATTCTGGTTTGTTGAAACTCAAATCACAGTACCTGCTTTTTACTTGCCCAGAAAATCCATTTTGAACTCAACTGGGTCTAGCCTTTTGGTAGAAATATTCCCACATTCGTGTGTGTGCCCTTTCCAGCTTGGTAGGAAGAATCACATGGAAGCCCTGTTGGTACCCAGGATCTTGAAGGGCCTTATGGTAATCGTTCTGAATGACAAGTACACTTTTCTGTAGTGCTGTCTAATTACCACCAGTTATGCACAATTTACATTTTAAAGATCAAATTAAAAGTGTTTAAGGCAATCTTCCTTCCGAAGGGACTAGCCAAATGAGAACGTGTCCTTTTCAATTTTGTCATTCATTTCTCCCTTGCTAGTCTGTGCTCTTTTCGAAATTTCTCTTTGGCGCAATAGACTCAGAGTTACCTTTTTTAATTTTCAGATATTTAATATGTGCCTACATCAGGTCACACAGAGTCTGTGACTTTTGGGGCAGCTCCAGTTCTTGCATTCTGATGAAAAGGACTATTGCCATTCTCCAGTGTCACAGTTAATGTCGTAGGAGCTGAAAAATCCAGCAAAGTCACATTTGCATTAAAACAGCCCTGACGGTTGACCTTGCGGATTTTCACATTAGAGAAGACGGACAGCAGTTTCCAATGGAAAATGCTAGAACACTGTGAGGTGGTGTGTAACCATAAAGCCTTGGACATTTGAAGGTCCCAGCGACGGTAGACTCTGGGCTGAGGCCATGTGGAGGTTGTCGGAATATGAGGCTCGTGAATCTTTTTTGGGTGGGAGGGAGCATAGAGATTGTTTTTATGGAGTTGAAATTTCATCCCTGGTTTAGGTCCAGTGTCTGTAAGTGCTTTGCTAACTCTCAGCTTATCTTTCTAAAATTTTCAACTGGACCCGATAGGCTTTACGGAGAGGGAGTGAAATCCAGCAAATTAGCTAGCACGGCTCATAAATTGGATTCTCCTCCAGGAGAGCGGAGGAGCGAGCAAGTCAGACATCTAATCAAGTGTTTTGAATGTACACCAGACTCAAAATAAGACGAAAGGGGTTTGTGTGGGAAAGAGCCGTATTAAACTGATATTCGAGAGAATCCCTCCACTTCAGAGGTGTGACTGCTAGTTAACAAAGGAAGTTCTATAATTAAATTTCCATGTTTTTTTGTTGTTTTTTTTTAAGATTTTTTTGTTTATTTATTTGACAGACAGGGATCACAAGTAGGCAGAGAGGCAGGCAGAGAGAAGCAGGGAATGGGATGGGGGGTGGGGAGCAGGCTCCCTGCTGAGCAGAGAGCTGGATGCAGGGCTCGATCCCAGGACCCTGAGATCATGACCTGAGCCGAAGGCAGAGGCTTTAACCCACTGAACCACCAGGCGCCCCTTCCATGTTTTTTTTTTAAACAGACTATTTGGGGGGGGGGCAGGGTTTTTGTTGTTTTTTTTTGTTTTTGGCAGTTGGATTCACAGCCAAACTGAGAGTCAGGTACAGAGTTTCCCCAGACACCCTCTGCCCCAGGCACACACAGCTTCCCCTACCTCTTGTCAGTCCCCTCCGGAGTGGCACGCTTTTACAATGGATGAACCTTCATTGGCCCGTCATTATCACTCGAAGTTCATAGTTTACATTAAGATGCCCTCTTGGTGGGGTGCTTGTGTGGCTCAGTCAGTTAAGCGTCTCACTCTATTTCAAATCAGGTCTTGATCTCAGGGTTGTGGGATCGAGCCCTGTGTCAGGCTTCATGCTCAACATGGAGTCGGCTTAAGTTTTGCACTCTCCCTGCCTCTCCCTCCCCTCGTTCTCACTCTCTCTAAAATAACAAATCTTTTAAAAATTTTTTTATTTTTTATTTTTTTATTATATGTTAGTCGCCATACAGTACATCATTAGTTTTGATGCAGTGTTCCATGACTCATTGTTTGCGTGTAACACCCAGTGCTCCATCCAGTCCGTGCCCTCCTTAATACCCAACACTAGGCTCACCCAACCCCCTACCACCCTCCCCTCCAAAACCCTCAGTTTGTTTCTCAGAGTCCACAGTCTCTCATGGTTCGTCTTCCCCTCCGATTTCCCCCAACTCCCTTCTCCTCTCCATCTCCCCATGTCCTCCGTGTTATTCCTTATGCTCCACAAGTAAGTGAAACCGTATGATAATTGACTCTCTCTGCTTGACTTACTTCACTCAGAATAATCTCCTCTAGTCCCGACCATGCTGATACAAAAGCTGGGTATTGAACCTTTCTGATGGCTGAGTAATATTCCATCGTATATACGGACCACATCTTAAAAAAAAAAAAAAAAAGGTGCACTGTTGGTGTTGTGAATGCCACGGGCTTGGACAAACGTGTGAATGGCACACATCCACCATCACAGTATTCTACAGAAGAGCTCCGCTGCTCCAAGAACCCTCTCTGGTCTGTGTTCACCCCTCTGGCCCCCATAACCCTGGCAGTGGTGTTTTTACTGTCTCTGCTGTCGTGCCTTTTCCAGAATGTTATACAGTTGGAACCATACAATATGGAGACTTCTTTCATTTAAGCAATAGGCTTTTAAGTCTTTTCATGGCTTCACAGCTTATCTCTTTTCAGTGCTCAGTAGTATCCCATGGTCTGGGTAGACCACGGTTTGTTTATGCGTCCACCCACCGAAGGACATTTTGGTTGCTTCCAGGTATCGGCAATTATGAGCAAAGCTGCTCTAAACATTCACACGAGGGTGTTTATGTAGACATAATTTTCAGCTTCTTTGGGTAAATACCAAAGAGTGTGTTTACTGAAATACATGCTACAAGTGTATTTTGGTTTGTAAGAGACTGCCCAGCTGTCTTCCAAACCAGCTGCCCCATTCTCCGTCCTCATCAGCAATGAACGAGACTTCCTGTGGCTTCACATCTTCGCCAGAGTTTGGTGTTGGCAGTGTTCTGGGCATCGGCCATTCTCACAGGTGTGTAGTGATACGTCATTATTTGAATCTCATCTTTGAAGAATTCTGGAACAATTGATTTTTGAGCATTTATTTAAAATACACAGATAATGTCGTATTGTTAGTGAATTTTCAAAGTGAACAGGCTCCTAAGTGAACAGGGACCCAGATCAAAACATGGAATTCAGCCAGCATCCCAGAAGCCTCCTCTCCTGCTTTCTCATCATTAATCTTCCCAAAGGTCCCCTAATTTCTAATATCATAGAACAGTTTTTCATGCTTTTAGACTTTCTACATTTACAGCATTAATACAATCATGTAGTATGTATTCTTTACAACTGGTTCTTTTGTTCAATATAATGTTTTTGAGATTTATTTTAGTATTTAAAGTTGCGCTGATGCCCAGTTTTTAATCTCTGTATACTCTCTGCATCATCTGTGACAACTGAAAAGTAGCTTAACAGTAATTTAATAACGTGTGTATAATAACAAGTAACATACGCCTTACTGTTTTATGGTTTCTTGTAGAAATAGGTGATTTGGCTCTGTCTCCCAAGCATTTTCTATGTTTTCTTCCTCTATTAAACTCACCCCCCAAATCCGATCTCATCAGAGCTGATCTGTTTATGACGATGACAAGTGTCCTTTCACAGGACACATCAGGGACTTGAACGGTCTCTGTGTTGCTCACTTTCACTTGGACACCGTAGTTGTGTTTCTAGATTGCTTTGTTCACAGCACCTGCCAGCTGGCTGATTGGGTGAACAGCGGCTACTCCGGTCATGAAATAGAAACTTGTTTTGCTGCCGTTGCTGCTGCCGCTCTTGTCGTTGTTGTTTCTCATGAAGTTAATCTGTTAATGCTGAGGGAACTAAGTGCTTCGTATAAAGGGATGGTGCAGATAGTATTTATGGTGACGGACCAGAATGTGGGCGCGATCGGGGAGGACGGGAAGCATTGGTGGACGGTTTTATGGAAGATGAGGAAGTTGGAAGACAGATGCAGGAGAGATGAAGGAGATTCGAGAGGGCAGGTCACCCCTGCCATCAGATCCTAGAGCGCTCGCCAGACAGAAGGTGCCTGGCCGGGGAGCCACGGAGGGATGTAAAGAGTGTCAGGAGTCAAGGCTGGAGGGATGGGGTGGTGGCAGGTTGGGAGAGCGTGGAACGCCAGTCACTGGATTCGAGGTGGTCCTAGTCTAAGGGTTCCTATCCTTTGTAACAATTTATAAGTTGTAACTGTTTTTAGAATCTGACAAAACTAAGTCAGGGACGCCTGGGTGGCTCAGTTGGTTGAGCAGCTGCCTTCGGCTCAGGTCACGATCCCAGCGTCCTGGGATCGAGTCCCACATCGGGCTCCTTGCTCAGCAGGGAGCCTGCTTCTCCCTCTGCCTCTGCCTGCCATTCTGTCTGCCTGTGCTCGCTCTCTCTCCCTCTCTCTCTCTGACAAATAAATAAATAAATAAAATCTAAAAAAAAAACCCTGTAAGTCATCCGATCATTGGAAAAGGGTACACACGTCCTCATAATCAGCGGGAATCACTTCAGGAGGCTCTCACACTTGGTCAGCCTGTCCATGGACCAGGTTAGGGACCAGCTTGAGCATTTATCCAAAACCCAGATGTTACAATAACACAGTACTTTAGTCTCCAACAGAATACCTAACTAAATACCCAACTAAAATCATTCAAACCATAAACGTTACATTGTTTCATAACAGAAGTCCAGGGGTGTCTGGGTAGCTCAGTCAGTTAAGTGGGCCACTCTCGATGTCAGCTCAGGTCATGATCTCAGGGTTGTGAGAGCCCACGCTGGCTTTGTGCTCAGCGGGGAGTCTGCTTGAGGATTCTCTCTCTCTCTCCTTTTCTCCTCCCCCACTGTCTACATCTCTCTCAAATAAATAAAAAAAAAAAATCTCAAAAAAAAAAAAGATCTTCTCTTTCCTTCTCCCTACCCCTCCCCCTGCCTTTAAGGAAAAAAGAAAGAAAGAGAGGAAGAGAAGGAAGAAAAGAAAGAAAAGGAGAAGCCCAGCCATGGCCAGGCCCAGGATGGTTCAGTGGCTCAAAGATCTCTGCTGTTCTCGTCTGCGTGCTGGCAAAGTGGCTGCCCTGGCTCCACACATCACATTTCTTACCCTCACAGGAGAGAAGGGAAAATCACAGAACTTGCCTTGTGTAGTTCTGTCTTTTTCGGAGCCAGCCAGGAGAGAGCTTACTTGCCACAACTATATTATACGGCCTACTATATATATTATATAATAATACAAGAGCTGGAAGGGGGAGTTGAGAAAGTCAGTATTTGTAAGTGTCGGCCTCTGCAGACTTGGAAGTGTACAATGGCTCTCAGGGCCTCTGCAGACTTGGAAGTGTACAATGGCTCTCAGGGCCTCTGCAGACTTGGAAGTGTACAATGGCTCTCAGGGGCTTCTCCCTCTGCCTCTGCCTGCCATTCTGTCTGCCTGTGCTCGCTCTCTCTCCCTCTCTCTCTCTGACAAATAAATAAATAAATAAAATCTAAAAAAAAAACCCTGTAAGTCATCCGATCATTGGAAAAGGGTACACACGTCCTCATAATCAGCGGGAATCACTTCAGGAGGCTCTCACACTTGGTCAGCCTGTCCATGGACCAGGTTAGGGACCAGCTTGAGCATTTATCCAAAACCCAGATGTTACAATAACACAGTACTTTAGTCTCCAACAGAATACCTAACTAAATACCCAACTAAAATCATTCAAACCATAAACGTTACATTGTTTCATAACAGAAGTCCAGGGGTGTCTGGGTAGCTCAGTCAGTTAAGTGGGCCACTCTCGATGTCAGCTCAGGTCATGATCTCAGGGTTGTGAGAGCCCACGCTGGCTTTGTGCTCAGCGGGGAGTCTGCTTGAGGATTCTCTCTCTCTCTCCTTTTCTCCTCCCCCACTGTCTACATCTCTCTCAAATAAATAAAAAAAAAAAATCTCAAAAAAAAAAAAGATCTTCTCTTTCCTTCTCCCTACCCCTCCCCCTGCCTTTAAGGAAAAAAGAAAGAAAGAGAGGAAGAGAAGGAAGAAAAGAAAGAAAAGGAGAAGCCCAGCCATGGCCAGGCCCAGGATGGTTCAGTGGCTCAAAGATCTCTGCTGTTCTCGTCTGCGTGCTGGCAAAGTGGCTGCCCTGGCTCCACACATCACATTTCTTACCCTCACAGGAGAGAAGGGAAAATCACAGAACTTGCCTTGTGTAGTTCTGTCTTTTTCGGAGCCAGCCAGGAGAGAGCTTACTTGCCACAACTATATTATACGGCCTACTATATATATTATATAATAATACAAGAGCTGGAAGGGGGAGTTGAGAAAGTCAGTATTTGTAAGTGTCGGCCTCTGCAGACTTGGAAGTGTACAATGGCTCTCAGGGCCTCTGCAGACTTGGAAGTGTACAATGGCTCTCAGGGCCTCTGCAGACTTGGAAGTGTACAATGGCTCTCAGGGAAGGCAAGACCCCCTTTTTATGAAATATTTTATGAAGGCAGTCTTCATTGCTTGAACTTGAACAATGAGTTTGCACCATTCCTTAAACCGAAACATATGTGCAAGGAGGGAGTTCTTTCGGATTCTCATAAAAGAGAGAATGAATTTACACAGCTGCTAACCTTATAGTTAGTTGCAAACTTCCAAAGTCCTGAGAAGTGGGTCCCTAGGAGAATCTTAACAGTCTCGACTTTGACTTTCCATCATTAGTTCTAGGATTGCAAGGTGCATCTTGCTTACTTATTGGATTCTTACACTAAAGATCCATTTCTCTGAAGGATGGGGGTAGATGATCGTTCGTGCCGGCTTCGGGAATCTAACCTAAGCAAATGTGCCTACATATTTATCCATAAAGGGCACTTTTCAAAGCATTGCCACATTTTGCATCCTATTTTTAAGGCATGGTTACATATAAACCATGAAAAGGATAAATCTTCTCTGGGCGCTCTGGTTTTCTTTAGTCGGTTGCCTGGTTGGGATGAAAGCCTCTTGGTCAAGTTCAAGTAGGTCTGGGGAGCCTCCAGGACCATCTGTTACAAGGAGCTGGCCAGTGTAGTCGCTGATATTTTAGGGAAGACTCTGGCCAGTCAGGAACCAAAGGCAGCTGTTAGGGAGTCTTAAGTCGAGTTACCAGGTCTGGGTCAGGAACACAGAGACAGATGGTCTGATAAGATCAGAGAAGTGGAAAGAAGTCGCCCACCTTGAACCAGGTCAGAGCACCAAGGGGCGTTCGGTTTCATGCTGCAATGGTCCACGCTCTCTACGAGGCAGGACTCTTACCTTGAACCCTGCCGGAACAACCTTTATCACCGCAGCAAAAACAGCACATGTAGGCACTTGCTCAGAGGGCTGTCGCCTATTCCCCACGTTCCTATTGTGTGAGGTCTGAAAATGAGCGGACACTGGGTTAAGAGATAATTTACCAAGCCTCGGATTTATTGATCTTTTTCTCCCTTCCTTTATCCTTACCCAGATTCTTTTTCATCTTTTTAAAAAATTCAGTAAATGTATGATCATCGTGCTTTCAGAGGATGCCTCCTAAGGTAGTGGGTTAGTGGGGGATGGAGAAAAGGTCTTGAGGGATCTGCTGGGTGAGAGGATGACTCCCCAGAGTTCCATGTTCTAATCCCTGGAACCTGGGAACCTGGCCTGGGAGTGTCACCAGGGAAGGTCACCTTATATGGCAAACAGGGGTTGTTGCGGAGTTGGAATGAAGCATCTGAGATGGGGGGAGGGGTTCCTGCTTTATCCCTGAGTCCTAAAGGCAACCATGTGTATCTTTATAAGAGGGAGGCAGAGAGGGATCTGACACAGGCAGAGGGGAGAAGGCAACGTGACCAGGGAGGCAGGGATGGTAGTGACGTGGCCCCGAGGCAAGGCGCACCCAGGGCTGCCGCAGAGGCGAAGAGTTGCTCCCCTGCAGCGCCCCCTCTGCTGTTTGGAGGCAGTACATTGGTGACGAATTGTGGCGGCTGCCGCGGGAAAGTAAGACAAAGGGAAATCAATGCCTTCGCCGGTCCTGCAGTGGCTGTAAGTTACAGGCAGGCGCTGTGGGCGGTAAGATCGAGCGAGCGAGAGAGAGAGAAGGAGAGAGAGAGAGAGAGAGAGAGAGGTGTGCTGCACTCTCCGCCCCCCACCCCCCCACCTGCTCACAGGAGAGGCCATCCCGGCCTCCCCACCTCTCTGGAGGAGGACTCGCAGCTTCACCATTTGGTTCTTTGTCATCTCTGCCTGGAGAAGGAACTGCAGGGTGTTCCCATTAAGGTATCTGTTGGGGTGTTTTTAGAATCTGAAGAGGAAAGGATACGCCCCATCCCCTGCCTTGACTTAATTTATTTTTATGATTTTACTTACATGTATGAGACAGATATAAATTCCACTTAAAATTCATAGAAAACAAACAGAAAGAGCCAAATCAAATGCAGATCAATCAACAGGGCCAATAAAATTCAAGTAAAAAAAAAATGTACATTTTGTGTCACAGGCGATGACGATTCCTGAAATGGAATCTCCCTTAAAATGGGCCTATGCTCCTTGCTGCTAGGATGTGGGCACTTGGGGCTTGATGAGCCGCCCCTAGCAGCCCCGATTTCTCTGTCGGGAGCACCACACACCTTTGTCCACGTAACAAACCGTGGTGTCAGCAGGGAAGGTCAAATTAGCTGACCGTGGTGTTGGGCCTCCGGAAGACACACACCAGCTCAGATGCTAGATTCGGGTGTGAGCTTGGGCTACGATCAGAACATGACTTTACTGATGATCTCCCAGGGAGTAGGTATAAACAGAAAGAAAAGTAGTGAGAAAGCTATTAAATAAACCACCCCAATCCAAATAATAATAGTACTTTTCTTTTAGGCCACCAGTTCTACAACCCGCCTCTGCGTATCATTCATTGCCTCTCACTGATGCTGATGTTAGTTCTTCTCTGCTCTTCCCGGGATTCTTGTAGCATGTAGCAATATTCACAGACTATTCCCACCAAAGACTTCCTCCCGCTTCCTTTCTTCACTCTGTTATGAAACCTTTGATGTTATTTGGAAGTCCTTTATAGATTTCTTTCATGACTTTAAGTGAAAATGTCTTTATGTCTGTATTTCTGGGCCCTCCGACCTTATGTGCTGTGTCTTGACCCTCCCCGGCTAATCTGGGGAGCATCCCCCCCGCCCCCAGATGGCCCAACACCTCCCGTCCTTCCTCACAGCTTTGGATAATATTTGCAGCCTCTTTTCTCACTTGAACAAAATCTCCCACCAAATAATAAGTTGATTGAAAAATGGAAAACTCATTTAAAACATTCACCATTTGTCTTGAGGCATTCGGGCCAGGCAGACTCTCATTTCTTCAAATCCATTAGTAGCTACAATCTAGTTTATTGCTACTTGGACCTTGACTCAAACCTGTTTTCTTAGCAGTCTTAATGGATTATTTCTACTTGAAATGAACACGTAGCACCGTCCTTACTGAGAACAAAATGAATGCCGATGTAGAATGTGCTCATCAAACACAGGGGTAAGTTCAGAAAGGTTGCAGGATACCAGATCAATATGCAAATACCGTGTTTAATGGACTAGCAACAAAGAGTTGGAATTTGAAATTTTGAAAACACCAGTTGTGTTAGTGGGCTCGGGCGGGCATGATAAAATAGCCACACTGAGTGGTTAAACAACATAAATGTATTTTCTCATCGTTCTCGAGTCTTTAAGCCCAAGATCAAGTGCCAGCAGGATTGGTTTCCAGCGAGACCTCTTTTTCTGGATTGCAGACGGCTTTTTCTCGCTGTATCTTGCATTGCTTTTTTTCCTGCATGCACGGAGAGAGAGTATCTCTTCCTCTTACCTTACAAGGACACCGGTTCTGTTGGGATAGAGCCCCACTTTTATGATCCCGTCTAACTTTAATTACCTTCTTTAGGGCTCTATCTACAAGTATAGTTGCATTGAGGGTTGGGGCTTCCCCATATCAACGGGAGAAGTGTGCAATTCAGTCCACAACACCTGTCCTCAAGGTCACCGTTGGGGGGCACTATTCTGCATACACAGTCTGACCCTCAGTCCTTAAAGGTTCACATGCATCCCACGTACACCATACATTCTCTCCGTCCTGGTCCCCACAAGTCCTAAGCTATTGCAGCATTAACTTAGAGTCCGAAATTTCATCTGCTCAGAAGTCCCAAATGCCATCATCGAAGTCACCAGAACGACTTGTAAGACTCTGGGGGTGCTCCGTTTCATGACCTGTAAGTACATTACCCAGCTTAAATTCTATTGTTCCTGAGTTGTTGGCAGTGAAGCAGGACTGACTTTATTCTTCCATTATGAGAAGTAAGAATCCACAGAGGACATTCGAGTCTCATCTACAACAGAGAGCGCTGATTGTACGTCTTTAAAACAACAGCAGCAGCAGCAGCTCTAATGGGAAAGTATTGATTCCAGCATCCACACAGAGCACTCACGCCACTAACATGCTCCGAGAGAAGGGAAACGCTTCCTGTGTTTTCAGTTTTTTCCTTGGACTCAATGGCTGTCTGTGTTAGGTTCATCAGTAATGGTCCAAGCACCTGTGATCTGAGCTTAAGCAAAAGCTGTATCACTGGATGTCATGAATTAACGGTTCAGATTTTGCAAAATGGGCAGTTTCTGTGCTCCTGGGTGGCACAGTCTGTTGAGCGTCTGACTCTTGATTTCAATTCAGGTCATGATCTCAGGGTTGTGAGATCAAACCCGTGTCAGGCTCTGTGCTCAGCGTGGAGTATGCTTGAGTTTCTGTCTCCTTCTTCCTCTGCCCTTCCTCCTCATGCTCTCTCTCTCTCCAATCAATCAATCTTTTAAAAAACAGTTTCTTTGATTTCCATATGTTCCTCTGTTTGCATGGAAGCCAACAAGTATTGGCAACGTCTATAGAAACAACATACAAATATGTTCCCCGTGACTTACTCTAAACGCCAGAGTGTTTCTGCTCTGAACCTGGGCTGGGATCTGCCTCCTGTGAAGCTCGATCCCACCCGCACACCACGTGGTGTCTCCTCGGAGTTTGAAAATCCTTCTTCTTGGCCCCGGCTCCATCACGCGCAGCAGGTGAACACCGGCTGTGGGCCCCTGCTGTGTGTGCTCCTTGTCGATCTCAGAGGATAACTTTTTCTCATTACAGAAAAGTGTCCATAAAAATGTTTTTTAAACCTTTTTCTTTATTTACATATATGTATTTTTTTAACCTGGAGAGCACAGTGTTCTATCGGGACCCTTATGAGCATTACGGGCGGGGTATCTTCAGTATTCTGGAATTAAATTAGCATCCCACTTTGGGGTTAGGTTGCACACAAGCTGATTCTGTGGGCAGTGCCAACGGCCGATTTCCCTGCGAATGGGGCTAATGCCACCTTGACAGACATCCCACCTGTCTTAGAGAAGCCCTGCACCCCCGCAGTAGCTCAGGCTTGCCTTCCTCCTCGTTCTGATAGGATTGGACGTTAAAACTGTCCGCGTCCTCCAAGATGGCATTTCTGGAGTTGTCGCTTATGCCCGGTGCCAGCACAAGCAGAAGTGATCTGGGTAGGTTTCGTCGTTACTGAATGGGGCTTGTCGGGGGCTAACCTCCACCTGCAGGGACGGAAATCCTCAGGAGGTTACGCTTCACGTTAATCCGTCCTACGGTGGTGGGATTTATTTCTCACTGTAAAAATCTCCAGGGAACATTCCAGACCGTTCCCAGTCACTGCGCCCCTTAATAACGTGACTGTGGAACAAGCATCCGGACGGGCGTGAGCAGTCTGCACCGTATCCCGACCTACTCGGGGAGAGCCGCCTCGCTCGGGACCAGGGTGAGCAGACCAGGGTGCCGCGGTGACGAGCGCTCTGTGCTTATCCCGGTGTCGGGCTGAAGGGGACGCGACGTCGCGGTCGTCTCCCGATTACCTTCAGGATGGAAGCCAAACTGGGAAAGCCACTGGGCACTTCTGTCTCTCCACGGGTGGGTTCCCTTCCGGTTCTGGTCGACTTCGGTTCAAGGTGACTTCCGGTTTAAGATGGCCCACGGAGCCCAGAAATCTTTCCCTTCTGATTTCAAGCACGTAGAAGTGAGAGAAAATAAAGAGGAAAAACATAGCTGTGCTCAAAAACAAGCCGGAGTCTTTTATCTATGTGGGACAGAATGGTGTCCGTGAAAGAAGGGTCAGGCTGAAGCTTATGGCGACAAGTACAGCCAGACTCCTGCCAGCCTCCAGGAGCAGAGACGAGTCAGACCCAACGGCAAGGTCTAGGATCTTGGTGTCCATGAGGGACTAGGGACTGGACAGGTGCCCCCTGCCTTAAAATTGGGTTCATGTTCAGAGGATCTTGAATCCCCATCACCACGTCAGGCAAAGGGCTCCAGCCCAAATGGCAGCATGAGACCCAGCTTCCAAGTGCCCAGGACATTGCTCCCGGCCACACCAACAGGAGTCTCTCATGACCCAGGACACGTGCAGGGAAGACGCTTACAGCTAAGAGTCACAAGAACCTGCAGGAACTGTCCCCTAAAAATGAGAACACCACCTTAGTACACATAAGCACTTAAATCCAAAGAAATATAAATCAGTAGGGAAAGCAGAAAATGACATTTTAGGTTTTAAAAAATTATCAATGTGATAACGGAGCTTATAGCTATAGGAGTAGATTATCCTGAAAAGGAGTTAATTAGGAGTTTTAGAAATTAAAATATAATTACTTGAAAATTTTAAATTCAGTAGCAGGATGAAAGAGCTATCTAGGTAATGCTAAAAAATTGATACAGTGGAAAATCAAACTGAAGAAACCATGCAAATGCCCCCAAAGATATAAAAATGTGGAAAACAGGGGCGCCTGGGTGGCTCAGTGGGTTAAGCCTCTGCCTTTGGCTCAGGTCATGATCTCAGGGTCCTGGGATCGAGTTCCGCACCGGGCTCTCTGCTCAGTGGAGAACCGGCTTCCTCCTCTGTCTCTCTCTCTGCCTGCCTCTCTGCCTACTTGTGATCTCTCTCTGTGAAATAAATAAATAAAATCTTTAAAAAAAAATGTGGATAACATGAAAGGAAAAGCCAGCCCTGTGGAGCTTGGACCCAGCAGGTCCGCCTGCTCCCTGGAAGGGGGGAGTCGAGTGCAGGACGAGCAGTACTGAAGGAGATCATTGCTGCCAATGTTCCTGAGATGGGGACTGACAGTGTTACTGGCTGGTAAGCATAATTTTTAAAGAAAAGCCGCAAGTGGGCATTGTCTTTTTTTTCTTTTTTTAAAGCAGGCTCCACACCCAGCATGGAGCCCAACTCAGAGCTTGAACTCAGGACCCTGAGTTCAAGACCTGAGCTGAGATCGAGAGTCGGGCACTGCCCTGAGCCAGCCAGACACCCACAAGTGGATGTTTTTTAATGAAATTCCAGAACATCCAACGTAATGAGAGGCTCTTCCTTCATCTCTGGACCTTTCCCACTCACACTTTCTCCCACCCCAACACCAAAACTCACAATTTCCTGAGAATGCTGTGTCTGCTGACGCCTTCCTGTTCTTGCATTCCTTCTAGCTGGAATGTTCTTCTTGTATCTCTTTTACCTTGGCTAGCAGGACCTTTCCTCGGGGAGTTCTTTCCACGATTCCCCCACTTCTTTCTTCCCAGTCACCGCCCGCCCTGCCGCTCTCGGTCCGGACGGACGCTGTTGCAACACAATCATGCTTTCCATTTGGCTCCCCTGCTCCCTGAGCTCAAGGGTCTTCAGCTGGATTCTCAGGGCCCAGAAGGGTTCCCGGAGCACAGCGGTCACGCATGCTTGTCACCACCTCAAAGGATTTGTGAAATGCATCGAAGTACAAATCAGTGATTTCGTTAGATAGCAATTTAATATGGGAACAAGTCACTGAGGCCCAGAGAGGCCAATGTGAGCATCTTGAGGAGACAGCTGATTGTTGACAGTCAAGTGTCCTGGCTTGAAGACCGCTCTTTGCAGCATATATCATAATGCCTCCACCACAAACTGTCCGTATTTGAAAGTCATGTGTTTTTTTAAAATAGTTTTAAAAAACAATGTAATAGGTTTTTTTTTAAAGACGTTTTTACATTACCAGAACAGTTGTTTGTAAAGAGATTTTCAGAAAGTGAATAAATTACCTTTTTCATCTTTTACCCAAAGTTTGTTGAAATGGCAAGCTTACACTCTTTTCTCATTACATGCATGGATAGCTCAAGAAGTGAGCTAGAATCTTCCTTGAATAGTGAAGTTTACTCAGATAAAATTTACGTTTTAATAGAACTGTTTATTTTCTGATCTTATGCTGAGGAGTGCTCAGAAATGTTTATACTCTGTTCTTGTTTTATTTTATTTATCTTATTTTTATTGAAATATATTTGACACATGCCATTGTGTAAGTTTGAATGTACAACATGCTGATTTCATATATTTATATATATCAGGATGATTGCTTTTGGGGGGTTAGCTAATGCCTTTATCGGGTCACATAATTCTCATTTCCTTTTTTAGTGGGAATAATTAAGATCTAATCTCTTAGCGAATTTGACATTTATAATACAGCATTGTTGTCTGTGATCGTTATATTGTCTATTCGATCTCTAGGACTTATTTTTCAACTAGTTGCCAATAGATTTCTTAATTACTCGATCACAGTATAACTGCACTACATCGATGTGTAGTTATCTTTCAAATGTTCATTTACTGTGTGTTTTCCACACTGACACGCAACATGTCTGAAGCTCTGTGTGCATTTTCCTGGGGATGGAAAGCTGCAGGTGGAAAGGTCCTACGGGGGAATTGGTTTGGCTTGACAGATTTTGTGTAGCTCCTGGGAGAGCCCCCCACAGTCAGGTCTAACCAGAAGGTCACTTTGAAAGGTATCGCTCTGTAATTTTCAAAAGACTTTTCCACACATTAATCCTTTTTGATATTCAAGAAATCAGTCAATGCACACGGTAACACGTGACCCTTCCGACAACTTCAATAGTCGATAACATCCAGAGGGGCCAAAAGAAAGAAACCATATGGGAGATGTAATAAAATCCGTGCACGGGAATCCTACAAGGAGCTCCCAGAGTGCTTATTTATGTTATTGCGCCATCCAGCAAAAATGCTCATTGTCTTCCCCACCTGCCATAGATTTTGAAACAGAAAATTAAAAGAGACAAAGGGTCCTGTGGAGGGCAAGTTCTCTGAGACCAAGAACTGGAAGCTGGCTCCACAGGCAGACACTGAATGAGCAACAGGCGTAACGACCAAACATCAAAATGTAAAAACAACACGGATCTGAAACCCCGTCACGTAGGCTGCACACAGACCTACACACCTTGATTAGCACCGAGGAGATCCCCGCCCAGCAGCCCAGCACAGAGCTGATGAAATGAGGACCCCGAGTCTTCAAGAGAGGTGCCCTGACAGCTACCATCTTCTGTTCTAGAAGGACGACGTGCGTCAGAAATAGTGAATAATGTTATGGATATATAGCAAAAGTGAGAGCTGTCTGACGTACCACCCTTGCATGTTTACTCTGTTAGCTAAAACCCCAGAAGCTTCCACCTTGGGAAATAGAACAGACATGGTCAAGTTTCTACAGGCTCACCCTCGGTGCCATTAACTAAACATCTCCTCTTCGGATGGATGTGAGATTGGTACCTTCGAGGCTCACCCCAGGTGCTTTCTCCCAGGGGGGCTGATGGAGATGATGCCAGATGGGAACCTGGTCGTTGGCACACAGACACGTGAGGTGTGATTCTATTTGAACAGGAACTGATTCCCAGCCTAGAGAGAGCCAGGGACGAGTGAGGCATATGGAGAGTCGGTACCTATGGGACCGTCACTCACCGTTCCATCCCCAGCATCCAACGTGCTGCTGAGAGTTGGCCTGTGGACTAGATGCGCCATGAGTGATTGACTACATCACACCATGGGGATCCAGTCTGGACATCCACTGTGTTTGCTTTCTTGCCCATTTCCACCTTGTTGTTCATAAATCAGTCTTGAAATGTTTACCTCTGTTCCGAAGAAATACACTCACGTATGTGTTTAAGTAGAGGGGGAGAACGGATACCATTTTACTGGGCCATGATCCCCTCACCACAGTTTTTGATATTTTAATTGAAAGCAAAAATCATGGCTTTTGTTCAGCCTTATGTTATGTAGAGGAAGTGTGTACTTCACCATGGGTACCATTTCTGAATGGCGACCCCAGTGTTTTATGGTCCTCTCTTTTATCCCAAAAGAAAAGATTTAACTATTGACCGTGTTCTTTTCTAGCGGAAGATAACAGTCTGTCTCAAAAGAAGAAGGTCACAGTGGAAGATCTTTTCAGCGATGATTTCAAAATTCACGACCCCGAGGCTAAGTGGATAAGTGGTAAGTCCGGAGACCTGCATGCGCATGGGAAGCCACTCTTCCACAGTTTGGGTTTGGCCTGTTGCCTCTCATGTTCTCTCTTCGGCTGTGGAAGTGGATGCCCAGAGCTCTTGCTGCGATAATCACCTTATTATCATTCTAAGAAAATATGGATCTGGTAAAATGGGGCTGTTCCTTAGTGAGAAATGGGCTCTCAGTGTCACCTCCCCAAATCATTATTTCTCAGACAGAGATGTGAGCCGTTGCTAAGCAACAGGACCAGGCAGAGACACAGCTGAGCTTCCCTCCCTCTCCCTGTTCTTTCTTCCCTTTTGTACGGCCCTGGCTTTCACTCCCCGCTGCATAGAGGGGCCAAAAGGACCTCCAAGGCTTCTTCTCAAAAGCCATCAAATGAATGAAACTCGAGCCTGGTGCACATTTGAGGATAAATTTATTTTCCTCTTGCACTTTAGTCTGGATATAATCTACTTTTCTGGTTTGGGGGGATTTTTAAAACAAAACAAAACAGGGTTGAAGGCCAAAGGCAGTATGTTCATGATGTATTTTTTTTGGTCTAGGACATAATCCATATCATCCACTTGTAGTTGAACTAATTCTCAGGTGTGGTCATGGGAGAAAAGGTGTGATTGAATGCATGCCCTCCTCTGCAGGCTTTGGTGCCTCTCCGCTAGGTAGTTCGGCCAGTGCACCTCTCCTATTAGCTCCATGAATGTGGGATGCCCTTGAAAAGGAATCCCCAGGTCAGAGAACCTTTATTGTGGAATGCTGGAGGTCTAGTTCAAATCCTGACTTTCATAATAAATGAGGCCCAGAGAGGTTACGTGATATTTTTGAGGCCACACAGCTTGCTGGTGGTGCACATGTAGTTGGAAGCCTGTCTCCTGACTTCCCATTTAGTGTCTTCCCACGACTGTCTTGTTGGGTGACTGTGTTTTTGTATTTTCTTCCTTCTGAAATGCAGCTCATGCTTCACAAACTCTCAAACACCAAATAGCAATGACGTTTTGCCGTTCGTCTCCTACTAGGGCAGTGGCTTCTCTTTTGTGCTCAACTGTGGCCTCAGTATTCATTTCTGGTTCTTATATTCACTTATTTAAAAATGAGAGAGGGGCGCCTGGGTGGCTCAGTGGTTAAAGCCTCTGCCTTCGGCTCAGGTCATGATCCCAGGGTCCTGGGATCGAGTCCCACATCGGGCTCTCTGCTCAGCAGGGAGCCTGCCTCCTCCTTTCTGCCTCTCTGCCTACTTGTGATCTGTCAAATAAATTTAAAAAAAAAATCTTTAAAAAAAATAAATAAATAAAAAATAAAAAAATAAAAAATAAAAATGAGAGAAGATGGATCTCTGAAGGAATGTACTTTATACAAAGGAATTAGGGAGAAATAGGATCCGTGTGCTGGGGACAGCTGTTGGGGGGTGCGTGGTGCACAGAAATCCAGGACACGGAGAGAGCCAAGGTCTTTTGTTTGATGGAGGAAGTGATGTTACCTTTCGTGTTGAGGGAGACTTAACACCTGCTCTCAGTTTGTGTTAACCCCTTGCATAGGCAGGAGGAAAGTACCAAGAGTATACTCTGGGCTCAGTCTTGGGAATGAAAGGTGATTAGCCTCTTCTTAAAGATTGCGAAGTCATATTCTAGAAACAGAGCTAACCATGAGTGACCAGACATTTCGAAGATGCTGTATAAAGCCCAGTCTTTAAGAGGTGCTGGGTTTACTAATTAGAGAAAGCAGAGAATAGACCCCTGGGGAGTGTAAGGTTAGAACGTTAGTCCGTCTAAACCTTCGTGAAGAAAAGAACGCAGAGAGAAAAAGAGAGGAGAGAAGGGAGGGGGAGGGGAGGAAACCTGGTCGAGTGGCAGAATCTAGGGATAAAACAAATTGGACACAAGGAACACTGAACCATAGCTACGGGGGTCAGAGCGAGTCCAAGGAAGCCCTGAAAAGACTCATGAAGTGCTAAAATAACATTCCTATGTCTGTTAGAATGTCCATAGTGGCAGACTGGGTCTAAGTCAGCATTCCATAAGCAAAAAATAAAATGTAAAATAAACAGAGATCTGGAGTCACAAAGCACTGGTAAGTTTCTGCTGGAACTGTGTTGGTCGTAAGGAGCTTGTATCTCATGATCGACTTCATGCTGCAGAGGAGTGGAGCTGGGCCAGAGGCGGGCTGGCTCTCTGGCCAGGGGAAACAAGCCCAAATTTCTTTATCCACAAAGCTGGGAGTTAATACGAGCAATTGAGAAATGGCCTCCTGCCCGGCAGAAAATGCCGCGCCTGCCTGTTCGGCAGGTTAATTCTACTCATGAGGACAACCTGCAATTCTAAACGAAGTAAGTACCTTCAGTGCCCGGGAGCTTTCTAAGAAGGACTATCCCTTTGCAAATGTAGACATACAATGTGACATTTTGCTACAAAGTAACTGGTAGTCAAGTTTCTCCAAAGACTAGGCTCCACCCAGAGGGGAAGGGAACCTGGTTGTTTTTCTCCCAACACTCCTCTTAGCTGTCCTCCCACTGTTCTCTCATGCATTCTTCTTCCTGATCAATCCCTTTCTCTCCCTAAAATGTAATAGCTTGAAATGGATGAAGTGGCTTTGCACTGGTTAATTGAGTGCTTGTAAGTGATTTTCCACAAATACCATAAAGAATTCATTCATTTCTTTAATATCACAAGTCTAAATGTGAAGATCCAGGGAAGGTTTCCCACAGTCAGAGGATTATCGAAAGATGGGGAGCTGGGTGTGCTTTAGAAATTATCAGAGCATTGCTTTTTCAGTTAGTGTTTATTGTGTGCCCCACAGTGCAGCCGGCAAACGATACAGTGCTGGGCCCAGGGAAGTGTTTCTTACTGGTAGCCTTGGGAGTCACCTCCATCATGACCATCTGCCATGCCTTCTATCACCATGAGTCTCCTTTCTCCTCCTCTTCTTCCTTACTCCTCTGTCTGTTCCTACTCTCTTCTTCATCGTCATCATCAACATCATCATCACCATCATGATCATTGCCACCACCATCATCATCACCATCACCATTATCACCGTCATTACCACCACCATCAACATCACATCACATCATTGTCGCATCATATCGCATCATCAATACTACCATCATCACAACCATCATCATCATTTACCACCACCACCGTCATTACCATCACCATGATCACCATGATCACCACCATCACCAGCATTATCAGCATCACCATCAATCACCATCATCACCGTCACCACCACCATCACCATCACCAGCATCACCATCATCATCACCGTCACCACCACCACCATCATCACCATTACCATCATCATCACCATCATCACCGTCACCACCACCACCACCACCACCATCACCATCACCAGCATCACCATCATCACCATCACATCACCACCATCATTGTAACCTGCTGGGGGTTTCCTGTATCTTATGTTCTAGGATAAGTTCTTTGTACCTATTAAATAATTTAATTCTCACCACCACCATTATTCCCATTTTACAGATGAGGAAACTGAGACTTATGCTGTTCAAATAACTTGACCAATATCACAGTTAGTAAGTAGCAAGATTTGGACTTGAACCTACGTCTCTTTGGTCTTTATAAGCTGTGCTACATTGGATAGAACCCAGGATTCTGGTATCCAGCCAGTTTCTTTCACAACCTCACTAGCTACGTAGTGTGTCTTACCCAAAACTATAGATTGCGAATATTTCAGAATTATTGTCATCCCTTAAATTCTCTATTTTAGCTTCCCTTATCCCCATGATGTCAAGCTAACAGAATACCTAAGTGATAAAGAAAGTGGAGTAATTCCCCATGGAGAAAGAGACATGATTTGGTATTAGTATTATTATTATTATATAATATTACTAATATTAATATTATTTTTATTGCACATTAACCACTAAAGATACCAAGTGTATCTTCGGTTTAATATTGGAGTTAATAGTCTAGAACATGATACACTGTATCAGGAGTAACCTATTGGGCTAAATTTCTCCTCACCCATTCATTCTAATCTAGAGACTTGTTCTAATCTAATCTAATCTTTCCTGAAAATGATTGGTGTAACAACCTTCATACTCTGCCCTCACAGACTGGTTGCAACCAGATGAGGTCTGTACCTCAGGACAATGACTCACTGAGCACCCCCTACAGAGAAGGAGGTCCACACTCCCTCAAACTGGCCCCAGTGCCGTGTCTCCACACACTGGCTCAGTGGAAGGAACCCTTCCATCTTTTCCGGTAACCACACTGCACTTCTCAGCCTCGTGGATCCCTTGAGGTGCTGTGCTGGGATTCCATGATGTGAGGGGGTCAGGCTCTCACCCCAGTTTCACTGACACGCCTCCATGTGGTCATCGCTGACCTCCAGGTAGCTGCCTTGCACGGTCACTTCTCCGACCTCATCTTAATTTACCTGTCAACTGGTTGCTCCCTTCACCTGGGTGAAACTTCCCCCTGACCTATAGGTCATTATACTCCCTGGGCTCTATTTTGACATCGGGTGGGGTGGGGGTGGGGGGGGCTTCTTCTCAGGCTCTCCTACTGCTTCTTGCTCTTCTCCTTGACCTTTCAGGGTGGTGGGTCCCAGGGCTCAGCCCCTGGTCCCTCCCACTGAATATCTGCCTTCCTCCCTCAGGGTTTCATCGAGTTTCATGATGTTAAGTATCCTCCATCTACAGACGACTCCTAAATTTGGGTTTCCACGCTGCATTTTCCCAGAATTCTTAGCTGTCTCATAGACCTCACAACCTTAAGCTTAAAAGCTCCAAATCCGAGTTCTTGATCAACACGCCCCCCAACACACACAAAGCAAAAACCAAAAGAATAACACCTGCCCTCGCCACTGCTTCTCCCAGTCCCCTTCATGGACATCCATTCTTCTGGCAGAACAGGCTAGAAAGCTTGGAGGCTCCTTTGCTCTGCTCAGTCTCTTGTTCCTCGTATCTGCTCCATCGCAGACGCCTACAGCCCCACCCAGCATGCTTAGCGCCTGCCCACCCACCCACACTCGGCCAGACTTCCGGGTTCATGATGCCAGGCCACAGGCGGATGTGGCAGCTGTCCACTCAGAAGGATCTGCACCAGAGACAGGCGTGCGACAGGCAGGACTGGGAGCAGAATTTTCCAGTGGCTCCTCTGATAAAGGCGCTGGTGCCAGGAGACACCTAAGTGACCTTTGAGTCTCTCCAGCTTTCCCTTACTCTGAGCTGACTTGAGCTTCTTTTGATGGATTCAGGCGTCCACGTTCTTTCTTCCCTAAGGTGGTTTGTGCGTAGGAGGCTCCTTCTGCCTCACACGCCCCCTCCTCTCTGTGTCCCATCTCTCCCACTCCCACCCCCCCCCCGCAAGTGGTCCTTTTCTTTAGGATCAGCCCTCATTCTTGCTCCACAAGCAGGTTTTTCTATACTGGCTCAGCCTTCTATGTTAGGCTCCCTTGAATCCTGGATGTGACCTTTTTTACATGCATTAAGTATAATTATTTATTCAGGACCCGTTTTTCCTTCTCAGTGTGAACTGCACAGAGGTAGGATTCCCGTGTGTTTATGACCTGGTGGAGTGCCTAGTCTGAAGCCATCTGGTCACCTTCTACACTTTCTCATTTAAGGCTTGAACAACCTAGTGTTAAAGATAAGGAGACATAGGAACATGCCCTTTTACACAGCATGGTCCAGTGAAGGGCTTTTAAACAGAGCCCTGGATGTGAGAATCATACAGATTAGCTTCCTGCAGGGAAAGCATTACAGGCAGCATGGAACAGCAACTGCAAAGGCTTGGCGGCATGAGGCTGCCTGGCACCCAGGAGCAAAAGCGAGCCAGGAGAGGAATCTTTGTATGATACATGTATTACGTATTCGCTGTAGTAAGTCAGAAAACAAAGTGGAGTTGAACACAACTTCAGGAGATACTAAAACTCACCTCTAACTCTACTGACTAGAAATAGCCACTATTAAATTTTTATACTTGTCTTTTCAGGTAATGTAATATGTAGGATAATACTAAGTGCATTCAGGGGGGGAAGTTTATAACATAGATCATAAACATCTTTCCATGTATTAAATATGTATTTCCATTATCATCTTAATATCTGAATAGGATCTCATTACATAAATGTACCTTAATTTGGCTCATCTTCAGTTGCTAGAAGGTTAGCGTGTGAGTAGGAGTGGAGTGGCCCCTATAAAAAGCCGTCATGAATGATGGATGATAGGATGTGCAGCTGAGTAGAAATGGGGAGATGGGGGGAAGGACAGCCAGGTAGGACATGGAGGTTTGAAGCCTGATTAACTGGAATGGCCACTGCACTAACGGGGCATTGGTTTCTATGGTTAGATGACAAGTTCAGAGCAGAAGCCGACTGGAGAAAACTAAGTGGAAATGCTCTTTACATATTGAGGACCCAGCAGGAAGCTGGGTGAGTGGTCAGAGCCGCTTGGAGAAATGTGGAAAGTGTGCGTCACTGAGGAGCTGCTGAAATCTCACAGTGGGTGGGGAGGGGAACCGAAGTCCAGAGGAGGTGGGAGGAGAGCCCAGAGGTGCAACACCAGGGAAGGCACAGGGGAAGTGACTTAGGAGAAGCAGCCTACCTGTTGTGTGATGTCAGGTAGAGAATGCGTCAGTGGGAAATTGCCCAGTGGCCACGTAGTCCCTCTGCCAGCAGATACCCTCTTACTCACCCTGTCTTGGACTCATGCCAGAGAAAGAGGGTGTATTATTTGTCTAGAAGCAGCTTTTGCTATCCCCTCCCTGCACGTGTAAACACCAGAAACGGTCTTCTCCAGATCCGTGGAGTCGTCCCTCCACACAAGCTGTCCGAGGCCACACAGACTTGGATACACAGATTTGCTTTTGCAGGTTTGCCTTTTAGGAAGGCAGTCTGGACTGAAGCTCGCAGATGGTCCGGTGAGCTCATGCCCTGTGCTGTGAGCAAAGCCAAGGCCACCTGCGCCCTTCAGGGAACCCGCTGTTCCCGGCCGCTATCTTCGGGACACAAGCACGCCCGGGGCGGACGGGCTCCCGTGTCTGCCAGCAGCTCCAGGAGGGGCTCCTCAGCCCACTCTGTCCTCCTCCCTGGGGCCGTTCAGCTTCAGTCTGAATGTGGCAGAAGACCACCGTGGCTGGCCCCGGAGTCTCTGTTTACGCTCATTTCCATCCATCCAGCCGCGTGTGAGCAGAGAGTCCTCTGCGTCTCTCCGACGCCATAGTAGAGACTATAAAATTGAAGAAAATTGCTTCCTTTGAATGTAGGAAAATATCAGCTGGCTGGTTGATACCAGAAAAGTATATGTTTTAGAAGGTAAAATTTGAGAGAGAGCACAGGGCTCAAAGCAACTTGATTTCCATATTTGCTTTTTCCTCTTCTCCTTTGTTATTTGGAAAACACAGATGGATTTTTTTTTTTTTTTTTTTTTTTTTGGAAAGCTCATGGGGTTGGATAGAAGAGGAATTCAAGTATAAAATGGTTTGGGTATTTCTTCTGCTTTGTGAAAGCCACATTTTTTCAATCAAAACTAGGAAGTCATCGAATTGTGGAGAGGGAGAAAGGCCCTGAGAGGTCATCGGTGTAGGCCGCCCCACCGGCCAGCAGTAACTCCAGGGAGATGCCCAGGAAGGACAAGTCTCAGAGACCAGAGACATTCTTCAGCGTCTCAGTGAGGTCGAGATAGCAGCGGCATCATTTGAAGTCATTGCATAAAACACTGTCGAAGAACATCGTTCACTGTATTCCAGTCCGCAAGAAATGACGAGATGAAATTCTAGTACGCGTTTGTGTAAACAACCAATGTCTTCTCTCTCTTTTGTAGTGGTTTTCAAGATTCCACTTTTCCTCAGGAGAAGAGAACCCCAGTGGTCTGGTATTAGCAGGGCAGTTACGTCTCAGATAATTTAAAGGCAATAAAGCCTGTCCGTGCCGTAGCTCCCATGGGCTCCAGCGGAGGCTGTTGGACCCGCCACCTGTCTGCTTGGCTCCGTCCCCTTCTTAATGCGTCTTCCACATTTCTAGTATTGGAGCTGAAACTGTTACCTGCTTAAGGTCCCTTGGGCGTTTCCTGTTGGAGTTTTCTGTGGAAAGTCGGTAGCATTTAGTGGCAGTGGCCGGAGAAGAAAAGATTGCAGCAGGCTCTTAAGGCCCGTCAGTGTCGCTGGGCTCTGCGGTCCCCGCCACTCAGTTCATGGCTGGGAGTCACATCCCTGCAGGCTCGGCTGGGCCGCCGCTGCTCCAGCAGAGAGAGGGCCCTCCGCTCGGGCAAGTACATGCTGTCTCCCGGGAAATTTAAGGACGCCCTTGCCATTGTGGAACATGGTGCCGACCCTTGCCAGGAGCGAAATCCAACTCCATTTGTATGTTTGCATTATGAGAGGACAGGCTCCCCACCCCCATTTTGGGATCTAAGAAATAAGTATGTATTATACACACGCATGCGTATATTTTGTTTTCCTGAGAAAGGGATCTCAAGCAAGAGTCACCTGTTGTTTTTCCTCTGCAGTGAGTGTGATGGACATTTTTTCTGGATGCCCTATGGTGGTTTCAGGGCTCCTAGGCTTTTAAGGACTTATCCTGAGGATACCCTCTGCCCTTCGCCCCTCTTTGCCTACACGGGGTGCAGATGAGCAGGGTATGGCTTGAGACTCGGGCAGTGCTGGAGAGGTGTTCTTTCCAAGTTTGTATCAAGTGCAGGGCGATAGCACTGCCCGGACGGGCAGCCACAGACCAGAGCCCAGAGTCTTATTTGCTTTTACTTGAGTTCACGTTAAGGGAGCCTGGAAAGCTACCTCAGTCTCGGTTACTGCCTCTGTTGAGCCCATGGGTACAAGTCCTCTGCAGGCTCTTTCTAGAACGTTCTTTTTAAAGGAAATCCAGAAGTTCCATTAATTAGAGACTCTGCATCCTCGAGTGCACGGCCCTCACACAGCCCCGACATTATCATTTATTGTTTCAATTAAATTATCCCACAAAGTCCTTAACCATGTCAGCCTGCCAGAGGCTAATTAATTATCATTGACATCTTCTCAAACATGGGTCATCTTCTTAATTAATCCAAAATGAATCTCTTGCTCTCTCGCATAACCGAGTCTAAGCCCCTATGACCCGTCCGTCCTGCACGCCTGGCGCACCTAACTGTGCGTTCAGGTGTTTGTTTTCTTCTCTTTCTTCTCTTGTCTTGCCCTTGATGGAAGCTTCTCAGGGCCTTCAGGGCACGCAGTGACTGTGCCGTTTCTCTCGTGGACCAGAGTGTCTGGCTTGTGATAAAGTCTCCAGAGATGTCACTCAGCCAAAGAAATGACTCGGTGGTTGAGCAAACTGGGTATTTGGGGAAAAGCTCTCGGAGTAGCTGCTTTCCGGTTGACGGAAGACTCGCCAGGTTTATTCGTCATAAATCCTGGCATTTTAAGGAATTACACGTACATTTATAATGATAAATATATCTGACTCTCTTCTCCTGCTTTAATTGGGGAGAACCTACTAGATGCTGACAAGAGCCCCCATACCAAGCTTGCCCGTCCAGACATCATGTTCATACTCGCCGTTTACTGCCTACGTGCCAAGTGCACCAGCGCATCTCCGAGTTCTCCACACCGAGCGCTTCAGCTCATCGCTCAGAGCCACCCACGGAGGGCACGGACGGCGTCGTGTCTACATGGCCCAGCGATCTGCAAATCTTCAGTCACGTGGGGTCAGTGAAGCATAAGCACGAGCCCCTGCTGTGGAAAGCCCGGGGGCCTCTTCTGTGTTTTGCCTTGTGCTTCTGGATCTCTTCCCGGGCTGACCCCCATCCTCTTGGGGTGGCCCACCCTGTCCCCAGGTCATGGTTGCCTCTCATTTGCATGCTCTCTGTTCCCTGTGCAGACACGTCCACTGCTCTGTTCTCCCAGATGCACAGACACAAAGCTGCTCGGTGCGGTCAGCGGCTCTTGTGAAGGGTGAGGGAAGAGAAGTGCAGTGCGCCCCAGAAGATGGACCCAGAAATGAGCAACACACCAGCTGCTTCTGAAGCTATAAGAGTGAGGCAGAGAATGTCTGGTCAGCTTCCCCTTGTTTCTTGCCAAGGAAGGCTTCCCAAGGCCACATGGCCTTGCTTTGCTGCTCTTGCTTCGGTCACAGGATCTCTGAGTTCACGTCCACGGCCCCCGGGTGCTGACTGGCCTGGAGTTGGGGCAGAGGGATTGGAAGCCAATCAGCATTGCCTTCAAACTTGGCGTGCGTCTCCTGCTCATGTCTGAAAGGTTTCAGGGCTTGGGCACGCCGCGTAACCGGCGTCCTGTGCTCTCTTTGCGAGCTCAGCATCTTTCAGAGGGACAATGTTCTGGGTACTGGGGCAGAGCTTTCTAATGTCTGGTGCCTTACAATGGTTGATATGAGTTTGTCTTCATTTGAATCTCATCTCAGGTCTTAGGGGGTGAACTAGGGGAAGTTCATGGGAAAATTCATGTCGGAATCTGGGATTTTTGACCCCAAGCATGTTCTGGGCTTTCGGATCCAAGTCCCTTATGTACGGGCCAGCCTCACTTCTCCTGCTTGTGGCTGGGCGCAGGCTTTCTCTCTGCTGCGAAGACCTCTACACAGCCCGTCTTCTCTGTGTACTTGGGCCCCCACCCAGGCTCCTCCTTCCAGAGAAGGCAGGCGAGGAGTGTGCCTGCAACTTTGTTCTGCAAACTGGTCTCCCTGTGCCCGCGGTCCTCGCTTCCATGCTCCCTCCCACGGGGCTAGTTAGACTTTCACAAAAACAACCAAAGAGGCCGAAGAACTGTTTCCAAAGTAAAGAGACATCTGAGGGACCTCTACCCTTTGCCAAGCAAGGAACCAACAATAGAGTTGGGTTTTTAACTTCTCCCTGGCCAAGTGCTTAGACGGGGCTTCCGTCCCCACCAAAAGGAAGGGGGAAATAGAGCAAACCTCAGAAAGTTTAAAAAGCTGAGTCCTTCCTGTGAATACCAGTTTTACCAGAGAAGGGGGGGATCAGAGAGGTTAAGTTATTTGCCTAACGAGTGGCAGAATCAGCTTCTTGAAGAGTTCTGTCTGACCTTCTTCACAATTACCTTCTGGGGATTTTGAGAACTTATACAAAGTTCAGTGGAAAGTTTACGTTTACTAAATGCAAGGGCCCTATGGGAGTCACTTGTGAGGTTGAATCCTTATGGGCCCTGGAAGTCTGGAAGTGTCAGTGAAGGACAAGGCAGTGTCCCCTGGGCCGTTTCATCTCCTCTCGCACGCTCTGAGGACCAGCCTGGCTCCATGTGGAACACGCAGTCCCTGCCCCTTGCTGCTGGTGTCCTACAGGCCTCCATCCCCGGGGTCACAGCAGAAATGCCAGGGCCCTGAGGACGAGTCTGTTGGCAGACCCACGCAGCCTCCTGGGGCTCCGTGGGGCAGCCACTGGGAGCGTGAGCTCGGCTGCTTCTCCCACGTGTCATTGACCTGTTTTTGCTGTTAGCATCTCAGCCACGTCTCAGGTGTGAGGTGCAGACGGCAAACCCCGAGGATATAAGCAGGTGAGCCTGGAAAGACGAATGTGCGGGCACCTTTATGAAAAGGACTGGGATGAGATTTGGGGTTTGTGTCCGATCGAACGCTTTGCTGGTAGACTCACACTAAACGCACACTAGCTACCTGGGGGTCGGTAAGCTCTAGGTCAGGTGTTCTAATGGGCAAATCCATGCCGTCCCGCCCATCCGCCGTGCGGTGCTCAGCTGGGCAGCACAGTGTGGTAAGCAGAGATGAGGAATGCTCAGAATTCGTGTTCTCTATCTGCTCTCATTCAGTTGTCTCGAAGGTGAAACCCACCTCCGTCTGCAAGCCCCTGGGCCATCTGTGTGTGAACATGCACGCGGGTCGTGGAGGACAGAGACGGGTCTGCAGTCGGGGCTGAGCGGCCTCTTCCTGGCTGAAGCCCGAGGGGTGAATATGGCAGTGGCGTCAGTCTCTCCTGGCGTGTTTTCTGGGCCGGCTCCCTGCTCAGAGACTACTCACTTTTAAATAGGTCCCCAAAGGTTGATTGTTCATCCTTAAGGCAAATTGGTGGGTTTTTAAAACTTAATTGTGGGTTACAACCTCCAAATAAGTCAAGTTAAACGGATTGCAAATAAAATCCGCACTCTCATTTGCCTGCTCAGGGCGTCAGAAAGAATGGCCCCGTTAGCATGTCCCCGTCGTTCTGCTGGAAGCTGTTGGAGGCCTCACTCCTCCATGGTCCAGATCCCACGCGCGGCCCTCGAAGATGTCCTCTGTTCCCCGGGGGAAAGACCCACATAGCGACAGCGAAAAAGAGGTCTCCACTCCGCCTTTGGTCCCAGGCAACCCTGTCTTCTCCTTCACTCCGCCGTGGGCTTCCTTGGCCTTACAGCGTCACGCTGGCCCAGACTCTCTGCCTCCTCCCTTTTCTGAGCCAGCAGCGCAGTGGGCAGAGTTTAAAAACACAAGAACCCCTTCGTCTTACCTCATTCCCAACCACTTGCATCTGGGAAAACCACGTGTGCATGAGGAACAGGAGAGAGTGAGTCGTGCTGGGAAGGGACCTCATTCTCTAGTTTTCCTTTGGGAGCTCAGGTTCGAAACTACGGCCACCAGCTGGGACTGCTCTAAGTTTCTGGACGTTTCCATGGGAACACCCTGGACAGAAGCCGGGGCTGTAACCTGGGGCCCCAGGGCGGAATGCGGCAAGCTCCTTTTCCCTGCTTACTCATGACCTTAGCACACCCTCTGCTAATGTGTCTTTCCAGGACTTTCCTTCCGGGGCAGGAACTTATCTCTTGAAGCTTTTCCTTTCCCACTGCAGTAGCTCAAGGATTCTATCACCACACGAAACAAGAGTCTGTTCTACATGGACCGCAGGGCAGAAAACAATGTAAATGGGTAAAGCAGGACCTTAGAACATCTTTGCTTTACCTCATAAATGTTATTAAGTGTGTGCCTGGAACTCTGGTTGGTTAGATTATGGTGTGGGGCCATAAGGACATACAAGCCGTGTTTGTAGCTTACATCCAGAGCGTAAGGCGGGTTGTCAGGGTTAACTTATAAAGCATCAGCGTAGTTTTGTTTGCTCAATTACGTGGAGGGCTGTTTCCTACACCTAGTACAATGCCAGAAAGTGCTTGCTAAGTGAGTACATAGAACAACATACATGAATTCACACCATTTTGTTCCAGAAAAGGATTTGGTGCAAGTCAAGGCAAACATTAGGTAGCAACAGAAGATGCTACGACAGCAAATGCAAGACACACGCCCACAGTGCATGTTGGTTTCATGGGCGTTTTAAAGGAACAAAAATCCGCAGTGGACTGGGACATCCAAAGGAGGCCCCCCCTCCTCCTTGCCTCCACCCTGCTGTTTGCCACCCTCAGCCTCTTCTCCACCCTCCCCTCCCCCCGTCTTTTCTTTTGGCTAGACATCTGACCTGGAGTTAATTTTACATGAGCGGTCATGGAAATGCTTTGTGGCCAGTGGTGTTTCCATTTTCCGTGTGAGGAAACGGGCATTAGGCTTCATCTGGGGGTCACGGTTAGTATCACAAAAGAGAAGTGGCTGTGGGTTTGTCTCTCTCCAAAACTTACGATGTGGGCTCTTCCCATTGGGTGGTCTTTTAAGCTGCGTGAAGTTCTTGTTCTCATTTCCCCTCGCCCTTCTGCGTCCGAGGCTTTCTTCTGAAGATAAGTCATAAAATCTCACTTGGGGACTGAGACGCATTCAAGAGTCACCCAACATTGGCCTTGCACCAGTCAGTTAAAGACCCATGAAGTTTCCATATCCATCATCTTCATCAAGGCCCAGTGTCCATGGTCTGAAGGCTGACCTGAGATTCCTTTAAGAGATGGTGCTTCTTACATCACCAGGGTTTGTGGGAGCAGCCTGGAAGTCAGCACAGAGTTCCGTATGGGTCCTTCTGGAGAAGTCCTTGGACGGAGGTCAGTGACCCCGAGGATGTTGCAGAAGCCAGGCCTGAGAGGCATCCTCGTGTTCTCAAGGCTCAGCTTCAGTGATGTTTCCAAGACCCCTGGGTGCTTTGGGGTCAATTGTGACTTTAGTGAATGAATTGTAGGTTGAGCAAGGGTCACTTGCGAGAGGACAGATTGTTGCCGTGACTTCTCAGTCTGTACTTGTGGTGTCGTGAGAACATAGACCTGGAGCTCTCCATGGTCCTGTGAGTGGACACCCAGTGAAGCCCCGGGGGGCTTGCATTTAACTGGATCAGAACGGTTGCAGGGTGATGGCCCATCGTTTCGTTTCAAGGTGTAGAAGAAGAACTAAAATGCTAAGATTTCTTTTGTTCTAAAGTGGATGTCCTTTACCTTCTGAGTGCCTAGAGAGATTAAAATAGTTACAGTATGATGACAGCTGTCTTACGTAAGGAAAACACGATCCACTGATCTGTAATCTTACTAGTTTTAAGAAGTAAAAATGCCCAGAGTAGTCCATTTACACTAACTTTCCCTGTTTTTAGGTTTTTCTTAAACTCTGTCATGATTTTTATTTTTTAAAAGCATTCAGAATGAAAAGTCTCACGTTGGATGCCTGGGTGGCTCATTAGGTCAAGTATCTGCCTTCAGCTCAGGTCACAATCAAGTCCCACATCGGGCTCCCCCGCTTCTCTGTCCCTCCCCCACTGCGCTCGTGCTCTCTCTCTCTCTCTCTCTCTCTCTCAAAAATAAACAAATAAAAATACTTAAAAAAAGAAAAAAAGGAAATCCTATATCTGGAGCTGTTCATGGTCATATGTGGTTGACAAGCCTCGCATATAGACACAAGCGATGAGCCTGTTCACATATAAGCAAGATACGTCCCCAGTCGGTAAAACCCACCCAGTTTCATAGGTCCTTTCCACCAGGCTAGACGTCCCCAAGGAATCGTAGAATGAGAGAAGCCAAGAACCTGAGCGCTATCTGAGAGAATTCGTACGTTACTCATGTGGAAAGAGGCAACCCACGGAGGTTGATTTACCCGTTTGTTCATCAGGCCTCGGGATTCCCAAGTCTGGGTTTTTCCTTACCATTCTGCCTCCTCCAAATCAGCTGATGTCACCCAATCCTTCATTTACTCATTCATTTGATCAGTAATTGAAAAAACTCTGTAAAGAAAAATAAGACCCTGTCTTTGCCTCAGACACTTGCCGACTAGAGACAGGGGGAGAGTTTAAATGGTGTGAGCAGTTGGGGGCACTTGGCCGAGACACAGAGCGGTGTGAGTGGGCGTGGAACCTGCAGCTTACAGGTAGAGCTGTGGCATCGCCAGAAGAGGACCCCAAAGTCTGCCGAAGGGGGGCACATTCAGACACTGGTAGGAAATGAGGCTGCGGGGTGAGTGGGCTCAGCCTGGGGACCTTTCTGCAGCCTCCTTCTCTGAGCAGAGGGACCTGTGCTCTCCCAGCGGTGAGACCTGCCCTGTTCTGTTTCTCGGGTGATGAGAGCTGCTCCCTCGACTAAGCTTAGAATCTAGCTGGGATGGCGAGGCCTGTACACAGACGGCTGTACACGTGCCTGCTTGCAGAAAGGGGGGGGGATCACTGAGTCCACAGTGGGTTGAGCAGGGGAGCAGTGGACCTGCCTTCCACAAGACCGTCTCACTGAGCCTGGACTGAACACCCACTAGAGGAGCCCGTACCTCCTTTACCATGGTTCAGCGATAGGGAACACCCAACCCGGCCCATGTATTTGTAGCAGATAATTTACTGGACAGAGCCTTAAATTTTCCTAAGGAAGATTCTCTTAAGATTTGGAGACTTGACAGACATTATATTTCTTAGTTTTAATGATATACCTGTGATGTGTTTTAAGACTTCCTTCTCTCTGGAACAAACACTGGCAAACTTATTTCAGGAAAAATACAAATGTAAGTGGACCTCTCACATGCACTGAATATAATCCCTTTCTTAGAATCTGAGCCTGCAAATCTCCTGTCCAGAAGGAATGAATTAATTTTCGAAAAGCAGAATGAAGATGTTACGAACATGAACATTACAAGAAGTCACTTAATACAATTAACCTGACCCCAAAGGGGGATATGGGAGCCTGGGGATTTAAGGTTTTTACTCTATGAGAAGATCCCATTACGAGGTATCAGGTGTTTATCCCCTAATTTTCAGCATTTTTACCAGAGGGCGATTGTCAGCAGTCAGTGTCCCCTGAGCACAGAGAATGACTTGCACAACGGAGAGACCCGGCCGGAGAGCCAAGCTCACTTCAGCCCAAGGCGGTCATGGGCGTTGCCTCCTGGAAGCCCTGTGAGGGAGGCTCCCACCCGTCCTTACCATCCAGGAGAGCTACTGAACAGACGGGGCCCCACGTCTGCTCTTGTGGTACTCGGAAGTACGTACCAGGGAATGGGCCGGAAGCCTTCCTCAAGGTCACCTCAGAATCCAGAAACGTACACCTGATGCCCAGTTTCCTTCACGTGGCTGGTGTACGTCACCCCTCCGTGGCTATCGCCCGGGAACTCGGGCCGTGTTTCCGTCGTTCAGCCTGTACCACCCCTAGAGAGTAAGGATGGAAACGTCCTCAGAGAAGTCGTGTTCTAGCTCACGCATTCGTTTACCCCTTCACTCCCTCAGGCTTATGCGGGGCCGACTGCGGCCCGAGCTCTGTCATAGGCCCTGGAGGTGGAGACGTGAAGGCGGACGTGCTCCGTCAGAAGCCTCTGCTGTGGCTCGGGTGATGGTCTTCTGCAGAGCACAAAGCCCGGGAGGGCGAGGGCCTCTGTGAGCCTGGAGTCCAGCCTCTCCTATCAGGGATATAAAAACAAAAACCTTGAGGGTAGCCTGTCTAGTCGGGGTGCCTCCTGATCTGAACTGTAGCGAGAGGCCTTTTTTAAAGATTTTATTTATTTGAGAGAGAGAGAGAGAGAGCACAAGTGGGGCAGAGGCAGAGGGAGAAGCAGGCTCCCCTCTGAGCAGGGAGCCCGATGCGGGACTCGATCCCAGGACCCTGGGATCATGACCTGAGCCGAAGGCAGAGGTTTAACTGACTGAACCACCCAGATGCCCCCCGAGAGCCTTTCTAAGCCCGGAGCTGAGACAGAGAGAGGGGAAGAATGGAAATAGACTCTACGTGAGATGATCACCCACAGAAGGTTCTGTGTTGAGTGACAAATTTTGAAAATAACATAATATGCCCATTTTTCCTTTTTTAGAAGATTTCATTTATTTATTTATTCTATAGAGAGCACGCACATGAGTGAGGAGAGGAGCAGAGGGGGAGGGGCAGAGGGAGAGAGGGAATCTCAAGCAAACTCCGCACTGAGCACAGAGCCCGACACGGGGCTCATTCTCACCACCCTGAGGTCATGACCTGAGCCGAAACCAAGTCAGAGGCTCAACCTCCTGAGCCGCCCAGGCGTCCCAGTAGGCCCATTTTTCTTGAAAACAATCTGCATTTCCTATATCTATGTAGAGAGGAGAATCTGGAAGACGGTAAAATAAAGTGAGAGCAGTGTTAATCTGCTAGGATTAGGAATATGCACGCTCGTTTTCCCCTTCGGTCATCCCCGACCGCTGGACTCGCCCGTCCTCGTTATGGCGGAAAGCAGCAGCCTTCTCCGCAAGGTCAGGAGAGGTCTTCCTGCTCGGCAGGGTGATGGAGAGCACCCTGTGTCCTCCCGCGGTAATAAGAAAGGGGATGAGATACATTCTGGGAGGAGCGTGGTCAGCGACAGGTGTGAGACAGGCACGGAAGGGAGTAGCATCTGAGGCAAATGTCTGCTCTGGGCACGTCCAGGAAGTGTCCGAATCACGTGCCACCTCGCGGAGACTCCTGGTTGCTACCGATCAAGCAGAACCTTCTGAAACTCTAAGGTCAGGAGGAGCTGGAACCCAAGGAAAGGAAAGCCGGTGAACCCCCGGACGGATTTCAGCTGCAGGTAACAGACGCCCAAGTGAGTGGCTGAACCAACAAGGAAATTAATTTTCCTCACGTATAAGACCCCAGAGTTGGACAATTCGTGGCTAGTGTCCTTGGCCCCAAACTGTCCTCAGGAATCCAGGCTTCTTCTGGACCTGACAACTCTGCATAGGGGCGTCGCCCCGTGACTTCATCCCTGACCTCGACCCGCCAGATGCCAGCAGCAACCCATGGCCCACGTTGTGAAAACCAGAAACGTCTCCAGACACTGCCTACCGTCCCCTCGGGCCCACGGTCACCCGCAGTGGAGAAGGACTGTTCCGGCTCCCTGCTCAGCCACCTGCAACGTGTGGCTTTTATCTTCAGAGACTTCGAGAAGGAAAAGCAGGTAGTTCTGCTTGTTGCAAAGTCACTGCTTTGCCGCAGGCCCCGTAGCCTCCCGCCCTGGACGTGCCGTGAGACGGCCTTGCGGTCTTGCGCGGAAGGGAGGGAGGCACAGTGAGGAAGGGAAGGATTTGCACCTGGACGTGATGAGTCCCTGGACGACGGGGGGTTCTGAGGGTGAAGAAGAGGAGGCAGAATGGACCCTGGGCGGGCAGCTGGCGGTGCCCTCCATGGGCGCCTAGAGGAGGGGGCCAACGACGTGCCTCAGCGGTCTCGCTGACAGTGTGTCCCCTGGACACAGAGTGAGCCCTTGTGGTGTCAGACCCACTGGCTAGAGCACCATCTCCCTGCCTTTCGGGCCCGCAGGGCGTCTGTGAGCTGGTCCGCGTGTTTGCAGCGGGGGCAGCCGGAACGCGTGAGGAGCGCGGCGGGATCTCCCATCACCCAAGACGGCTCCATTCACTTTTCATCTTACTGGGTTGCGATTTATTTCTAAAACGTTCCATCGGTCCTTTAGAACACCTCAACCTTTCATTTATTTTTACTCTTAATAAAACTTCGGTCCCGTGTG
Source organism: Enhydra lutris kenyoni (assembly GCF_002288905.1). Lineage (NCBI taxonomy): Eukaryota > Metazoa > Chordata > Mammalia > Carnivora > Mustelidae > Enhydra > Enhydra lutris. Next base: position 29,251,783 of record NW_019154121.1, read on the forward strand.
AGATGGGGAACAGGACGACGAAGCCCGAGGTGCCGTAGCTTCCGCAGCTCACAGGCCGCGGACAGGCCTTGTTTCAGATGTAACCTCCCTCCTGGCCAGCTGCCGGGAGGAAACACACACACTGTATCACTGCAGCTGCGAAGGTCTGGGCACGTGTGCCTGGGGCCCCAAGACTCCGGGGCCTCAGCGCTGAGTGAGAGAGCTGTGACGTCTCACCCCGAAGGATGGAAGCAAAAGCATCCCAAGGAAAGGCCCCCAGGATGAGACCCGGCGGAAAGTGGGAGCCAGCCTCCGGAGCCCTCTCCCAGCGGGGTCACACGCCTGATTCCCATGACAGGCTGTCACAGCCCGGCTGAACCCGTGTCCGCCGGGAACCTCACGAGAGACCCAGCACCCCCGCCTTCCGTCGGGGCTGGTCCCACGAGGCTCGCGGGCACGCGCCCTGCCGCCGCCAAGATCTTGGGCTGCCTGGAAGGCAGGTGCTCGGCGGGACCCGAAGCTCTTAGACCCGCATGGCTAGATGCGAGAGCCTCCCCAGGGCACCCCTTGTGTACGCGATGTCTGCTTCCTTCTCCCAGGTCCCAGGTGAGGGCCCCGAGCTGCATCCCGTCTTCCTTTCCAGTATTTTCCTGAGACGCTGACAGGCTTGTCACTCTGGGAATGCCCCACGCTGTGCCGTCAGGCTTAGGAGCAGGGGCGGATTCGTGTGCCCGCTCCTCCCCCGGTTTCCGTGCTCGGGTGGCAGCCGGATGGGGCTCCGAGATGCTGCTTCCCTCCCCGCAGCACCCCCACCGGCCTGAGCTTTGGGGGGATTTTTCTTCCAGTGATGAAAACGACACACCTATAGCACCCTGAGACTTTGGATCTCTAAGTTTGAAATGTCTGGAATATTGAAAACAATTTTTTTTTTTTTTTATAAAAAGCAAGCAGAAACTAATGCCCAGTCCAGTCTGTCCTCATGACATTGCTGTAGGTCCCTTTTCTGGGAACATGTCACAGAACTTTAATCACATTCCCCCAGGGATAGCTGTGAAATTCATTCTGAAAGTTGTATTTTTAGTTTTCCAAAAACTAAAAATAAACTCAAATGTATTTAAATGAGCCAAGCTACCTTGTAAAAAGCCATCGTCCTGACATGAACACAACTCACAGAGGACCTTCCGTGGGGTGCACGTGCTTGGCTCGGCGTGGGCTGGTGTGAGCGTCCCCGCCCCCCACGGAGCCTCCAGGCCCCCCACGCAGACAGCGAGAGGTGACGAGGGGCAGTGGGGAAGGCTTTCCGGAGGGGGCACGTCGGGCTAAGGGAAATCGAGGGATGTTTCCACACTGGGGGCTGGGGCTTACCTGACAGGTGAGAGAAGAATGTTCCAGATCACAGGAAGAGCTAGAGTGGGGGGAGATGGCTCTGTCCCTGTGGCCCCAGTGTCCCTTCTGTCCTCTGTGACTCCGTGTGGCACCAGGTGGAGAAAGAGCAGGTGGCCGGCTTGACCCGTCGTTGCAGGTTGTGCCCTGACGGTGGAAGCCTCGAGTGGTGCGCTCAGGAGTTTGACTTTTAGCCTGCGAGCGTTTGGGGTGCGCGGGGTGGCTGAGCGTGGGAGCCGCTGATCGAAACTGGGTTTGAGGACTACAGCTCTGCAGCAGGGGAGGAAAAAGGGCAGCGTGCGGAGCCAGGGCCCCGGGCTTGCTGACATTTCATTAGTGTCTCAGAAAGTTTGAGAGTCCTTCAGGCTTTAATGCTTCTAGTGGGGGAGAAAAAAAAGTGAACTTGTCTTTCAAGGCCTCTGTCTGGTCAGTAGGATTATTCTGCTCATGTTTGATTCTGGATCCTCGGAGAATTGTTTACTCCTGCTTCCTCGGATTCTTCTCTAATGGGAGACAGAATCAGTGGCGGATGGTACATGTCCCGGGGGTACAGCCTCTCACGGTAGCGTAGGCCTCTCTTGACCAAGCAGACCGTTGCGCTCATCCTCTCGGGTTTGTCCTTGGGTTTGTTTACTTACTCAACACACAGTCCCTGAGCATCTTCTGCAGGCGAGGCGGGGGGCTGGAGGAGGAAACGGCCTAGAATGATCTGGAACAAGTGCAAACATTGACATCACCAGATGAGGTTCCAGGCCTGGCCCTTCCACGCGTGAGCCTCTTCATTTCCAAACTGGATCTAGAACCCTGCTTTTCCCATGCCACTGTCTGAGGCAGCAGGAGACCCCTGGTCTGAAGACACACAGCCTGGGCCGTTGTAAACGTGGTTCGGGAGTACGGCTCCTGCTTTGGGACCCGATTTGACCGCTAGATCCCCACTGAGAGCATTTGGTCAAACCCAGCAGCAGTGACTTCCCAGTAAAGGAGCATTTCGAGCAAACTGTGAGAGCAATAGCCACGACACCAAAGATCAGAATCCTATAGTCTGTGAAAATACACCCAAGACATACTAAGGAAGTTGCACAGACGTCTAATTTGTTGGTAAGGAGACAGGTTGCAGATTCCAAGACTCGCTGACTTGGGTACATCAGTCCCCAGGGACTGAAATTAAAACCCAGCGCTCCTGAGTTAGGGATTAATAATATGAACAAGAAAACATTCATTTTTCTGAATTATCTGTGCTTACCAACACGGATGGACTCAGAGAAACGTCTTCCGCCGGCCCACAAAGTACTATTACTTTTCATTAATTTTTAAAAGCCTCCGTGGAGCTTAGAGCATTTTAGGAAACATTGCCCTCCAGTGGCTATGGGGACGAGTGACAGCTGTTTTTAGGCGAGCCGGAGCCCTGATCTTAAGGCCAGCACGCAGAGACTGACGGTCCTTTTGCAGGTGGATACGGTCACATACATGTAGCAAATAAGCTCAAAGACGGACACGGTGTGGCGTGGTTGAGAGGGTCTTTGATTTCTGGATCACTGACCTATTCGCTCTGTTAAGATGGAACGGCACCTTGAGTGTCCATCGAGCTGCCTATCACGGACAATAGCATTAGAGCTGTGACGTGGGACCGTCCACCAGGAGCACTGCTGCCTGCCAAAGCCAGGAACCTCAACAGTTACTCCTTTTTAATGTAGTTAGGTGCGATTTGGAAGAGAGACTCGTGCAGAAATAGATGAGTCAGAAGATTCCCATATGAGACCTAATTTGTAGGAGATACCACATTCGTCTCCTCCTCCTTCTCTTGTCCAGCACATCATTACAACCCCAAACTCGGTTAATACCATCCTTCTGAGAATGAAAATTAAAATTAAATACTACCTCGAAAAATATTCTTTTTCCATTGAAAATATCCAAGTTTTTTCTTTTAAAAATGGATGCAGATTGTGGTTAAGAAGGTAAAGCAGTAAATGGAAAATAGACACTATCAAAATTTTTAAAAATATTTTAAAATTTATTGTATTTATTTATTTTTTGCTGGGGAACCCTATTAAAATTAGATGAGTGTTTGAAACTTGTGTCTCACAGTGTGACCTCCTCAGCCGCACATTGCCTGGGACATGGGACGTGCGGTCAGAGTTACTGCATTGAAAGAGAATTTGTGGTTTGGGAAACCGATGACTAGAAGTACTTGGTGAGTTGAATGGAGAGAAACTATCCCATTTCGTCATTGCAGAATTAGAACCAGAGCCCAGGGCTCCTGGGCGGTGTGGTCAGTTAAGCGTCTGACTCTTGGTTTCAGGTCAGGTCATGATCTCAGGGTCATAAGGTCAAGCCCTCCTTAGGGCTCTGTGCTCAGCGCAGTGTCTGCTTAACTTTCTTCTTCTTCCTCTGTCCTTCCCTCCCCGCTCAAATAAATAAATAAATCTAAATAAAAAGAAGAAGAAGAATTAGAACCAGAGGACTCTTTCTTACTGATCAGGAACATATCCTTTTCACTCCCTTCTGGATCCAAGCATCGGAAAAGTCTGAACGTGGACGTGTGATGTGAGACTTCTAACTCAGAGTTACCTGTTATCCTCGTCATTTAGGATGGTACATCTGTCACAATTAATCCACTCATACTGATACGTCATTATTAATTGCAATCCGTACTTAATTCAGGTGCCCTTAGTGGTTACCTGATGTCCTTACCTGCTTCCCAGTCCCATCAGGTTGTCACATTACTTTCAGGAATTCTTCCTGCTTACGCTCCTCTGACCATGGTCATTTCTCAGACATTTCTTGTTTTTCATGACCTTGACAGGGCTCATGTGGTCCGGTGTCTGATAGATCATTCTTAAATTGCAGTCTCTGTTGTGTTTTTCATCGTGAGCCTAGGCTCACAGGGTTTGGGGAAGGAGTGAAGTGACCTTCTCATCGCATCGCATGAAGGGCACGTGTGGTCAAGGTGACTTACCACTGCTGATGTCAGCCTGGATCCCCCTGGCTGATGTGGTGCTCGCTGGCTTTCTCTGCGGAGTCTCTCTTTCCCCCATCTTTCCGTACTGTGCTTTCTGCAGGAAGTTACTATGCACAGCCCACAGTTAAGGACTGGAAGGTCATATAGCCCCCTTATTGAGAGCAGAAAATCTGTATAAATCATTCAGAATTCTCTGCGGGGGAGATTTGTTTATTTCCCACCATTTATTTCTTTACTGCACCTTTTATTGACATTAGTATCAACTCACAGATATTTATTTTATAGTTTGTATCGCAATCCAGTACTGCCTTTTTTTTTCTTTCTTTCTTGAATGCTTCCAGCTTCGTCCACTGCGTGCCCCTGCAGCTGACTCCCCTGCCGTTTGATGTGCCCTCATCATCGTGGGTTTTTCCTGCGTCTTTTTGCTTTTCTCCCTCCTTCCCTTCCTTCTCTTTCCTGCCTTTTTCTTGTCCTCCTCCCTCATCCATCTTTGTTTCATCACCATCTTACTTTTTTTTTTTTAGATTTTATTTATTTATTTGACATAGATCACAAGTAGGCAGAGAGGCAGGCAGAGAGGGAGAGAGGGGGAAGCAGGCTCCCAGCTGAGCAGAGAGCCCGACTCGGGGCTCGATCCCAGGACCCTGAGATCATGACCTGAGCCGAAGGCAGAGGCTTAACCCACTGAGCCACCAGGCGCCCCATCATCTTACTTTTTGATGCTACAAGATGCTACAGGCCTGTCTTATACTTTCCCTTCCCCAGCCCTAGAATTAGCCATTTCTCCAAGGAGCCCTGGCTCCTTCTATTAGATAATAGTATTAGAAACCAGATCTCATTAGCATTGGGATATCATGGTTTCTAGACCTTCACAGCTGACCAAGCAAGGAAATAGATGTGTGTACCAACCTGTGTACCTGCACATATTTCTGTGTCTACCACCTACCTATCTGTCTGCCTCTCCCTCTCTCTTTCTCTCCCTCTCTCTCTCTACTTACCTACCTATTATTTAGCTCCACCTGTGTCTTTATAAAGCTAAATGTGAGTTCTTATTGATGTCTCTACCTGGGACACTCTAGCTGAATAATAAGCCATTGTGTGTGTAGACCACATTTTTGTTTATCCATTCCCTGTTGATGGACACATGGGTTGTTTCTATCTTTAACTTTCGTGAATAATGCTGATGGGAACACTGGTGTACAACTATGTTTGTCTTAGTACATTTTCAAGGAGATAAATCAATGATTTTTAGTGTATTCATATCTTCTACAACGAGAAATTCCTTTCCCATCTGGCTGCTTTTTATTCCTTTTTCTCAGCTAATTGCCCTGACCTGTACCTCCAGGATAATGCGAATAGCCGTAGTGAGAGCGGACGACTCTGGCTCTTCCTTATCTCATGGAGAAAGCTACCAGTCATGCACCATTGCTTATGATGGGAACTGTGGGTTTTTCATAGTTCCCCTCTATGAGGTTGAGGAAGTTCCCTTTGGATCCAAGTATGTTCAGTGTTTTTATCATATAAAGATGAAGGGTTTTGTTTCCAATGCTACTTCTGCACCAGTTGAAATGATCATGAACTTTTGTCCTTTGTTCTACTAATGTGGTGTATTACACTGATTTTCTATGTTGAACCAACTGTGTATTTTGGGGATAAATTCCCCTTTGTCTTGGTGTTTAATTCTCTTTATGTTGCTGGATTTGGTTTCCTGATACTTTGTTGAGGATTTTTGCCTCTATATTCATAAGAGGTATTGGTCTGTAGTTTCCTTGTGATATCTTTGTTTTTTGGATCAAGGTAGTACTGGACTCATAGAGTAAGCTGAAGAGTTCTCTTGTCTTCTATTTTTTGCTATTATCTCTTCAAATATGATTCCTGCCTTTCCTCTCTCTCTTCTCCTTTTAGACTCCCATTCTGTGTATATTGATACACTTGATGATGTCCCACAGGCCTCTGTAACTGTTCATTATTCTTCAATCCTTTCTCTTTCTGTTCCTATTACTGTAGACCTTCAATTATCATCATGTTCACCATGTTCTCTCTTTGCCAAATCTAATAATTATTTTTCATTTCTTCAGTGATTTTTTTCATTTCAGTTATTGTACTTTTTAACTCTAGAATTTCTATCTGGTTCATTTAAAACAATTTCTCTTTAATGATATTTTCTATTTGGTGAGACATAGTTCTCATTCTTTTTAGCTCTTTAGACATGGTTTCCTTTGGTTCTTTGAACATATCTATAATAACTAACTTAAAGGGTTATTTCTTCCCTAATATGTCCAGTGCCTTAGTTATTGACTCTTCTTCTTTCCTGTGTGTAGAACATATTGTAATGTTTCTTTGTATGTCTCAAGATGTTTGTTAAATACTGGATATTTTAAATAATACAATAGGGCAACACAAAACCAAATTGCCATTCTCCACAGGTCTTGTTATTTTTTTCTTGTTGTTGTTAATGGCTTTTCTGAACTAATTCATTAAAGTCTGTATTTTTTCATATGTGGCCACTGAAGTCTATGCTATGTTAGCTTAAAGGTCAAATAATGATTGGACAGAGATTTCTTTAAATATATCAAACTAGTAAATCTCCCAGGTTTTCCCAACAAGCACTGCATGCACACATAAGGGAAAAACTTCAATACTCAATCAAGGAGTTTACAGCCCTGCCATAGTCTTCATTTCCTACTTTATCAGAGTCACAAGGTCAGCCAGAGTTGAAAGATTAAGGCATTCTTACACATTTCCTAGGCATGGATACAGCTCTGCACATGAAAATAGCCTTCTAGATTCCCAGCAGTATATTCCGATTTTTCAAAGTCCTCATGGAGATCTCATTGCATAGCTTTTCCTTTTAAGGATTTTAGTCAACTTCTCATTTTCCCCAACTGTTATCATCACCTCGGGCAGCTGCTATTTTAAACAATTGTCACTGATTGTTTTTGACAAGTGCCCCAGGGAAAAGGCTTTTGCAGTGAGCAAGCTCTGAGTCAGAACAAATAAAGACAAACTCTGTGAGTTCAGGTTTTCAGTAAACTTCCATTCAGGTGAAATAGCGGCAGTCCTCTGGGAATGGAGCTTTTGGAGAGCCATGAAGATGTTCCTTCTCCAGTATCTTCTAAGCTGATCGTTTCAATAGTTGTCAAGATTGTGAGGTTGTTGGTTTTCAAGACTACCAGGGAACTGGGGGGAGGAAGAGGAGAATAGGGCAAGTTAAAAAGGCCACAATTCTGACCCAGATTGATGTGTTTTTCTTGAGTAAATGGACTTCAGATTGTTGGGAGCCATTGGTTAATTGCAAAAGTTTCCACAATTTTTACAATCTCATTGCATTTATGAAGGAGCAGATTTTCAGAGGTCTTCTCTCTGCCATTCTGGAAGTGGCTTTTTCTTCCATAGGATTTTACATGTAGTTCTTTTCTCTCTTTTGTTCAAAATGACCTGTTTCTTAACTCTGACACATGTGATATTGGATGATAATCAAAAGGATACTTGTTCTCTGTTAATGTTTTCAGGAATTTTCAGAGAAGACTTACAATGTTCACAATTTTCTGTGCTCCTAGGAGCAGTGTGTTTCTGTGGGGTGAGGGTTGAGAAGATTGAAACCCATATTTCTGACATTTTTAGTGCTCAGCCGTACAATTATCTGAAACAGAATCACATTAACACAATTACTCTGCAGTGCAGAAGTGACTAATATTTTGAGAGGGACTATCCTTTGAATAATAAAAGGCATGCTGTCTTGTTTTCTTATTTAATATATTGGAGTAACATGATACTCAGTACTTAGCTAAATTCCTCCAAATAACCTATTTGCAGACAATTTCTCTTTCATTATTTTCAGTATAGAACGCTAAATGCGTTTGGCACACAATGACCCATAGTGCCTGAAAGAGAAAAGTATTTCTTGAAATTAAGATATGTGTGTAGGAAAGAAGAAGTAAGGTGCTGTCCCCGACTCCTTTCCTCGAAGCTTTTTATTATGGTCATAGGATGATCATGGAGAAGCATTATCAAACATTTCTTTCTGAACTTTCGATTATAATTAATATGTACTCATACATTTTCCCTTCCTAATAGTAATTGACAGAGAGATGGGAGGATTTCTCTGGATTCCTCTAACAGCCTGGAAATTTTATAGTATACTTTTCTAGGCCTGGCTACTTTGGATTTGCCAAAGTCTCTAGCAGATACAGAAATTGGCTTTCAAGTGAACAAAATACATTATCTAATCTCCTAAGGCATATTTTTTCTTTGATGACCATTCAGTATATTGAGTACCAACTACACGTCCTTTGTAATAAAAAATGATTTAGGTGGAGAGATTGAAAAAGCCCTTGGTACTTACGAAATGATGGGGAAGTTTTTAAAAAGTTATACATGGTGCGACTGGAGAATATTTAGAAATTATAATCAAATTAAAAGTTTCGGAAAAAATGACATATTTAGATTCAAAGTGAATATGTCACATACAGAGACGTATTAGTCTTCAAAGCCTTTGTAGAGGAGGCACTTAAGTCAGATCTTAAGGGAAGTTATGAGCGTATACTAGCAGGGATCTTTAGACCTTCCGAACTAAGACTCTGTTCTGGACATTAGTGAACTGTGTGTGGGGACAGCAAGCAGAAGCAGGACCAGAAGAGGGTTTGATGTCATGTCATCAACAACCCATCCAATAAAGAAATCTCTCTGCAACCCCTGGTCGATATGCTCAAGAAATCAGTGTCGGAACATGTTTACTCTGTATAGTTCAGTACTCTCACTGAAGAAGCTAGCAGTGGTTGTTAGGTAGTTCTTTATAATATTACTCTATAATTTATCCCTAGAATTTTCTATCCGTGGGTCTAATTATTTTTTTCGAGTCAACCTAGAATCAATTTCTTTTTTTTTTTTTTTGACAGTTCTTAAAATCTTAGAGAATGTAGTAATTATCTCCCTTCCTTATTCATTTTAATTGAAAGAGCCTCAGGTTAGAAATCTGAGAAGAGAGTTTCTAGCCACTCTTCTGATATTTATTAACTTTGTAAGTGAAGGACAGCCAACCTGTCCGAGCTGCTACTCATGTAGAGTAAGGGCTCATTTGTCTCTTCCCAGGGCTGCCAGGGACTCAGACCTATGAAAACCATCTCGACCTCTTCTTCCCAGTTTGGGACATTTCTCCACAATCACCCCTTTTGTGAATTTCCTGGCTCCTATTTCAGGAGCCCAGCTACATCTGTCGTACCCCAATTGTCAGAGATTTCTGCCTAGGCACTTGGACAGTTTGGATAGTTTTATTTCTTCCTCATATTGCAGTTAATGTGGATGGGGCTGACCCTAAGGGTTGCTCCGTGTGGTTCTCCAGGGATTGAGATTCCATTCTCTACAGGGTGTGGCATCTGTAAGAACTCAGTCTCCTCTGCCAGATACTCTGTGTCTTGTAACAGAGCCAGAAAAAGAATGGAGAGTTTCTCCCAGGAGGTTTTAGAGCTGGCCCTGAAAGAGACTTGCATCTCTTCTACTGGCCCGCAATGGCATTTGTCATTGGCTTGGAGGGAGTCACAGGACCCCATCTAACTGCCAAAAAGGCTGAGAGATTTAGTTGTGTGTCTAGGAGGAAAAGGGTCAAACCTAACAATAGTGTATCACCCTTCTGCCCTAATTTGTGCTAGGGTTCAGGCCCACAGGATCTAGGGAATAGAGCAGGGTTGAAGGCTTGAAGGAAAAGTCAGTAATTATACTTTTCAAGCCTGTCAACCTTAGAGGGAGGTGATACTGTCAGTTGTCTGTTACAGGGTAAAATTGCACAAGTAAAATTGCTTAAAATGTGGTAAAGCAGCATAAAAATGAGTGCTAATATCTTTTTAACAAATGATAGTCATGTGCTAAAGAACAAGGTTGGACACTTACCTCCTACTACATACAAAAATTATCTCAAAATGGATCTAAGATCTAAATGTAAGCTCAAACTATTTGACTCAGAAGAAAACAGTGGGGTAGATTTTCATGATATTGGATTTGGCTAAGAGTTCTTAAATATGCATGAGCGACAAAAAAAGAAAAATAGACAAATTGGATTTCATCAAACTTAAAAGCTTTTGTGCTTCTAAGGATGCCATCAAGAAGTTGAAAAGGCACCCCATCGAATGGGAGAAAATAGTCTCAATTTATGTATTTGATAAGGCACTTGTTTCCAGAATATATAAGAACCCTTAAAATTCAGTACCGAAAAGACAGTTAGCCCCATTTGCAAATGGGCAAGGGTTATCAGCAGACATTTCTCAGGAAAATCCACAGGCAGGTAATGGACACATACAAGATGTCATCAGGGGAATGCACACTGGAGGGACAGTGACATACCGGCCCGCCCCGCACACTGGAGGGACAGTGACATACCGGCCCGCCCCGCACACTGGAGGGACAGTGACATACCGGCCCGCCCCGCACACTGGAGGGACAGTGACATACCGGCCCGCCCGCTAGGTGGGCTGGAATTGGAAAGTCAGATCATGGCGAGTGTTGGTGAGAATGCAGAGAAGTCAGAGCCCTCCGTCACGGGCTGGAATGTAAAATGGCACAGCCACTTTGGAAACCAGTTTGGTAGCTTCCCAGACAAGGAAACACTGAGATACCACTTCCCCAGCAATTCCGCTCCTAAGTGGAAACCCCAGCGAGGAAAGAGCGGTGGGCGAAGGCTAAGGGAAAAATGGAGGAGCCCCTAGCTACTCAAGGTGGGTTTCCTGAGCTCAGCCTCAAGTAAACATATGCCAGCAAACTAAAAATGATCATATTTAAGGCACTGGCATCACATACGTAGCATGCATTGTCTCTTTTAATTATGATAGCCCAGTGGAGAAGGAAATATTATTGTCACTGATCTAGTAACTTATTCAAAGTCACACATTTAGTCAGGCCCAAAGCCAGTTTGAACACATGTCTGGCTCTGGTGGTGGAGCAAAAAGGCCATACTATGTGTTTGAGACCTCAGAGCATGTGAAGGAGCCCCACGTCTGCATTATTACTATTTTGTGCAGAAGTCAAGTACACTCTCTCTAACCCACATAAACGGACTTGTCAAGGGAATCACAGAACCATTGCACATGGTCTATAAGGACACATAGGCAATGAGGGAGATGCTGAGAGACTGGGCAAAAGGGAAATCATTATACTGATCACCAGGGTCAGTTTTGACCAAATTCTTAACTTCGACTTTGGCTTTTATATTTTCAAATGAAATTGATGTATTCGAACATGAGTTGGTGAAGTGTTTTCCTCATGCTGTAGGTAATCCTTCTGGAATTTGTCAAACCTTTAAATTATTGATACAACACAATCCTCTAGAGGTATGCTAGACAAACGCTTGCCACGAAGTGTCACACAGTCATTTCCATGACTCTCTAGGAAACTGGAATCCGCTTACCCCATTGGTCCAGTGACTGATGAGAAGAGTTAAAAGTCGAGATATTGACAGAAAGCTGGGTTTTCTTCTACAGTCATTGCACCCAGTTCCTAAACATTATACGTTTTTCCTCTAAACTGTATAAACTTTTAAACATAATTGTGTTTTAACTCTGATTGCCCAGTTAATGGGAAAAGCTTTAAGTCTGTGAGACTAATTCTTTATAATAGCATTGTGAAATCAGTGTTGGCTGTCAGCTAATCCTTTCACAGAAATGGCTATTTTTTCTCCCTTCCTGGTGAACCAGAATGTTTCCACGTACTTCTATGTAAAATGTTACTTAAAGTACTTTAAAGGATGTTATTTTTCATAATAGAATCACTGATATTTCTAATAGTAATTTTCCTTCACACTTGGTAGCTTTCAGGCAGACTGCCACATTACCAAAGCTTTGCGATGTGAAGTTCCTCACTCCCAGGTGAAGAAGAGACAATGAGAAGCTAAAAGTAAGAACTTAGTCCTCGTTCCATTGCAATGAGTTATTCCTGTCTGTGGCAGAGGAACATGTTTGTGGAGACAACGGATAGTTCTTTCTACAGATAGAACGCTATCAGACTTTCAGTGCCCAGTCACTGCCCTACAAGTGATTTACCTCACATTACACCTTAAAAAACAGAAAGTGTGCGTGATGGGAAGAGAGTGAGATCGTCTTTTACAATGACACGTTCTTGAGAAAGAATGACTTGGTGGTTACAGACGGTTGGCTGAAGAGTCTCTGCGTTGATGGATGGAGTTCGTGAGGGCACCGTCAACCACCGGCTTTGAGATGTCAGTCCTCAATTCCGCACTAGGAGACAGACCTCAGGGCCAGTTGTGTGAGACCACAGACCACATGATGAATCCATTACATGTTGTAACAGGAATGACCCCCCCCCATGTTTTGCAGCTTGGAGGCGACTGTATGCAAACAGTGAACTCAGAATTACAATGTGTTTATTAAAAACGTTTTCAAGTATCCTTCCAGCATTGTAACCGGTATTGACCCCACTAGTTCATTCACCACTGTCTTCTTCCTTCTCTTGAAGGTCCTAATCCATTCAGTTCTAGAAGTTCTTTGTTTCCTCTCCAGCCATTTGTGCCATAAACAGAATGATTTTCTATCTTCTCTTCGTGCAGTTGAACTTTTGTTAATTTCCCTCTACTGTTCTTTGTTAATGATTCATGATTCACCCAGAACCCCAGCTGTGAGAGTCCACACTCCCTATCTAGCCAGTCCAGTGGGGTGGAAGGGGACTCTACCAGAATGCCATCAAAGTAGGTGAACTGTCCTTAGAAGTAGAGTTGAGCTTGGGGAATTTTCCTGTTTTGTTTTGTTTTTTAAGGGACTCAGTTAGTATTTTAATGGTGTGATGTGGGACAGATGTTTCAACAAAAAAAGATATCAGCTGAATGGATTTCTTACCCTGTTCCCCTTCATGGGAAGCGTAAGTATGAGCTGAAGCAGGCTGGAAGCTCTAGGAGTGAACGAGGACTTGAGGGCGCCTCCCCACCAGCTCTGGTCACCCACTGATGATGGGGATCTGTAAGCCATGGGGAGGATTTCCTACAACACAAACCCTGCACTAATTCCAGCACCAATTCTCTATGGTACCTGGGCCCAGCTTGGCACCACACCCACAGAGCTCTGTGTAGGGACGGTTTCCTTCTGGTCTATACCTTACAGTCATCCAGGAGCAAGTGACTGGCCGGGGCATGTGCCTCCCAGCCATGATTCAGAATAGCATGCTGGAGAGACATGGCGTAGAGATGAAATAAACAGTTACCGGAACCCACAGGTCTTTCTTAAATGAGTGTCATTTCTTTTTGTTTTGTTTTGTTTTTGTTTCGTGATCTCCAAAGTCATGAGGTTGGGCCCGAACAAAGGTAAGAAGAGGTTAATTCTATAGTTATACACATTCTCAGACCCTCTCTTTTTCCCATAGGTTTCCCATCAAACCTATGTTTCTGGTCCAGGAATTTGTTTTGCGATTGTAAAATATGTATACTACAAAATCTACCATCTTCATCTTTCTTCAGTGTACAGTGCAGGAGCATTAAGCACATTATGGCTCCGCACCATCGCCTCCAACTCCAAAACGTCTGCATCTTGCCAAACTAAAACGCTGTCCCATGAAACCCCGATCCCTGTCCCCCTCCCTCAGCGCCTGGCACGCACCCTTTGATTCTCTCTCTGTGAGTTCAACCATTATTTGACTAGTAGTCAGAACCATGTGATATTTTTTCCTTTGCCTCTGGTGTATTTTATTTCACTTACATAATGTCCTCAAAGTTCACCCATGTTGTAGCAGGTGTCAGGATTCCTTTCCTTTCAAGAGTTGAATAATATTTCAGTGTGCGTGTCCGTGCGTGATACTTAGGTGGCGCGTCCCCCGTCAGCAGAAGCTTGGGCTGCTGCAGTGAACACCAGTGTACAAGTACGTATGAGTCCTGTTCTCCCTCCTCCTGGGGACATGTCCCAAGGTGGGACCCGAGATCATGTGGTATCCAGTGTTTCCTGTCCTGAGGAATCATCGTCGGTTTCTCGGGAATTCTTAATACTTCCAGAAGTCGCTCCAAATACTGGAGGGCCCAAAGAGACAATGTTGTTTCCCTGCCATGTGATGCCCCCACCCAGGAAATTAACCCTAAAGAAAAAACCGCTTCGTGTCCTAAAGAACAAAGGGTACATACATCTCTTTCTCCAATTCAATTACGGGTGCTTCTGTGGGTTAGTCTTTTACTACATTGTGCAAAAGTGGCTGCAGAAATTATCTAGTTTCAAGCCTCCTGGGAACGGTCTGACCTAAGGTTTATGGGGGGCAGGGACTCTGGGTGGCCCTTGGAGAGGCTGGCCGTCACCACCTGGAATGCTGGGTGACCAGAAGGTCTGTTCCGCTTCCTCAAGGAGCAGCACCGCCTTGTCATCCTTTCTCTGCTCTGCTGTCCCGGTCCCCAGGGAGTGAGGGGCCACGCGGTGGGGTGGCCGGCGGGTCAGGTGTTCTTCCTTCGCCGCGAACAGGCAGTTGCTCTCTTGGTGTTTGAGTTTCTTTACTGGGAGAATACATAAGCGAGCACGGGAAACAGCGGGCACCGCTTCTTCGGGTCCCGGGGTACCCAGAGCCCGTCTCCCCCTACCCTCCCAGCACCGTGGCCGGAGCCCAGCCAGGGTACCGGTGTGGTCCGAGGCGGCCACCAGGCCTGCTCACTCCTCCATTTTCTGTCCTCTCCGGATTCAGCCTCTTGAGATTCCAGTGAACTTGGGACACAGTCGGGGGGTCGGGGGAGAGGTTGTCTCCTGATCTCTCTAGTGGCACCAGTTCTGTTTCATTTGACTTCAATAGACTGTCGTCTGATTTCTTAAAAGGGGGCTTTCGTGCTTTTCTCAGTAGCCAAACCTACTTCTTCAGCTCCCGCGGGGCTCGGCTGCTCCTCGTGTCAGACAGAGACACGCACACATTCCAGGACGCGGGAGCAGGAGAGCTGAGCTGACACGGGGCTCCCCAGCCTGGGAGGGCACTCGGGGAACTGCGGCTTAAAGGAGGAAAATGAGTTAGGGCCGCAGCCAGAGAGGCCTTAGTGGTCTCCCGGGAGAAGGGCGCTCCAGAAACCGGGTCAGGGAAACGCGCTTCCGGGCACCACCCGGCTGAGACGTGAACACGGGGCTGAGCCCACGCGGAAGGAGATCCAGCTGGCACGTCTGGGGGGGGGGGGGGGGCGGTCATTTATCCGCTTGTGAGGATCCTGGGCTTGGGTGTAGCACATGGAGCGATGATTACGGCCGGGGGCACTGTGAGGACTGGGAGATGCGTGAAATGCAAAAATAGAAATAAAACTGAGACTTTGATCTGCTCATAGTTAAGTGGAGAACAGAACAGAATAGAAACATCGGCCGACATCCAACTGTCAGACCTGCACAGTTTGCTCTTCTCTCCGGACAGTGATGGGTGACCCTGCTAAGAGGACACGGGGCTCTGATGTCCCTTTGGTGTCATTTATTCTAGCGCTTTGGTGTTTTGGGTGTGACTGTCTGTCTTCGGCTGTTCCACGGCGCCAGAATGTCACACCCGATTTCCGGTTTGACTCACACACCCCAGACCGTTCTCTATCACAATTTTATCTCCTTCTCTTTTGAAATATTTACGGTGTGTTGGTTGTATGAAAACACCATCAAAACGTTGGTTAACATGGTCTTTCCCCTCAAGGAGTGATGGCCCAGGAGGCAGGCATGATGGAAAGAAAACCGTGAACCCAGGGCTCGAGGAGCACATGTTGAGTTGGGACCCAGGCGATAGCGTTTGCCTTAGCTCCCCGAGCTGGGCAAGCATGTGGGAGGCATCCCACCCACCCAGCCATGAGCTATTCGATGATTTCAGCTAGAATCATAGTGTGGTTCCGTTAAAGGGAGAGGGAACTAAATCATGTCCCACTCCTACAGGCACTGTACCGTGTTTCTGGAGTCTGGAGGGAGGCGTCTCCCATCCGACCGCTGGGGCAGGGCTGAGCCCGTGGCAAGAGGTTCCCAGCGCCTGCGGTGTCTGGCCCAGAGGGTGCCTTGAAAGTAGTTTGTTAGTAGATCGAATTGGAGAGCAAACCCAGGACAGTTTGTTCATAGAATCAGGTTCTTCACACAGGTTAGGGGTTTTTTTTAGTGTGTTCAAGGTCATATGAGAGCTGCTAATGTGGATCTAGTTGACATGACTCTACTCTGTAGAATAAACCAAGTGTCACGATATTGTCTGGGGAGGAACTGTTCCTTCGTAGTTCCATGGTGTTGGAAGGACAGAGGAGAGCCTGTTTGTGCGAACCTCGCCGATCGTCGTACCATCCCTGTTAACAGACAGCAGAGGATGCATGTGAATCGCGGCCGCCGCCTGGACTGAAGGCAAATGCGAACTAAACCGGGGAGAAGCAAAGCGAGGGAACTTGGGCATTAAAAAAAAAATCCATTCCCTAATAGAATAAACACATATTCCACTGCGAGTTATAATTTTCAACATCATTTACCGCATCCGTGCCTCCGCTACTCAGAAAGGCAGCTCTAAGGAATGAGATGCAGTGATGACCTTTATCAGCTCGACCGGTGGACCTCCCCAGTCAGCTGACAGGACAGAACTCACTACTGACCAAAGCCACCGAAACGGACACTAGCTCACTCGTAAAGACAGTATCTCACCCTGGGAGACCAGAAGCACCATTCATCGATTTTGCGGATAACGAGAATAACATCATCTAACGATGAGCTGAGCCCTATTGTGTGTGTTTCTAGAATTACAGTGCGGATCAATTTGTCCTTTTTTGAAAGACTTGATTTGTTGCTTTCTTAAATTACTGTCTTTATCAGCGGCATACGTGGAATATAATTGTCAGGTTTGCTGTCCTCACGATTCAGGTTTATTTATCCTCTTGTCTCAAATATTTTAGAAACTTATATCTGTGAGACTAAGTCAAGAGTTTTAATTTTAAAAATTTTGGGTAAATACCGAAATTTGCCTTATTTTTTAGCGATACCACCTGGGCTGTGCTCGATTGGGGAATAAATGGGGTTCATATATTGAGGTGATGTCGTTTGCTGTGGGGTGATTAGTAAAGCACACATTTCAGTTAAACGGTAATGACACAGTTTTATTAGGAATATGTGAGACCGTAGCAATCCTTGATCTTCAGGGTAGTTTTCTCAGGTTCCATGGGCGAAGCGTTCCTTGGAGCTCCTGTGACTTTTCTTGGGAAGACGTCCGTTACCCAGATGCTGGATGTTTTCTGCGAATCGTGTCAGTAGCACTTAGTACTTCGCATTACTTGCTGCCGACCTGGACATGGTTCTGATGTCCTGTGAGCGAGGCGTCATTCACACCCCCATTGTTGACGGCTGGCGATATTGAGAGAAAAGTCGAACAGCCTGAATTCATCCAGTAGGAAAGTGGGGATCTCCGAGTACACTTCAAGTTAATGACCTGCCAGGAGAGGGTCCTCGCTTCACTGCGAAACTGTCCTCACAAGATACGGAGGACGGCATGTGGCGGCACTCCCTCCCTGGGCGCAGTCACCGCCCAGTCGTCCCCCGGCTTGGAGACCCACCCGTTCTGGCCGTCTGACCAGACCGTCTCACAGGAGGAGCAGCCTGGCCAGTGGGAGCGTGAAGGGGGGTTTTCTCCTTGGCAGGGACAACCCCCCCGACCATCACACCGGGCTTCACGTCCTACCCAAGGAGGTGGACCCAGGCAGTCCTGCGCCTCAGGGAGGGATCCGCTTTGGACCCCTCACGGTTGTCACTCACGCCAGATCTCTGAAAACGACAGCCCACTGGCGTCCACGGTAAAATCAGGCCCTTGGAGGCCTGATGGACGTGAAGGAGCCCGTCTGAAGGAGGAGGGAGTCCTTCCCAGTGCTCCTGCTGACTTTTCCTGGGAGAGCGGAGAGCACCTCTGATCCCTGCACCCCGACAAACAGAACTGCTTCCTGTCATGATTTCCTCCCTTCCATGTCGAATCAGCCTGCGTGCTGTCTGCGTTTGGGGTTTTTCCCTTGCTGTAAGTCAGAGAGGTGAGAGCTGTGCAGAGTCGAGCTTTTCACAGACCACACTGAAAATTCTAGAATATGGTCATAACATTTCGTTCCTTCACAAATAAAATCATAGGCACCTGTTCGGTACGAAGCCACATCCACTCTCCGCAGCAGAGACCTGAGCGCTGCCGGCCGGAACCCTGCTCTTCTGTCTTTGCCCCCTTGTGGCTGGTCCCACTTGACCAGCACGGTGTCCCTTCTGGGACAGTGAAAATGAGGGGCTTTATTATGGAAAATGAAAGAGTGAGAGATGAAGTAACGTGACTCCGCAGAGCAGTGCAACGGGGTCAAACCTGATTCACCCGACTCCAAATCCACAGTCAGACTGTGATTGTTAGTCTCTCTTTATTCAGATTAGAGTCATCTCTGAGCAAGAGGAAAATGGAACTAATACTGGCTTAAACAGGATAGAAATCTACTTGTCCACATTATTTCTCCTTCACATCGGGGTCAGGAGGTAGGACCTCTGCTCTAATTTGCTTTTCTGTTTCATCTTCACGCTTACACAAGGGTCCAATATGGCTGCTATAGCTCCAGCCATCATAAAGCATCCCTGCTAGCAGGTATGAAAAAGGAGAGGAGGACAGCATGTTCTGGTCCTGTGAGGACAGGGTTTTCCAAATTTCACTGCCATCTCTGGCATATCCACTCCATGGTAGAGCCTGAAAGAGAAGCCGGGTTCCCAGACTCCCAGACTGCACTTTTCCCAAAGGTCTGTAGACCACCACTGGCACTTTTTATCCAAGTTTTTCTTGAAGGAACATCCCTGTCAAATTTCTCTTGCTCTGCCCACTCATGAGTCTTTGTCAGCAGAAGGTGATTTTTCTCATGGAAGCATAAATAAAGTAAGGAGGTCACACTTCAGCTAGATCATTTGCTAATTTGTACCAGCATAATCATTAGAGGGAGTAATATTGACATAAAAACTGAGTCTACTTTCCACAGTAATCTTCTGCCCTCGCATAATGCCTGCTGACAATCAGGTCATTCAAAAAAGTCTGTCTTCTGTATTTGTACTGGAAAACAGTGACTTCGTAGACCACCCCCCCCCCGCCCCCGTTGATGACGTGTGTCCCTAGTTCAGCATTGACTCAGCACTTAGCGTTTTGATTAAAATCAAAGCCCAATGATCATGTGATACAGCTTTGTGCGAGTTACTGATTTACTAAGCTCCGGTATTGGAACGACACAAGTAACATCTGTCACTGACCAATGAATTTCAGAATCCACTAACGGTTCAGAAATTTTGAGGAAGAACTGATTTTGATAAAATTTGGTGGCCTCAAAAACAGCACGTTTAACCTCATGTGGCTTCATTTCTAGACAAACTGGTAGCCAACATCACCTTTTACACAGTTTAGTGATTTTCTCATAGCTTACCTGTGGAATTTTGCCCGTATCTTACATATGCTGAACTTTAGTTGAAGAAGAATTTTTTAAAAGTAGAAGTCAAGAGGCTCATGATTTTAAGTTAATGTAAAATAGACATGTGCCAGAGATTTTATTTACTTCAGGAATTGAGAGAACTAGGAAGAGATGAAGAGGAAAATTAAAGACAACATACATGTAGGCAATCAGAAATCCTGGAGTGAATTTGGTGCAAAATTGGCTTTTTCTGTGGAGATGGGGTGGGCAGAGGGACCCAAATGCATCTCCGGCAAGCAGGAATTATTTGCAGCTGTCTGGCAAGAGTTCTTTGCATGGCTATCAGTTCTCTCCAACTTATAGTCCGAAAATAGCTCAAAAACAGTGGTAGAAGTAGACATCTAAAGAGGCAAAGAGCCCAGGGGGCGCCCTACCCGATATATAATATTCTACCAGAGGATACTCAGTGGTCTTTTTGCCCATTTCAGTCTTTTAAGACTTTTTGATGCTTTTGATAATACTTGTGATTGATTTGCTCTAAGAGAATTTGACTAAATAAAAGAACCATCATAATATAATCACTTTATGGCCCTTCAAGGAGTCTTGTATTTTTATAAAACAAATCATAAATATCCTTAAAAACGTGTCCTTAGCACAGGACTTTGTAGCTGACCTTTCCTTGTTCCATACCCACCTAAATCTTTTTGTCTTGCAAAGCCTCCTTATCTGTAGATTTCCTTTTACGATAGATTCAGGTGAAAAAAAAATTGGAAAAAAAAAGCCAAATTCTACAAATAAATTGTTTTTCCCCTTACCCACATAAGCCTAGGGTTGTCTGTGATAAATACAGAAAGAAGTGCTTTGTTTTTGAGCAGGGTTTCAGTGTACTAAGCCATTTAAAAGTCTAAACATGACTCTGTTGAAGCACATAAAAATTGTTCCCCATAAGAAGAACAGAAATTTAAAGGATTTTAAAAGCTATCTGGGCAGTCCATTAATCAAAGACAAAATTGGACAATCTCAGATCTTATCATGAAAACTAGTGAAATTCAAATCCCCTAAACATCATCTTTGAATTACAACTACTTTTCCAAGTCATTTGCAGGCTGGGATCAGTACGTGTTGGAAGCTACTTGTCTGTGTGATCACCCAAGTTGTAAAAGCGGATGTTGTAGTGTCTTCTGTGATCATGATTCGAAGCCCACAAATTTAGAACCTGCCGTCTTCCATCTGTGCACCCACTGCAGCCACGGACAACCCTGCTCACGATCTTTGTGATGTAAGCCAGGAAAAAAAAAAAAGGATAGAACCTTAATTTTTTAATTTTTTAGAACACTTTGGCTCCTTTGGCCTGAAACCCACATGTTAACTTACGTGGTTGCAAAGCCTACAGGCATCTGCCCGGATCCCAGCGTCTCCGCATCTTGACCCATGTGTCGTGAGGGGCTGCGCTTGGGGCCTTCCACGTGGGAGTCTGCCCCACTTTATTGTATGCTCCTCGGAATTAGGGGCTCTGCCGTTTTATTTTCTGCTTCCTTTTTGTGAAAAATTTTAAACTTACAGAAAAGTAGAAAGGACAGTTCAGTGAATGTCCATATAAGCACCAATCATCTTAACCCTTTTGTCATTTGGGTGCCTGCTACCAATTTTTCCAGCTGAAAATATTGACACATAAATTGTATCATTTTCTTTTTTCCCCAAATACTACACATGTATCTCCAAAAGTAGACCCTCAACAACCTTATCTTCTCCAACAAACATGGCTGTAATTTTCTAAGAACGGTGAATTCTCAAGTTGTACAAAGGGCTGATATCCAAGATTTATAAAGAACTCCTCAAACTCAACACTCAAAAGACAGATAATCATGTCAAAAAAATGGGCAGAGGACATGAGCAGACACTTCTCTAAAGAAGACACAAAAATGGCTAACAGACATGTGGAAAAACATTCATCGTCATTAGCCATCAGGGAGATTCAAATCAAAGCCACATTGAGATACCACCTTACATCAGTTAGAATGGCCAAAATTAACAAGGCAGGAAACAATGTGTGTTGGAGAGGATGTGGAGAAAGGGGAACCCTCACACGGTTAGTGGGAATGCAAGTTGGTGCAGCCACTTTGGAGAACAGTGTGGAGATTCCTCAAGAAATTAAAAATAGAGCTTCCCTATGACCCTGCCATTGCACTACTGGGTATTTACCCCAAAGATACAGATGTAGTGAACAGAAGGGTCATCTGTACCCCAATGTTCATAGCAACAATGGCCACGGTCGCCAAACTGTGGAAAGAACCAAGATGCCCTTCATTGATGAATGGATAAGGAAGATGTGGTCCATATACACTATGGAGTATGATGCCTCCATCAGAAAGGATGAATACCCAACTTTTGTAGCAACATGGACAGGACTGGAAGAGATTATGCTGAGTGAAATAAGTCAAGCAGAGAGAGTCAATTATCATATGGTTTCACTTATTTGTGGAGCATAACAAAGGGGACAGGAGAGAGAGCGAGGAGAAGGGAGTTGAGGGAAATTGGAAGGGGAGGTGAACCATGAGAGACTATGGACTCTGAAAAACAATCTGAGGGTTTTGAAGGGGCGGGGGTGGGAGGTTGGGGGAACCAGGTGGTGGGTATTGGGGAGGGCACGGATTGCATGGAGCACTGGGTGTGGTGCAAAAACAATGAATACTGTTACGCTGAAAATAAATTAAAAAAAAAAAAAGGAGGAACCTAAATCTGAGTATCCGAGATAATCACGCATTTAGACACCTTCTGTGGACAAAATGAGCACATGGTCAACAAAATGAGCAAACGTGAGTCCATGCTGATATTTCTGCCACTGATTAACTGTACAGGGTTTTCACTTTTAACCGAACGTAATGATTTTAAACGTGGACCCGTTTTCTCTTATAGATAAAAACCTCACTTCTTGTAACATTAATAGAATTACTGATGTGCTTGGAATCGTGTTTTACAGCTCAGTGTTGTGATGGATGTGGAACTTTACCGCAGCCAACATGCACTAATCTCGGTCCGACCGGTGACTGTGACTGAGCGTGTCCTTACATCAGGGCACATGGCCAGTTCATGGTACTGATTTTGTTTAGTGGGAAATGGTATTTCTGGACGACAGCGTGGGTGTAGGAATCACAGATCAGTTTTCATATTTTATGGCCACGATGGGGATGATGACTTTCTTGGGAAACACGTTGCATGCTCTGTGTTGCCAGATTACATGAATACAAGCAATTTGTATCTGCGAAGAGAATAAAATAAGCAATAAATAGGACAGAACAGCCTTTCATAGAAGTTATTTAAAAGTAAAAGAAGATGAAATGTCAGATTGACTCTGGTTATTGTGTGCACTCTGTTTCTGAAATTAAAGTCCATTCCCCTGAAGGAATTCTTTGTGAGACTTACAGAATCAAGGATGCTCTTCAAGGCCAACCAGCACGTACGAGTCCGAGCTGGCAATGAGAACGACATATCTCAATTGACAAGGCATCTATAGCACCATAAAGCCACACATTTTACATTTTTTTCATCATGGGAAAGACCTTTGCTTTAAAGGTTTCTAAAAAATGCACTAGTCAGGCAGAAGCAAGCGTCCCATAAAGTCAGCTGATCTATGATACTCAGAGGAAATGACTGGGATGTTATTTTTGGAAGAGCTGGAAAAAATCACGTGTGACATGGCTACATATTTTTCTACCACAGTCTGGGGAAAACAGAAAATGGAAAGCAATCATCTTCCTTGTGCTGGCCACCAAGGCTGTTTCTTTCCTTCTTTCCTCATTTAGCTTTGAAGAACGAAGTAACACAGAACAGTTAGATTCATGATATGTTTTGAATGCAGCTTCCTGAGTGCTCGACATACGAGAAATAAGTAGCAGCGGGTGGTGTGATGCAAGGCTTTCTTTGGGAGATCTTCTCCCCAGGACCTCACCCCCTGTGTCTCTTAGAATCCCCGTGAAGCCTGCCTTTCGGTTTCCCCGCCTGTCCTCAGGCATCCACACCGCGCACTCCTCTCTGGGGGCCGCTCACCGCACTGCAGCGAGGGAAGAAAGCAGCGATCCCAGCATCTCAGGAGGCACAAAAGGTGTCATTTGTGAAGCCAGCCTCCCCTTGCCTCCCTCCTTTGACCTCGTCGGCCCGGAGCGGCCTCGGTCCTGCAGCAGGTCTGCAGACCGGGTCACGTGCGGCTTGCATATTTGGGGACTCAGACACGGGCTGGTGTTCATTGGGGGAACGCATCGTGCATTTGGAGCGCCTGGTTTCCTGTCCATCATTACACTGGGATTTGGAGGTAGAAGGATCAGGAAGCCGTGGCCTCTTCCTTGCTTCAGGCTCTCGTCGTGGAGGAGACAGAGTTCGAACAGCCAACAAGGAGCAGCGGCTGCATGAGCATACAGCAGGGGGGTGGGGGGGGGGGGGGGGGGGGGGGGGGGGGAGGGAGCAGAGAGGGGCTCATCCTGCCTGGCAGAGGCATGAAAATCTTGGCAAAGGAGGTGCCTCTGTGCTAAGCCCAGACAGATCTCCCCTGGCAGGAACTGGAGGAGGGCATCGAGCGTTGGCCAGGCAGTGGCTGCGGGCATCGGGAGGCATGGAGGGCAGGACACGGTTTAAGATGCTTAACGGGGGGTGACAGCAAGTTAAAACAGAAAGAGAAGCCCAGGCCAGAATGTGAAGGGCCTTGAACATTCAGGCTAAGGACTTCAGCCAAAGCAGACTCTGCCAAAGGATGTGGGGGGCGGGGTTTAAGAGGAGGCATGTCCTCCTGTGCTCGGAGCAAGGAGCCAAGGGAGCAGGTCCCATGAAGAGGCTACTGGAGGCGTCCACGGTGAAGGTGGCGGCGGTCAGGGCACAACACTGCAAGCCAAGAGGACGAGGTGATTCGAGAAGCCTTCAAAGGGGGTATGTGCAGGTGAGGGATGGAGTCATGAAGACGAGAGATGACAAGGAGGCAGAGAAAAGATGGTCCCAAATCTTCTACTGAGACAAGAGGAGCAGCTGACCCTACAGAGAGCCTGCCCTGGGCCAGGCAGGGGGCGAGCTCATGTCCGGTACCGTGCATTACGGCACTGAAAGTCTACACGTGAAATTTAAGGCCTAGACTCTTACTTTGCCTGTTCTGCAAAAGAGAAATGCTTCCTAAAAGGATTACAGCATTATAGCGAATCACAAGTCAGTAACAAAAAGATGAGAATGTTTTGCACACACTTTACAGCATTATAGCGAATCACAAGTCAGTAACAAAAAGATGAGAATGATTTGCACACACTTGCAAATTAGAAGTTCTAAATAACTCTTAGGTTGAAGAAGAAACCGTGGCAGAAACGAAGAAGGCATAGAACAAAGCAATAATGAGAAAACTGCCCATTAAAACTTGTGGACTCCAATAAAGACATAATTAAGGAAATTTATAGCACCCGTTGTGATTATATTAGAAAAATAGAAATGCTGAAATTAAGAAGCTAAGTGTCAGACTTAAAAGTTAAGAAGAGGGAATAATGAGACAGGGTAGAACAGAGATTAATAAGATGGAAAGCAGAGGCACAGTGGTGTCTATGACCCGTGAGCCACACGTGCTGGGAAGAGAATCACGGGAGTTCAGCTGCAGGTAAAATACCTGAATCCAGAGTAAAGCTGTTGTCTGAAGTTGGAGGCCCATGCCCAGCAGAGAGAAGTACCTGGTGTAGCCCAGGAAACCACACTCATTAGAGGATATTAACAAAGCCCGGCGCGTCCAGAAATTGATGTCCATAATGTCTAGGATATAATGCAAAATTACCCTACTTACAAAGAACCCAAAAAAAAAAAAAAAAAAAAGGAACACCCTTTCATCATAAAAGAAAATTAATTGAGTCTGACCCCAAAAGGAAACAGACTTTGGAACTGATAGATCTTAAAATATATGTTATAATTATGCTTAATGAATTCACGTGAGCATGTTTCCAGCGAATGCAGATCTCAGCCGGGAAATGAGGGGTCTCCGCAGAAGAGCACAAGCATAAAAAGAACAAAATGGAAAATCCTCAACAGGAGAACACTGATGCCGGAATGTCAGAATGCACTGGGTGGCACTCACAGTCAAATAATCATGGCAGAGGAGAGGCAAAGTGGCTTTCATGACAGATCATTAGAAGTTATTCAAAGTGAACAGAGGAACAAAATTTTAATGAACAGATCACCAGAGACACTTAGATAATATCGAGTTTCCCAGTATCTGTGCCATTGGAGTAGTGGGAGAGGAGTTGATAAATAGGAAAAAATATTTGGCAAATGAACAGCTAAAGATCTGATGAAGACGTAGATTTGCAGATACAAGAGGCTCATCACGCAGAGTAAACACAAAGAAGCCCGATTGAAAGTGCTTTATGGGGCGCCCGGGGGGCTCAGGGCGTTAAGCCTCTGCCTTTGGCTCAGGTCATGATCTCAGGGTTCTGGGATTGAGCCCCGCATCGGGCTCCCTGCTCAGCGGGGAGCCGGCTTCTCCCTCTGCCCCTCCCCCAACTCGTTCTCCCTCCTTCTCTCTCTCTGTCTCAAACAGATGCATAAAAATCTTAAATAAACCAAAAAAAAAGTAGTTTGTAGTTGAGCTGTTGGAAATCAAAGACCACAAGTCAGTCTTGAAAACAGCAAAAGAAAAAACGTGGAGGAATAGCACGCAGGGAAATTAGTAACGGTTCAGTTAAGAGCTGCCTTCTCCTTAGAAGCCATGGCGGCCGGAAGAAAGTGAAACGAAATTTCAAGAGAAAAAAATAAAAACTATCAACCTAGACGTCTGTATTAAGGGAAAATAGCCTTCGGGGCCCCTGGGTGGCTCAGTCAGTTACGTGACCGACTTAATCCCAGCTCAGGTCTTGATCTCAGGGTCATGAGTTCAAGCTCCGTGTCGGGCTGCACGGTGGGTGTGAAGCCTGCTTAAATGGCTAACTGAACATAATAAAAATAATAATAATAATAATTTTAAATACTTTAAAATTTTTTTAATTTTAAAAATTTAAAGGGAGAGAAAATATCCTTCAAAAATGAAGGTTCACCAAGACATTTTCAGATAAAACCAAGTTCAAGGACTCGGTTACCAGCAGGTCCATACAGCCCAACACCTAAAGCAAGTTCTCACGGGGTTAGGAAAATGATAGTGCGCGTTATGAGCTCAGGTCCTTGATGAAGCATAAAAACCATCATCAGAAATGCCAAATCATGGGCAAGTGCAAAAGACTTTTTTTTTCCTTTTTGACTTTTTCTTCTTAATCTCTTTACCAGTGATGCGCTGATACCAACAGTAGGTGTGGCACCTGGGGGAAGGCGGAAGGTATCTAGATGTAATCCACGTGGAAACGGTAGCAGCACAGGACTAGGCGTGGACTGAAAACTTGACAGACTTCTGGATTTCATGAGAAGTGGCACATTATTAAGTCATTGCAGACTGAAAAGTAGAGTATCTGTGGTCTGATCCGTAGGGCAGGCACTGGAAGAAATGCAAAGAAATACAGCTAAAATAGGGAAAGTAAGCTCCTGAAAAGTACCTGACAGCAAAACAAAAGCCAGAAATAAGAAAGAGGGAAAGAAGTGGAAGAGACACGTGGAAACAGGCCACACACACGCGCGCGGTGTGTGCGCACACACACACACACACAGACACACACGCACACACAGACACACACGCGTGCACACACACGGGACCGCAGCCATATCGATGATTACATTAAATGGGCATATGGAACCTTTACAAGGACAGGCCATATTATGGACCACAAAAATGTCTGAATGAGTTTTAAAAGACTCAAATCATGTACAGCGTATTCTGTGACCCTGTGAATTTGAATTAAAAATCTATAAAAATAAGAGGGCCAGGACAACTTTATATACCTGCCAATTAAACAACACATTTCTAAATAATCATTGGGCCAAGCAGACATTGTGGGGGGAAATTAGAAATAATTAGACCTGAAGAATAACGTAACTCGGCGTATCAAAATTTGTGAGATGTAGCTAACACCATCCACAGAGGGAAGTTTTTAGCTTTGATAGTTTTATTAGATAGGACGGAAAGTCAAACCAGAGATCTATGCTTCCACCTTAAACTGGAGAAAGAAGAGAATTAAAACCAGAGCAAGCAGCAGAACAGAATAAGAAAGAAAAGAATGTAATTCCATGAAATAGAATAAAGGGTAGAAATGATCATATCCTTTGAATTAATGCATCCGGCACCGTGTTCCTTCAGCGACGGGTGACTGCATGAGATGCCCAGACCGTCACACGGGCTCCGCATCACCGCCTTCACTCAGAAAGACAGTATTTCTTCTTCCCCATTGCGCGCCCGCCTCCCCACCAGCGACCCTGTCCTTCAGAAAATGTCCTGTTCCGTTCCCAGTAGGTGCACACACGCCTCTGTGCCAGCACCCCCCAACCACCATACTGATCAGTGTAGGTCTTTTACTGACTTCCTAAGGGGCTATTTGAAATCTCGGTTGGTCATACAGAGGACTACGGTCACCGTCGCTGAGGACGGGATGTACAGATACAAGGATGGGCATGACCTAGTCACAGCCCACTCCTCTGGGGGTCACGGGGAAGGTTGTGGACGAAGTGGAAACAGTCTCGCAGGATACGGATGTAGGTGTGCGCAGGTGCGTGTGTGTACAGATTTCCCGGGGCTCCAGATACAGGGGATCATTCCCCTTCATGCCAAGGGTTGCCTATGGTCTCTGGTAGCGAGTTTCTTAATCCGCTCTGTGGGTCCGCTCTGTGTGTTCTACTCGAGAAAGCTCGAGAATGTCCTAAAGATTTTATGGACGTGTGCCCTGGTGCTTTATAGGTCACTGTGTAGAGTAGGAGAAGAGATTCAGAGATAAGCTTCACATGAGGTTATGTGGAGAGCAGCTGGAAATACTTTTTCCAGATTGAAAGGACCCTTTGATAAAACGCGGGATCTATTTTTATCAGAAGTAGTTGATTCCTTTGGTGAAAGTGTCCGTCAGAAGCCTACTGAGTTCCTTAATGTCTTCTGTTTCCTTTTTATTTCCTCTCTCGTAGATAAAGAATTCATCTACAGAGAACAGAAAGGAAGTGTGATACTGCGGAATGTTGAAACAAATATTTCTACAGTGTTAATAGAAGGCAAAAAAATTGTAAGTACTCTCTCTAATGACCGGGATAATTTCAGTTTTCCCTCCTGCAAGTCAATAAAGCAGAAAATGACTTTGGGTTTCAACTTTTAGTAGGCACCAAGCAGAAGCAATAAACTTGTAATACTACGGCCTACGCAACTAAAGATAATGTGAAATTGAAACCACGCTAATTTAATAAGACGAAAGCAGTTTCTTCCAGCGTGCGGGACATTTCTCTGCAGGTGTTGGAACCAAGTGTTGCATACCATATATAATTGGAAGATAACGTCCTAAGGCTTTAGACATTTCCAGAACAATTGCAGTAATGCACAGAGACTACTTGAGGAGGCCTTGCTCAGTCTTTGTTTGTTTGTTTGCTTTAAACTCATCTCCACATGCTCAGGGAATGTTAATTAATTTAGACACTGTGCTCGCTCTGATGACATTAAGGGATGTTTATGCTTTAAAATGAGAACTGAGTCGATATGACTGCCACCGCTTTGGAATCTGGGAGAACATGCTTTCCCAAAGATTTCGGTGACGTAAAGAGTCGGAGGTCATGTGCAGCTAAAGATATGCATTAAAAATAGTCACTGAGGTTCTGCACCAAAAATCGACTTCAAGAGAATTCACTTTTTTCTTTCGCAGTATGTTTATGCTCATTGTTAGAAAGAGTAAACCTCCAGCTTCAGGAAATACATTGTTTTTTTTTTTGTCCAGTACACACAGATTTGGACGCAGAACAATGATTATACACCTTTGGTGTGACTCAAGACACAGGTGTCCTGAAATCCCAGAATCCCGGCATTAGAGGAAAACCACAGGAAAGATCAGGTGGCCCCTGGCTTTACAGATGAGGGTCCAGAGCCCAGAGCTGGGGAGTGAGCTTTTCAGGGTCCCACAGCCGGGTGGTGACCCCACCTCCCAGCCCATAGAAATGCTGCTCTACCTCCTTCCCCTCTTTGAGAACATTCAACTTCCTAAATATTTTTATTTCATTTATTTTTGGTGTAAACATACTTTTTCTTTAAAAAAAAATGCTTATTGGGGTTTAGTATTAAGTGGATCCTCCCTTTACCTGACTGTTTGCTGGTGTAATGGAGGCCTAGCAAGGTTACATCATAGTGTAGTTGCCAAAAATGAGAGCTTTGTTGAATTAAATCATACTCTGCAAAGTAAGACCCCAAAAGAAGGAATGTGTATGCATTTCTGCATTAAGAAATCATCTGCGGTAGAATTACTCCCCTAAGAACATCTCATTCAACCCACTCAAAAATACCGAAATGGCAGAAACGGTTTTGTAATATTAATCGAGTGGAGGAAATGATCAGACAGTTGCTGAGGGTAAGTGCATTTTAACATCGGCACGTTATCCCGACCTCCGTGAGAACGTCAGGTCAGCCTAAGCCAGGCCCCTGCACGCACCTGCACTTGGAACAAAACGCAAGAACAGGAACTGTCTTCTCTTGTGCACATCAATAGCTTGTGACAGATCCCGTACTTTAACTAAAATGACAAATACTGACCCGACTTCAGAGACCACCTTAGGTGGGGGAAAGGGAAGAGCCCCTCTGAGTGTTGCTAGGCTTATTCCATACAGGGTCATCTTTTTTCTCTTAAAGGTGTCCTTAGTGACTCGTGTCACAAGCACTGATGACGCACCAAACGTGCCGACCCCGACTGCCAGGTTATTCTTGTCTTGAAGCCCCATTAAGTGCTCCTATAAACAAACCTCAAAAAAGGAGGACGAGGGGAGTCAGTTCGGGGCCCGCACTGTCGTCATCCAGGGTGCGGAAGTCCCGTGTTTGGGTTCTGCGGAGCCTGTCTTTAAAATTCTCGTCCTTCCGTTGCGCTGTCCTTTGTTCCTGCACCTAGAACACGGGTCTGCCCTGGGATGCACCGTGGACTTTCTCCTCCGTTTTCTTGAGCACGTACTGAGAAAGCTCCGCCTGATGGGGTGAGGGGCGAGCTGGCAGGACCGTCTGCACATGGAGGAAGGGAGTGGGCGGCTTCGAGTGGGGACATGGAGCCCCGGCTCTTGGGCGTCCTGTCCTCTTGCCTTTCTGATGACTAACCAGGGGGTCTCTTTTTATTTGAAACTCAGAAGCGTGGAGATGGTTTACATGATAAAACCAACTGGTTTTTGAGGTTGGGCTGTGAAAGCTCTGAACCTGGTGGGGAAATGGACACGGAGCTGTGCATAGGGTGGTCAGCAGGGGCGTGAAATAGTCCCTGCGGCCTTGACCTCTAACCTCGCTCTTTCCTTCTCCCCCAGCAGACCCTCTCGCAGACCCTCACACACAAGGTCACGTTAGCGGGTCCAGGCCCATGGGCCGGCCGCTTCCTCCTGGTCCTTGGCTTCCCGTGACTGGCTCTTTCCCGGGATGGACCCGTGGAAGGGGTGCCGGTGAAGGCAGCCGCCGTGCCCATCCAGCAGAAAAGCTTTTGCGAGACTTGGTGATTATGGAGTGGTGCTCCGCACTCGGCTGGACCACGGGACCTACCCCCGCCCCGTGCCCCCTATTGGGACTGCGCTCTGTTCAGTAGCGACAGGACCTCAGGCCAGTTGACTAAGCTCTGTGCACCTCCATGGAGCATTGTAAGGACGGAGTGACAGGTTACATGTCACAGGCCCGAATGTCGGCATGAGTCACATGTGGTTCCAGAGCGTTAGGCTGGACCGGAGAGCCGGGCGGCTCAGGGCTCGCGGCTCAGGACTCAGGCGGGGGGAGTGTCAGCAGCGGCAGGGGTGGAACCTGCACCCCCTGATTTTTTTAGCTCCTTCTCTGTAGGTGTTCAGGCTAGGCTGCTTCCCAGGCAGGGTCCTCGAAGCTACCACTGGTGGTAGGAATTATAGCAAGGGGCATTCTCTCAACTTTTCAAAGCAGGAAATCAAACCTGAACTTTCACTTGAATTACATGTTTGATATCCCAGGAATTCCACAGCATTACACTTTACTCCTATATTAAACGTAATTTAAATACCAAATGATATATTTTGTTTTTATGCTTCTAGAAGACTCTTTTGTCAACAAATCAACAAATTATATAAAAGTCTTTGTTATGATGTATATTCCATTTTCCCCTGAGAAATGAAACACGATGGTTCCTGAGGAATCTTAGGACTCTCTTCTCTACCAAGGAGAATATTGACTTCTTTTTTCCTTCTTTCTCTTCCTTTGCTATCCATCTATCTGTGTGTCTGTCCACCCATCCATCCATTTATCCACCTATCTATCTGTCCATCCATTTGTCTATCCATCCTTCTATCTGTCCATCTGTCTGTCTATCTACCTATGTATCCATCTGTCCACCCATCCATCTATTTATCCACCTGTCCAACCATTCATTGTATCTGGAAGGCAACTTGACAATGCGTTCAAGATGAGTAGAAATATTTAAGTATTTCTGCTCATCCCAGGGAATTTTTCATAAGTAAAGAATCTAAAGAGTGAAAATATTTGAAGCTGGAGAAGCAATTAAATACAAGTAGATGAAATACGTAGCCATGAAAAGAATAGTTGCGAAGATGATAGTACTATGGAAATGTGTATGCTGTCACCACAAACACCGAAGAATACAGTGTTACAGTTAGACTTCAGCTGGCAAGCGTCAGCCTCATCTCTGTGCACTGAGAAGGCTGGGAAGTACTCACTGCAGCGCGCAAACAGCTCAGCTGGTTGGGTGGGGAAAACTTAGCATGTTATTTTTCTTGGTGATGATTTCCATAATTGCTGTTTCAAAGCCGTTTATTCAATAATTTTAATCAGATTTTTAAGAATTCAGCATCACGTTCCAAAGAGATTAGCCTTCCTCCAGCAATGAATACGGAGGAACCGCAGACGGGTCTGGAAGTGCTTGGAAGGGGAAACACGTGCTCATGAGAAGCGTCCTGTTGCTCTGCTGTATGTCAGGTTTTCTGACTTTTTATATCTTTACTTGTTTAATTACAAATCTACTTGTTTTAATTACTTATTTAAATGACTAAATTAACATTTAAATAAAAAGTCCTTTTGTTCCCTTAATTTATGCTCCCCTTTGATTTTATACAATCACTAGACTGTAGAATTTGAATTTTTATCTGTCTCTAAAAATTAATGAATTATGACTCCTCACAGAGGGGGACATAATTACAAGTATTATTAGACCCATTGCTGAATCTAGAGGAATAATGGGTCCGTGGTGCTGGGGAGGAACTCCAGAATTTGTTAGAGATCAGAACTGGAGACCACTTGTTTTTGTTTTGTTTTGTTTTGTTTTTTTCCTTTTTTTCCTTCATCCAGTGGGCTTGACTTTCACAATTATTAGTTTTCATTTCATTCTGTTTCATCTAATTCCCATCAAGGGCTTCATGTGCCTGTGGTCCCATTTTTGGAGAAGGCAGAAGCCCACCTGCCTGGCTTCTGTCCCCCTCAGCCTCGCACAGCCCTGCGGGCGGCTCAGGACACAGTGCTCCCGCAAGTGGGCTCCCGCGGTGGGGAGGGAGCCCCAGCCCCTGGCTGGTGGACCCACTCCCCCGCTTCACAGGTCACCCTCCTGCTGTGGGTGACACCAGCCCCCCACAGAGCAGACCCTGGGAAATAGCCTGTTATTGTGTATAGTTGAGGAGGCTGAACTTGACGCCCTGAAAGCCCACCGAACTATTTTATTCGCCCCACGGAGTGATTTCGACAAAGTGAAAATCCAGGTTTCTGGCTTTTCTTGAAAAATAGGATTATCTGGCTGCAGCGGGCTTCCTGGTCTCTCAGTTAGCAGACACTGGCTGGTGCAACGGGCTAGCAGCTGTCCATCCCCCCAGACGCTACCCTCACTGACTTCTAGCCAGACTGGCCTCTCAGTTGCAAACCCCCCGAGTCCCAGAACAAAGGGATGGCGCATCCAAAGTCGCCGTCTTCTGCAAGAACGCCGTCCTAAGCCGTGACGCACACTCTGTTGAGTATCTTTTCTGTGTCTGCAGGGTTCTGTCCATCCTCTGTCCTTCTGCATTTTTTTTCTTTTTCTCTCTTGCTCTTTCTTTTTGCTCCTCTTTTCTTTTCCCTCTTCCCTTTTTTTTTTCTATTTCTCTTGTTAAAAGAGCAGGAAACAAAAATATTTTTCATTATAAGTTTTCATTTTCATTTTAAGTTTTTATTTCATAGGCTACTCTGTTCTTACGTCAATCCATTTATTACGTGAGGAGAATATCTTACACCTATGCCTTTAAAAGACCCAAAAAACAAAGTAGCAGCTTCATTTTTCTGGCCCCACACCTGCTGTCCTATGCAGGTTAAGGGTGGCCTTCTGTCACTGTCTCTACTCTGTCGTTTGACATTAAGCAAGTAATCGTTGTCCTCTGAGCAAGGCCCTGGGCTAGACAGGGTGGGTGGGTGGGTGGGTGGGCTGGGCAAGGATTAGTGAAACAAGTTGAGTCTTGGGGAATTTTCCACCCAGATCTAAAGAAGCACACATTTGCCGGACATCTGTTCAGCGGAGGCTCCTCGGGCGGGAGTCCCAGGTGGAGAGGGGAGAGTGGGGTGGAGGGTGGGAGCAGACAGGGCTCGGAGAGGGACGTCCAGCAGCCCCTGGAAGGCAGGCACGACTAGAAGATGTGTGGGAGGTCACATTGTCGC
The DNA here is from genome assembly GCF_002288905.1 of Enhydra lutris kenyoni. Taxonomy (NCBI): domain Eukaryota; kingdom Metazoa; phylum Chordata; class Mammalia; order Carnivora; family Mustelidae; genus Enhydra; species Enhydra lutris. The sequence continues at coordinate 29,286,172 of NW_019154121.1, forward strand.
TCAGCAGTGAGCAGGATGAGTGCTGAGCAGGATGGCGGGCTAAGTCGCCACCCCCGCACAGGTGGTCTGGGAGCGGTTGGAAGGCCGGGTGTGGCATGGGGACCCCGAAGAAGACAGGGAGCAGGCCATCGAACCCTTGACTCAATGCTCCAGTCTTTACTCTGCGGGAAACAGAAAGCGATGGGACTTCTGGGGACAGGCCTGTGTGCTCTAGGAAGATACAGCTCGACCCATGTGAGGGGGATTGGGAGGAAGGAAAGATTGCCGGCAGGGAGCCCCCCGGACCGCTGTGGGCCCCAGGGAAGCGGAAGGAGGTCCTGGTGATGGCGTGACTGGGAAGACAGGAGGGATGACTCTAAGTCCCGCGACACAAGCACAGTTGAGTCCGGGCTGCATTTGTGTGCGGGCAGCTGAGGTCACTGCTATGGGGCTGTGCTGTCTGGGGCGCGGGTCTCACTCGCCCCCAGTCGGGAGGCGTAAGGGGCCCTGGAGCGGAAAGCCGGGGCTCCTTCGAGGAAGAGGGCGCCGCAGGTGCAATAATACACTCGTCTGATTTCACTGAACTCCATGAGCGCCTGTTACTTTGTATTCTTCTTACTTTACAGAGGGAAACACAGGTTTAGAGAGGCTAAAATAGCCTTTTCTGAGTCACATAGCTGGTAGCCGAGACTCCAGGATTGACCTCGGCTTTGTCGAGCTCCCAGCAACCTCATTTCTAGGCCGCATGTGGGGTCCGGCCACAGCCAGCGGCTCAGTACCCAGGAGGGTGCCCGCAGCCTGGGGTGTGTGGTTCCCACCGGGGGCCGTGAGCCCACCTCTGCAGGTCCTGGGGGCCACCGCACATGGCCCTGAAGAAAAGCTTACACATGCAAAATACGGAGTTGAGGCCAGAGACTTTGCTTGCTGGCCGGCCCTTCTGCTCTGTGCCAGCGGCATTTTCACTCCTCTGGCTCTTACAACCCGTGCGGGAGTGCGGCCTGCTCCTGTCTGACTCCACATGCAATGCTTTCCAGGTGCAGGAAGGGCCCGGATGCAGACGGTGGCTGCTGGGCCAAGGGGACTGCCGGGCCCAGCCACGCCCCCCCTTCCTCGTGGGCTGGGCAGGGTGGCTTCCAACCCTCATTTGTCCGAGCCCCACCCCCCGGGGGGTTGCATGCAGAGTCCTCGTGACTTGCTTAATCTTTTCAACATCTGGCTTTGGTTTTATCGTCACTAATCTTGTTAATTTTGTCCTCGTTTTCCTTTATGAGGAGAGTGGCACAAACGCCCGTGGATAGATTGATGCTTCCCGCTCTTCATTTCCTGCCCATTACGTGGCCATTCAGGGTGTTCTATCATTCTCTAGCTCCTTCTTTCCGTAGTGGCCTCCTTTCCTTTCCTGCATTTATAATCACATATGTGTTCATCTACTACATGGAAACGAGACATTAGCCCTCTAGCTACGTGTCTCACCAGAAACATGCCAACGATTTTATACACACGGGGGCTGCCCTATATATATGTAGACCGATATTTTCAAAAGTTGGGATGATGCTATTAACAACTGTGTTTGGGATTTGACTAAATAGTCCTAAATAATGCAAAAGGTAAACCCCTCAGCAGCCTCATCGGCGAGTGTAGACACCAACACCGTAGACGCAGTATTAGGAGTTGGGCTCACTCATGGATCAGATTTAGCATCTGCTCCGAGTCATGTACCCATGACAACAGCGTTTAAATATCCAGAATCAATCAACAAAACCCATTACAACCACCAAATAACAGAAAAATCCTTGTGATGACATTGCAGGACCTTGAAAGCGTATCTGGTTAAAGCTTATCAGCAACGTCTAATAAAATTTCTGGGTGAGATGAGAGTGAAAACCTGCTTAAATATGATGAAAAAGAAAATCCATCAGAGGCCAGCTGGAAGCGAAACCCATTCTCAGTGTCAAACAGTGAAACCATTTCAGTTACGGTCGGGCCAGAATTCTCACCAGCGCCGTTGGCATTTAACATGTTCTTGAAGATGGCAGGACGTGCAGTAGACAAGCAAACTTGGAGGTGGGGAGAGGAGCTAGAAAATGAAAGAAAACGGTCTCTCTTTTCCTGGTAACAGGATTGTATTCCGAAAACCTAGAAGATCTTGATTCTAGTAAGCTGTAATTAATAAGAAAAAATTTCCATATAGCTGGATACAAGAAATAGGTGAATAAATCACTAGCTCTGTCTTCACGAACATCAGTACCTAGAAGTCAGAATAGTCCTTTCACTGCATGAACGAAACTATAGGGTCCTACTTTAAATCTAAGAACCACGTAAGACTTAAACTATAAGATCTTTTTGAATATTTGAAAAAATGTAAGGGTGTAACGTAATCTTAGATAAGAAGACAATATTAAATATGTTAAAAGCTCTTAAAATTGATACCAGACTTGAATCCAATCTTGATTAGAACGATGGGAGAAGCCTAATGTCAAACACCGGGTGAAATATCTTAATTGCCATACACGACGATAAATACCTGAATGGAGCCATAAAAACTGTTAAATGTATGGGAACGTGGACTTGCTTGTCTAATATCAAAACTCACAAGGGAGAATCGCTCTCAGCTCAGTAAAGTAACAGCTAATACGTTCCAGTACTTGTGACGCACAAGGCATTGGAATGACTTTATTGAATTTTCACACTCACCACGGGGCCCAGAGATTATCTCCATTTTATAGAGGAACAGAGAAGGTAAGAAATTTACTGAATTTCACATTGTAAGTTGTGTAAGCAGTGTATGTGTCACAGGCTTTTTGAATCTGCGGTAAAACCTTAAAACCCTCCACATCTGTCTGTGGAGAGCATGGTGAGAGGTGCGAGACTACAGAATTCAGACAGACATTCTAGTGTCTAGTATTTGATACTCCAGGGGAATCGACGGCATAATCAGAAAACACCCGGGACGCCTGGGTGGCTCAGTCGGTTAAGCGTCTTCCTACCGCTCAGGTCATGTTCCTAGGATCCTGGGATCCAGCCCCACATGGGATTCTCTGCTCAGCCAGAAGCCTGCTTCTCCCTCTGACCCTCCCCCTCTCATGATCTCTCTCTAGTAAATAAATAAAATCTTAAAAAAAAAAAAAAAGAAAAGAAAAGAAAACAGCACCAGCATCCCTAATGGTATCTATAAGGAGGTAATGTTGGATTTCACAAATATACAAAATTAAGTCCCACTTGAAGTAAAAGTTTAATATCAGAAAGAAAACTCATTGCTTCGTTTAACACAAAGGAGAGAAATTTTCCAAAATGTGCATTCCAGAGGCTGTAAAAAAAAAGAGCCCTATTTAACTCCCACAGAAATGTCTTCAATTTAAAAAATTAAAAGGCAAAATCAATAGGCAAATAGCAGACAATATTTTCAGTCCTGGGAACAAAGGAAAGGCTAATATCTACAGACTACAAAGACTTCTTCCAAACTGATCTGGAAAGGACAGATAATCTGGTAGGAAACGGACAGAAATATTACAGGACTTGACCTCAGGCAAACCAGAAGCCACGGCTTGCGTGGCTTGGGGATTCATCCTGACTCAGACATTCTGGGAGTGAATGTTCAGGAGCGGCGAGGTGGTTTTGCGTCCATTATTCGCACCCAGTGAAAGGGTGGAGCCACACCTACCATTCACAGTCGTCGGTAACCCTGGGGCCTGGGACGGTTGCAAGCGCATGAAGCCATTCCTGGGAACGACAGTGGTGGACTTCTCGAGAGAGCACAGCAGATTCCTCACTGCCACAGCTTGTGTCACTAGCCGCCGACCCGTCGTCAAGGGACATGAGCCATACCGATTTCCAAGTGCAGAAGGCCATGCTCTTGGCTGGTTTCTGTTGGTGTTACTTTGTATCTGTGACCTCGTGGCCACTCTTACGACACATGGGGTTACGCGTGGAGATATCCATTCACGTATTCAGCGAACATGTACGGAGCACCTGTTACATGCCCGTCCCCAGTAGGCACTGGGAATGGAGGGACGACAAAACCAACCACCCTGCTTGTCAGCTGGTCCCGGCCGTGACAGTGTAAGGCGATCAGAGTTCTCCTCCTAAAATAAACAACTATAAAGCAGGATAAGAGGGAAACGACAGTTTTCATACTTTGGACCATTAGCAGCTCACAGCTGTGATCCCTGAGAGAAGGAAAACAAATGAAATGAGCCCAGCCGTCGTCACCTGAGCATTCCGCCTGCGTGTTTTTGCTGGACCTCCCAGGGAGGGAAAACTCAAGCCTTCTTTCCTGCTGAGTCAAGCAGACAGTCCAGAGTTTGGGGGGGTAGAAAATGGCTACAGTTTATAGGACAGAGTCCCCGAGACGGGGATGCGAACTAGAGAGTGCTCAGAACACCTGCGCGGGGCTCCCTGTGAGACTTGGGTTGATCCTTGTACGTAGACAGTGAAACACCACGAGTCAGGATAAGGTCGAGTTTCAAGCGAAGAACAGTTATCGGATCCTGTAAGACGAAAGATTCCCAGAGCTCACGCCCCGCCAGGAATCAGTTCAGATTTTCCAAGCCACGGGATGTGAAGTCCCAGGTAGAGCAAACCCCTTAGAGGGAAGGGACAGTTGGCCCTAAAATGATAGCTATTATAGAACAACCTTTAAGACATCTTAAAAATGAACTCTGAAAGAATGAATTTAATCCCCACATGATTAACTGCCTGTCATAAAAGCCCAGCGTTCTTGAAAAAACACGAAAAATCCAAGACTCAACAAGAGAAAAGTCAAAATATCTCTTGTTCATTTTTTAAATTACTGTATAAACAAAGAAGCAGGGAAATGTGACCTACAATAAGGAGAAAAAGTGAGTCGATAGAAACCCACAAATAACAGAGATAATAGAATTAGCAGAAAAGCATATTAAAACTGCCGTGATCACGTGTTCCAGACGCTCAAGGATATAAATAAAACCAAGAGCATGATGGGAATAAAAATTAAAGATTATAAAACACCCTAATAAAATTTCTAATGATTAAGAATGAAGCATCAAAATTAAAAAAAAAAATCTCTAGATTAGCAACAGACCTGGGCACTATAGGGAAGCAAAAGGAGAAACCCTGAACTTTAACTAATGTCTGGGTGGCTCAATCGTTAAGCCTCTGCCTTCAGCTCAGGTCATGATCCCAGGGTCGTGGGATCGAGCCCCACATCGGGCTCCCCGCTCAGTGGAGAGCCTGCTTCTCCCTCTGCCCTCACCTCGCTTGTGCTCTCTCTTTCTCTCTCAAATAAGTAAATAAAATATTTAAAAAAGAGAAAAGTCTCCAAAGTGAGAAACTGACAGGAGAAAAAGTCTTTAAACAAAACTTGGACTGCACCTCAGTAATCTGGTAGACAACACGAAATGGGCTAATAGAGATATTATTAAAGGCCCAGAAAGAGAAGACAAAAGAAAGATTTAAAGAAATAATGACTGAACTTCTTAAATTTGATATCAGAACTCAATAAATCTCAAGCATAATAAATATAAATAAAGCACACCAAAGTACACAATAATCAGGTCACTGAAAACTAGTGAGAAGGAGGACATTTCCATGGTGGTCACGGAAAGAGACATACTATGTACAGAAAAATAAGGAACAGGACAACACCTTACCAGATATTCTGCAAGTCAGAGCACAGTGGAATGGCAGCCTTAAAGCTCTGGGGAAAAAATAAAAGTGTCAGTGTAGAATTCTACATGCAGTAAAAGTATCTTTCAACACTCAAGATCAAAGAAAAAAACTGGAGACCAAATCTGAGAGCTCTCCGTGGCCGCACATGAGCACGATGGGAAGCTGAAAGGAAGACCTTTGGAGTAAGAAAAGATGATACCAGCTGGAAACTTAGATCTGCATAATGGAAGGAGGAAGGCAGGAATGGTACAGATGGTCAACATGTAAGTAAGCTTTTAGCGGAAACTTGAAGAAAACGAATTAATCAGTCGTGAAGAAATACATCTGTCTTTTTATAAAAGGGTCCATTAAATTATGTGGTGAAAATGTCCAGCTTAATGTTAACTTATAGAAGGCTTTTATGTTAACTTATATGTTAATATAAGGCTTATGTCTAATTCTTTTCTCCAGTCCTACACGTTGACTAAAAGACACAAACATTACACGTAAAATCTTTGGAATGTGTTAGGATTTTCCTGAGCCGGACACACAGGAACAGGAATCGGATACAATATGGGGTGGGAGGTAACTCCAGTAAAAAAGGCAGGTTTCCTCTATCCTTATGTCCATAGGCTCCCTTTAGTACTCCTAGAGGACTCAAAGTTTTAAAAAGCAGGACCCAATTATAAGCCTTCTATGATATATACTTTCAATACGAAGACATAGGTTAAAATTAAATGGATGTAAAAAGATAATTCTCTGCAAACACTAACCAAAGGAAAGCTGGAATGGTTATATTAATATCAAAGTAGACTACAGAATAGTCCTTATTACCAGAAATAAATATAAATATTTTATAATGATAAAGGAGTCGGGTCCTTAAGAAGGCATAAGAATCCTGAAGGCGGGGCACGTGATGTGGTGAGCACTGGTGTTAGAGGTAACTGATGAATTATTAATGCTACATCTGAAACTAATGATGCACGGGATGTTGGCTGATTGAATTTAAATTAAAAAATTTAAAAAATTGGAAACTAGAATCCTGAAGGTGTATGCCCCTAGCAATAGCCTTGTAAAATTTAAAGCAATAATCGGTTGAACCAAAACCCAAAATGGACAAATCCACAATTCGAGCTGGAGATTCCAACAATCCTCTCCGAGAACTTGATAGAATTTAGAAAGAAAGACCAGTACAGAGACCGGAAGCCTTGAAAACTCTGTTACCAACTGAGCTGCCCGACGTTCGTGCATCACACCACTCAGCAAAGCAAACGACACATTCGTTGTGTGGTACATGGAACACTCGCCAAAACTGACGAAAGTGTGGGCCATTTGACAAGTGTCCACCGATCGCAAATGCTGAAAATTATACAAAGGATCATCTCTAACAAATACATAATTAAACTGGAAATCAATGGCAGAAAATATCTGGAATGTAGCCTGATGATTAAAAATTAAACAACCTGCTTTTAAGTGACAAACCAGCCAAAGGAGGAACCAGATGAAAATTAGATAATAGTCTGAAATGAAAGAAAATTAGGATGTATAACATCAAAATTTATGGTGTACAAGTTGGCAGCCCTCACAAGGCAATTTATGGCTTTAGGTGCTCATAGTATTAGATTTAAGCTTTCACCTTAAGAAACTAGAAGAAAAACAAGAAATTAAATGTAATTACACAGAAGAAAGGCAGTAAGGAGAAGAAATCGATTGTATGTGGAAGAAAAAACAGTTGGAAAAAACTACAACAACAACAACAAAAAACACCAAACTGGTTTTGGGGAAAGATCAACAAGATTGATTAAGAACAAAGATAAAGAGCAAACACCAATAATACGAACAGAGGTGTGGAGAGAATAACGGCGAGTATTAGTAATAGCTTTAGATCAATAAGTTTGACAATGAAAATAAATGAATGAAATGTAATGAAAAAGTCCTTGAAAGATACAAATTACTCCCGTTTCCTAAAAATGAAATAGGTAGCCTCAGTAGTCCTACATCAATATGAAAAATTGAATTAATAGGACGCCTGGGTGGCTCAGTGGGTTAAGCCTCTGCCTTCGGCTCAGGTCATGGTCCCAGGGTCCTGGGATTGAGCCCCACATCGGGCTCTCTGCTCAGCGGGGAGCCTGCTTCTCCTTCTCCCTCTGCCTGCTGCTCTGCCTACTTGTTCCCTCTCTCTGTCAAATAAATAAATAAAATCTTTTTTAAAAATTGAATTAATAGACAAAAAGCTCCATGTATAGGAATCTCAAGGTGCAGATGGCTTCATTGGTGAATTCAGTGTTTAAGAAAAACATGTCATCAGTTCTGCGCTAAGTTACAAAACAAACAGAAGAGGAGGAAATACTTCCTAAGTCATTTATTAGGCTAGCACTGCCCCCCAAATAAACAGACGAGGTTATTAGCAGAAAAGAAAACCACAGACTAATTTCCCTCATGAAACAGGCACAAAATCCTCCACAGAGTAGCAAATCCCGTCCAGCAAAGTATAAAAGGCAAATTCATCGCGGCCAAATAGAGTTTATCCAAGGAATGCAAGTTTGCCTCAGCATTTGAACATCAATGAAATGTACCATTTTGACGGACTAGGAAAAGTAGAACAACATAATCATCTCAGTAAATACAGGAAAGGCATTTGAGTTTATTCAACACTCATTATAAAACTCAACATCCATTACAAAAATTCTGAGCAAACTGGAAATAGACAGGAAGGCCTTCATCTGATAACAGATGTCTGCTGAGCACCTGCCGTTAGTCCACCAAATAGTGGGGAGTGAATGCCTTCTCCCTATGATCGGGGGAAAGACGAGGTGCCCACCCTCCTGACTTCTGCTGGGCATTGTGTTAGCGGTTCTCTGGAGTGTAATTAGGCTATAAAAAGAAGCAAACACTCATCCAGTTAGGAAAGGAAGAAAAAGAACTTAGTCACAGAAAATTTGATTACATAGAAAATTCTAAAGAATCTACCAAAAAACTTTAGAGCAATTAATGAAATTAAGCAGGGTTGCAGAAGAGAAGGCTCAGGGTACCAAAATTAACTCTATTTCTGTCCGTTAGCAATAAACAATCGGATATTGAGACATGGATATGTTTTTATGTATACAAAACATCAGTAATACCGAATACTTTAGGGTACACTTAACAAAATATGGGCAAGATCTGTACCCTGGAAACTACAAAGCATTGCTGAGAGAAATTGAAGATTTCTTTTAAAAGCCCTCCTTTGAAGGAGCTTACATTTTAGTGAAGGGAATGGGCACTAGATAAGATAAATAAGTTAAATGTACATTATTATAATAATGATGAAGCCTAGAAAAATCAGGGAAGAGGGTTAGGAAACGTTAGAGGTAGACTATTGGGGTTTCTAGACGTCATGGCCACTAAAGAGAGGCAAGGCCTCACTTAGGAGGTTTTCGAGAAGAAAGCTGACAGGTGACCATCCAGGATGTTTTAGGCAGGAGCAACACCAGGACAAGGACCATAAGGCCAGCCTGTGCCCAGCTTGTTCTGGGAAGGTGTGGACGGTGGCGTGGGTGGGGGGAGGGGCCCAAGGGGCCATACTTGGAGATGGGGACGGAGAGCCGATGGGACCAGGCAGTAGCCCCACTGTTCAGTGGGAACTTTGACTTTCAGTCCACGTGTGCTAGAAGCTGAAGGGGCTGTGAGTGGGGGGCGGGGTGATGATTTCTGTGGTAGAGACGGCTCTGACCCCGGGACTAGAATAGACAGCAGGGGGCAAAGTCAGAGCCTGACACACAGCTGGAGGCTCACTGCAATGGCCCAAGAAGAAGGACCCATGCTTAGACCAGGGTGGGGGCCGGAGTGGGGTAGCTGTTCTGAATAGACTTTGACGGAAGACCCTCAACAGTTTCCGCTAGGCTAGAGACAGAGGAGAAAAGAGAGCTGGGAGCTTGGCCAGAGCGGCTGAGTGGGTGGGGTTGCCATGTCTGAGATGAGGAGGACTGTCCCCGGGGCTGGAGGGAGAGGGGATGGGATTTGAGAGGCTCTGTTTTTATATCCGTTACAATAAGACACCCACTTGACATTCAGTGGAGACCCCTCTGGGGCCGGGGGCAGTGGGATATACATGCCTGAAGCTCAAAGTCAGGTCCAGCCGGGTTCAGGGGGTCTTGGACATGTGGCGATTAAAATCTTCAGCAGGTATCTGCTTTTCACAGCCACGAGCCTGGATGGAATCACCTTGGATGTGATTTCTGATCAAAAAGCAAAGAAACCTGGTAATCAATGTTGGTTACTCCAACATTCAGAGGTCAGGGAAAAGAAGGGAACCAGCCATAGTGCACGAAGAGAAACATTGAGGAGGAGCTAGGAGAAAGTCAGGGTGCATCCCGGAAGCCACGTGGAGACAGGGTTTTGAGGAGGGGAAGGTGCTCAGTGTGCCAAGAGGAGAACTGAGAAGTCATCACGGCATGAAGCCGGTGGTGTCTGGTAACCCTGAGAAGAAGAGTTTGTGTTGAGTGGGGATCAGAACGTGGTAGGAGGGAACTTCAGAGAAGACAGGAGAAAACACAGAGCGTAACTCCCTTCAAGGAGATATGGACGCTCAGTTTTCTAAGGATAGAGTCCGTACTGCCCACAACATGCCCAGTGAGCACGGGAAGTGCCCGTAGCGCGGAGGATTAACTGAGCGCTCTGTGAGCATCATGGTCCGTGCACCAGAGGCTCAGACCCAAGAACACAGACCACTGCTCCCTGCTGCCCGAGAAGGGGAAAGGATGCATTCGTTCATCAGTAGTGACAGTGTCAATTCCAAAAACATTTCTGAAAACCAATTTGACAATATCTATTTGCATTTTTCAAAACAACTTGTAAATCACCGATCGCACCCTTAGATAGCTCTCCCATAAAAAAAAACTGTTCAAAGCTCACACCAACCAGTAAAGAAAGATGGAGGATTTTATTACAACGACACACAGGACAGCCCCTGCTCACCACTCAAAACTGCTGTGTTTACAGACTCGCCCCTGTGCTAAAATGTGTGACATCCAGACCCATGCTTCTGGAGCTTTTGCGGACATTTCCAGGAGTGAGCATAGTGGCAAAAACATTGGCGTTCCAGAGTTCATACTGTGAACACGTGTGTTTTAGTGGGTGTGGCCTTGGTAGTGCCACATTTTCCACGTTTTTGTACTTTTTCTTGGAGATCATGCTGTTTGGAATGGCCCCCGGGGAGAGTGCCAAAGCGCGGGGCAGTGATCCGAAATGCAAGAAGGCTGCGCTGTGTCTTACAGAGAAAACCGTGTTAGATGAGCCGTGTCCAGGCACGAGTCACACGCTGTCCCTGTGAGTTCCGTGTTCATGCATCAAAGGCATATATTCAGAAAGACCCTGTAAACACAAACACGCGTGAGGCGGGCTTCTGCGCTGCTCGGTCGACAAGAGGATTGTGACCAGAGCCTCGCCGAAACCTAGCCCTGTGCTTCCCTGAGGAGCAGTGTGCCTCCGTAGTCTCTAACTCGGAGTCTGTGGACACTGTGCAGAACATAACTACCATGAGTACCAAGAACCTTCTGGAACTACCTTTTAGGAAGGACCGAGTGCGTAAACCAAGGTGTATGCACGGCACAGAGTACGAGGCAGGCTCTGAAGATCGGCAATCCGGGCTGAATGGGTTGTTGCAAGGAAAACCCCAGTGACGGGTGGGTGCGACGCCGTGTCACCTTCCACGGTGGTTACACATCTGTACGTTTGCACCCGGTGGTAGGCTTGTCGGCAGGGTGGCCCGCACCAGGCTGACTGAGGGGGCTCTTCCGAGTGGGCGTGGGGGTCTGCCCAGCAGGGGGAGGGCAGCCAAGGCGGGGAGGGGGACTAAAGGGAAACAGCCTTTTTGATGAGGTCCTGTATGTAAAAATGCTGGTGTGCCATGAAGACATTTGAAGGAAGAGGTCCGGTTCATCGTCTGCACACTGACCAAATTGTGGGTCGGTGTCCATGATGGCTTAAAAGCCAGCTGCAAAGTAACGTGTACAGTGTGATTCTCTTTAATGAACCAGTCTGCTTAGTAAGCTTTTAACCGTACAAAGGAACAAGGGAAACCGTGTTTAAAGATACAGGGAGGATGGGAGCCTTGGTGGGGAAGGGATTCCTGGGTTTCATCTTTACTTCCATTGATTCGTTTCCATAGATAGCGAAAGTATTGCATTGCTGCAACTTGGGGGAGGAAAAATGTGGAAAAGTATCAATTCCCTGAATATTATTTCTCAAAGAAAGGATACTGCCATCTTGAATACACTTTAGCGAGTCAGCTGCATACAGACTTTATTAGCAGGTTTTGAAAACGCCGCCAGCAAGCATGGATTTGCTGCGAGATTCTGAGCTGTGTTATTTATATGTAATGCTGTAAAATCCTTTGTGTGTTTTTTTTTTTCTTTTAGGAATCATTAAGAGCCATCCGATATGAAATATCGCCAGATAAGGAGTACGCTCTGTTTTCATACAATGTGGAGCCAGTAAGTACCGCTTCTGTCTATTTAAAAAAAAAAAAGTTTCTCTCTTTTGAGACCTTATTAAGTATTTTCCCTTGAACCTTCATTCTGAGTGATCTTGGAATCCTGAAAACAGTGGGTGAGTCCTCTTTTTATGCCACACCGCCACCTAGGAGAGAAAGAGAGGTATAAAAATCCCTTTGGCAGGGGCAGAAAAAATAAAATCACTCCTTTTAGGGGCAATTTCATAGGATTTTCCTGAGGGAGAGGGTGAGACGTTGTCTTTTTATAAAGATTTATCTTACCCTTTCGTGCAGTCATTTTTCTTCCCATTTTCTCAATCATACCATAAATTTTACCCTGAGAACAAAAAAGCAACTGCCAGGTTCTCCCTAAGCTCAAATAAAATGTTAATTATCTCCTAGCCATTGTAGTATTCTAGAGAAGACTTGAAATATCACTTTCATTATATAAATCCCTGTTTTTAGCACTTCATCTGTGAGTCTCCCATAACACCGCACCAGGATTTTCCATAAAAATCTCACCCTGGGCTTTAGCGGCAGCCTAAAACTAGCTCTTTTTTTTTTTCTTTTTGTCTTTTAACAGGCTCATATTTTAAAATCCATCTTGGCTCCTTAATTTTAAATGAGCTAGAAGGTGAAATTTATTTGTGTAAGGGAAGCAGATGTTCAGCTTACAAGAGATTAGCAACTTTAGAAATGTGCATTTCTGGAACTTTAGTCTCCAGTAAGTAAGAGAGAGACTTCTACTGCCTTTCATGTTCTTCTGAGACCATTCTGTCCAGAGTTTTGTCACGCTTCTGTGAGCTCTCAGGGGACCTGCATCGTCAACCCAGCCTGAAGAGCGTCCCGGTGGGCTTGAGAGGCTCTTGCCCTGGCAAGAGGAGAGCAAGCTTGTGGCGTCACAGCCCAGGGGAGCTGCTGGCAGGCTGGTTTACGTGGAGATGCGAGTTCAGTCCTAGAATTTTTAGACTTTAAGAGTTACTTGACTACTGGATTATTTATTGGGAACTTTCATTTTTTTTCCATTGAAATGTAGATCTTTAAAAAAAAAAAAAACTCCACCTCCACTTTTCCATTTTCTAATTTTTTTTAATGTCCATTATGTAAAAGTTTTCATGGTTCCCACCCACATCCTGCGGAATCGCTGGTCATCTTTATCTGTTGGATTGGGGATGGTTAGTGGGGTGGATATGGTAAAAGGCAACTTTTAGCCTTGTGATTCTGCATGTCCTATGCCCAGCCCTAGCACTCGCCTCTTTAAAGCTTCCAGCACACGGATTTGTACATGGATCACTGCGTGCTTCTGGTCCTTTCATGGAAACTACCAAAAATATAATCTCTACCCTTGAATAAGAGAAAAAATCAGCAGATCCTTGAAGGACTTTCATGGGGATGAGGTAATGGCTTTGTCCTAGGGTTCTCGGGAAGACACAGCCAACACCCAAGTGAGAAAAGCATAGAAAGACAGATTTCGGGTCCTCTTACTCCAGACCATCTTTTAACAATAGGAGCACCCCTGCGATGGGAGCTTCCTGCTTCTGGAAGCCTTCAGAACAATGTTTAGTTATTTGTTCTCCCAGATCGTCCTCTCCCACGTGCTCCATGGAAGCATGTGGGCCCATCCACGTTCTGTGGTTCTGTGCGTGGTGGACCTCGCCACTTTTCCTTGTCTTTCCCCCACGCTCCTTCTGCAAGAGCGCCCTGGGCTCCCCTTCCAAGTGCTGGCTACTTCGGGGAAGAATTCTTTGCTGAATGTGAGCCTCCACCGTACAGAACACACGCGGGAAACAAGAACCTTGGGAGAACCCTTTCTCTCCATGCAGCGTCCGTTCACCTTCAGAGTAGGATTGCGTCATTTCTTTCCTCAACCGAGGAAAAATAGAAGACATTCAGAGTGGATTTAGTGAACAACAAAAATAATTCGAGTGTGGAAAATGTGCGCGCTACATTAAAAAAAAAAATCTGTCAAAATGGGTACTTGGCAGTTGAATCAAAGCAGCACCCTCCCTGGTTTTCAAGGAGTGAGCCGTTCCCCTCGTACATTAAGCAGGGTTCCGCTCTGCGGGACGCGTTAGCCCTCTAGTAGGGTCTCCGCCAAGGAGACTGGGAGCTGGGTTTCAGGAATCACTGCCTAGCTGGGTAAACCGAGAGGCAGATACTTTTAGAAAAGGGCCCGGGTTGTAAGGGGATGGTCTCGGTCTCTAATAGTGGAGGAAGTAGAACAAAGCAGGACTTCCAACTTCATTTTCAGTGTCAATATGATTATCCCCGGATGTCCTAAAAAAAAAAAGAAAAAAGTCTCATATTCAAATACAGTTAAGAACTCTAGTTTAAGTAAAATTAAGTAAAAAAATTTTCTTTACTGCAGGATGTTTTGAGATTTTTTCATATTCTCAGGAGGGCTGTACAGTGTTCCCCAAGAGGGTATTACAACAAGGGATTCCCATCTAATGGTAAGGGAACTGGAGTTCTGTCTTTGGGACCGTGTTTATCACGATCTTATTTGTCTGTTTCAAAGGCAGCCAGGATACCTTCTTTCTAGGAACTCATTCAACTCTTCGTTGCAAAGACGATCATAAAAAAATATTTTTTGTAGGAACCAACTGTCTAATGACCAGGCATCTCTCCTTTGATAGAATAATGTTTCACGATAGAATAAATGTTTCATGTGCAATAAAACATGTGCAAAACATGCGCAAAAATAAAATATCGGGTCACAGCTTCTCCCCCAAATCCAAATGCCGCACATTGCATTGGGAAAACGTAACCCCTCCGAGCCCGCTTCTCTCTGCTGCCTGCTCACGGCGGACGTGCAAGTGGGATGTCGCCAGGCTCAAGTGCGTATCAGAGCAGAGCCCGGCTTCTCGCCTTAAACGGGGGTCAGTGTGTATCTAGCCATGCTGCCGTGGGGACGATTGTGATAGCACACGGGGGACACTTAGCTGGCAGACACGGGGGCCCCGACGACAGTGTCCCTCGCCAGGGCCTGGACATGGAGTTCTTTCCTCAGGAAGATTCGAGCTTCTTCCAGCCCACGGTGATGCCTCCAGTTACTTTTTTATCAAAAACAAAAACAAAAACAGGCACTTACTGTGTGCAGAAAAGATACGCTATTTGCACCACGGAGCCTGGACCGTAGTCGTGGAAGCGTGCAAACCAGGCCACACAGAACTGCTGAGTTTCCTGAGCATCAGACAAAAGGATTCGGCCCAGTTAGGTAGACCCGGAAAGGCTTCCAGGAGGCGTCGAATCCTCAGCTGGACATGGAGTCCTTGTGGCCTGAAGGTGTGTGGTGGAGAAGAGGTACAGAGAGCCCAGTGAGGCTAGAAGGAAGACGGGGTCCACCCATTGGGTTTGGGGCTGCAGGGAGGGTAGCAGAATCTGGAGCTGTTCACGGGTTTGCTTTTGCTACTGAGTTTCAAGGGACTCTGGGATTTTCATAAGCGTTTACAATTTACAAGTCGGTAACCGGAAAGATGGGTGTGAATTTCCAAAGCAGTGTCTGGAATAGAGAAAATCCTCGAAGTAATTAACTTAAAGGGGGAAAATACAATCATGGGCATGATTGGCGTCGCCCACGGAGACCATGGCGGGGAGGGTATGGAAGTGAAGAAGGCTTGAGACTGGGCCTTGCAGAAATTGGATATGTCGTAAAGATTATCAAGGATGAATCTTCCAGCGAGTAAGAAGAGAGGCTGAGCAGCAGGAGGAAAGGCAACAAAGCATCTTAATCATGTGTGTAACAGAAAGGAAATGCTCCCAAGGGGAGGGAAAGGCCCTCACTGTGGCATCTGGAAGTTGTGGCAGCTCTGGGCTCAGCCCCCAGGCAGGGCTTCCTTCTCTGCAGGTGACCTCTCTCCTCCTTGCGGCCAGAGGTGCCATCCACAAGATGCTGAAGTCCTCTCGGCCGCAGGATGGGTCACCGTCGTGACCAGCTTGCTCTGGATGCCCTTGGACCTTCTGTGGAGCCTTGTGCACTTTGGAAGTCTCCTGGGGGGCTGCAAGAGGGAGCATCGTTCCTCAGCCTCTGTCCTCCATCCCCGAAGGGTGGGCCAACCCAACGAGCACCAGCAAGCTCGAGGGGACGGGCTGGGTAGGGCGGTCCGCACGCAGAGGGGGCCGGGAGAGAATGAGGAACAAGGACAGATGGTCCAGAAGTTTGGATACGGGTAGGGAGGCCATGTCTGGAGGACAAGAAGAGTTGAAGGGAGGATCGTTTAAGGTTAATTTTATCAGAGCAATTGTGTGTGTCTTCCTCTCATTTTTTCAGACGAATGGCAATGTTGGGGTCATTTCCTACTTGTTTGACATTAACTGGTTTTATTTGCCCATTTTTTAAAAGATTTTATTTATTTATTTGACAGACAGAGATCACAAGTAGGCAGAGAGGCAGGCAGAGGGGAGTACAGGGGAAGCAGGCTCCCAGCTGAGCAGAGAGCCTGATGCGGGTCTTGATCCCAGGACCCTGAGATCATGACCTGAGCCGAAGGCAGAAGCTTAACCCACTGAGCCACCCAGGCGCCCTTATTTGCCCATTTTTGCATTGTCAGCTACTCAGAGAAAGACAGTTTTTTTGTTTCGGGTTTTTTGGGTTTTTTTAATCTCCCATCTCCCCCCATCGCTGGCTCGAGATCATCTTCTTGCGTTTGGTGCTCAGGCCGGCTCCCCACACGCAGGCTGGGGCGTTCGGACGCGTCAGAGCAGCAAACAGGCTGAGCCTGGGGCGTCGGGGAGACAGCATGCCCAGCGCTTGTGTCCTAAAGTCAGCCAGGCCTTCCCGGTTGCATTCTGTTTGTGAGAAACACGTCCCTGGGCTCAGCCCTCTCGTGAGGCGAGCGGACTCCGCAGGGAGCAGGTGCGGGCAGTGGGCGTCGTTGGGAGCCCTTCACACGCTGCCCGGCACACCGTGTGTAGGGAAGTATGCTTCCCCCCATCTGTGGGGCCCTAGAAGGTCCTGCATCGTGCTAAAGAACGCAGGACACCTGCGGGGGGATAATCACCCACTTTCTTCCCCAGCCCCGAGTGCCGAGAAGTTGGAGA
The DNA here is from genome assembly GCF_002288905.1 of Enhydra lutris kenyoni. Lineage (NCBI taxonomy): Eukaryota > Metazoa > Chordata > Mammalia > Carnivora > Mustelidae > Enhydra > Enhydra lutris. The sequence goes on from NW_019154121.1 coordinate 29,303,288, forward strand.
AGCCTGGGGAGGGCCTGGGCTGGGGGCAGGAACACCGGGCGGTCATCACTCCTCTGCAAGAGGCTTGCTGATGACCGAGGGGGACCAAACCACTTTAAATTTTCATCAGAGAAGTGGGGATACTGTGTCGTTCATTAGTGACTTGGGGATATCATGGGGACTGATGATGGAATAACCCACCTGTCTGGGTCACCTGCAATTAACTGATGCATGTCAGAAGATGCCTCGCCCAGATCCTGATACGGAGTGGATTCTCCTCTGTGTAATCCCTTTTATTATCTTATTTTTATTGTACTTTCAAACTTGGTGGCGTAAAGTTGCAGCATATATCCACGGGAGCTCGGTGTTACAACGATCCTCTTAGGAGCCCAAGTGAAAACTTACTCTTTTTTTATATATATACTACCTCCAGAATCTCAAATTTAGCAATAAAATTAGAATGCAGGGAGAAATCATTAGGTCATTAAACGTGGACATATTCCTCGTGGTTTCCTGGTACGTATCTTAGAGAGCTTTTAAAGTTTTGTGCTGGAAAAGGAAAGCATACAAAGAAGTACTGTTACGTTCTTTTGTTCTTCTCCGGATTACATATTAGTAGTTAATGATGGCACCGCCTACTCGTTGGGGAAATTAATCAGGTAATTTGCTATTCTAAATGCGGATGGTGGGTCGTAGAGCCTTCCTGGGCCTCTAACCCTGAAAACTTGTAGACCTTCTGCCATCTCTGTTTTTCCTCAAGGGCAGTGGTAAAAGCCGGTGTCACAGCACAAAGCGCCCAGTCCCTGAGCTTCCCGGACCCTGTTGCCTGTCGGAGAGAGGGGTCATGTCCAGCCTCCAGCCCCTGCTTCCCTGCGCCCGGGTTTATCCAGCTCCAACCTGAGAAAGGGGGAGGTGATGCTGGGCTTTTCAAGGCAGAAGTCTGAAGCAGCTTCCCATTTGAGCATTTCCTGTGCTGCTCCTCCCTCGGGGAGAGGCCCTGTCACCCACGCATGCCGCCTGAGGGACTGTGATCTTCTAACTCAGATAAAGCTTGGACAGTCCTGACCAAGCACGTTTGGTGGGGTGACCGTGCCCTGAATCGGCCGTGCACCTGTCAGGTGGGGTCACCCGTCACCTACATCTGGGAAGTTTTATAGACATAAGGGATTAGTGGCAAATCGTTGGTCCCATATTCAGGGGCTGACTCTGTGGCAGATGAATTTATGTCATTCCGGGAGATAACCTCCTGCAGCGAATATAGCCGTGGTTGTCGCGTGGTCCCGTGGTTCTTAGCACACCCCTTCTCGCTGGGAAGAACCGATGAAGTCTTTGCCCGGGGTGTCTAAGGGAGACGTGCTTCTTAATTCTCAGGCTGTTGGACTAGATCTTTCCGCTTTATCTGAGAGCCTTTTCTGGGCCTGTCTCTGGGAACGCTCGGTGGCCAGCGGTTCTCGCTGGAGGAATCGCCTCGCGTTTCCAGGTGTGAGGGCTGATGCCAGCATCGCAGGGAGCCCCCGTCTCCATCCGCAGCCGCCGGCGGACACGGAAGAGTGAGCCTTGGTCAGGCCTTGCTGCAGCCGCCCTTCTCCAGGGCCCAAGGCCGCCCTGTCGCCTGGGAGTACTCCCAGCCCTTACCCTCTTTATTCCGTGATCAGATCCACTGTCTCCTTTCCAACCGTCTTTGCTTTAGCAGGATCTGGGCAGGAGATTGCCCACACTGCTGTGTGAGCACCCTGAGAGTGGGCTGGTAGCTGCCCAAGGCCCGGTGATCTGCCGGCCGTGTCCTCTATTCAACGACTAAACAGTGTCATTCGGGTTTTGAGCACCTGTTTGCACACAGCACCTCTCGGAGCGCTCTGCACGCGGTTCCGCACGCTCGTAAAAGTCCAGCAGAGCCCTGTCCCTGCAGAACCACGCGAGGGCCAGGTCTCCGTAAGGCAGACGGGGTGGGTTTCCGCCCCTCGGGAGCCGCCTGTCTGGTGTCACCGACCGGGCATAAGTTCTTCCTCCCCTGGAAGTTTGGTTGTTTTTTTACTGTTTTGAAATGATAGGCTCTTAGCATCTTTTAGTTTATTATTTTTTATAGTTGTACGGTTTTAACACAAGCTGGTTCAAAACATACGCACACAATTTGGGTGTTTTGTCTATGTGCCTTTCTCTTCAGGTTTTGGAGCTAAATTTTTTTTAAGATTTTATTTATTTATTGGACAGAGAAAGAGATCACAAGTAGGCAGAGAGGCAGGCAGAGAAAGGGGGAAGCAGGCTTCCCGCTGAGCAGAGAGGCCAATGCGGGGCTCGATCCCAGGACCCTGAGATCATGAGCTGAGCCGGAGGCAGAGGCTTAACCCACTGAGCCACCCAGGCGCCCCTGGAGCTAAATTTAAAAGCATAAAACAGCTTAGAAATCCGTGGCTCAAACAGCGGTGTTTTTCTCAACCAAATGCAAACATTGTTGAGGTCATTGTGTGTGTGTGTGTGTGTGTGTGAGATGCTCTGGCAAGGGGGGTGGGTCTAGGAGCCTTGAAATAGCGCATGGATCAGGAAGTTTGAAGACGCACACTTTGAGTACAGTCTCCGTGGGGTGCCTGACGTCCTGGTTGTGGGGTGGAGCCGCAGAAGAGGCTGCTTCCACGTCCCCCCACGTGGAAGATCCACCAGGAGCCCTGCGAGGAGGCGGGGCCTGCAGCACGGGTGGGCGTGGCCGTGTGCCGTGGGCTGCGAGTGCCCCTCAGCACCGCAAGCTGACCACTGCCTCGGAAGCCTCGGTCTCTCTGCCGCTCCTCTTCCTCCCTCTCCGGGCTGGTTTCCACAGGCGGCAGATGCTCTTTCTGACTGAAATAAGGTCAGGTCGGTGCCCTGGGCCCGTGGCTTTAAGCACAGACTGGTGGGAGGCTGGTGTCTGCAGAGGCCTGGGACCTGCATGTCCTTCTCCACCTGCTCTGTCTGGCCATAGCGGCCTTCTCTCTGTGGCTCTAACGTGCCGACCCCAGGGCCTTTGAACTCCTGTGCCCTCTCCAGAACATCTGGCTTCTGGGAAAGGGCCCCTCCGTGTGGTTCAGGAAGGAAGGAGGAGGCGACTGAAGACATCTTAGAGTGGTGAGAGGATCACTGAGTTTCTTTCGAGGCATTTTCTTGTTTTCCCTGTAAGTTGTGAGATAAGGTTACTAGTGACAGCAGAGGCGTGGGGGGGTCTGAGGGAGTGTGGCTTGAAGGGAGCTGGGAGTCTCAGGCAGCAGGAAAGCCAGCCGCCCACCCGACCGCTGGTGGGTCAACAGGTTCGTTGGGGTCCGGTGTTCGGTACCAGCTGGGGCTGGAAATCTGGCAGGTGAGGGAAATCGGGAGTTAAACAGTGTTTTGAGGAAGGCGTGATTTTCGGGAGGAGCCATGGAGACTCACGGGGCTGGGGAGGGCAGTGGGGCCAGGCGGGGCCGCAGGAGGAAGAGGGTCGGGAGTCTGCGGTTGTCGGGGGCCGTGAGCACAGGTGGCGGAAGGACAGGGGCAGCTGTGGCAAAACGGGGCCGCACTCCCGGCAGGGACGGAGGACACACGTGGCTGCGAACCGTAGGCAGACGTTTCAGGGGATGCCACGGCGTGGAAGGTCGGAGAAGCGAGGCAGAGGCTCAGACGGGACGGTGAGCAGCTTGAAGGAGATGGCGGTGGCCTCAGTTTCCCCAGGTGAGCAGCAGTCCCTCCTAGAGGCCACCGGCCTGAGCCGGTCTCTGAGTCATCCCGAGGAATGAGGGAGGTCTGTCATTGGTAATAAAAGAAATGAGGAAATGTGCATGGAAATGAGGTTTGCTGAGTGACACGGCGAGGGATTAAATAGAGAATACTTAATTGCTTCCCTTATGAACAGCCATCATTGTAATGTAGCGAGGAGGAAAAATGACTCAAATTCTTCCTGAAAGATCCGTTCCTCGGTTCCAACTTAGCAGTCCATTACTGTGGGTGAGCTCGTTAGCGACAATTACGCGCAAAGACACAAAGCTGATTCATGTAGGACGGAACTGCCAGGGCCTTCGGAACAACAATTAGGGCTCAGAGACTTTCACGGAGATCATGATCTCTACTCGGTGGTTGGAGCATTTTTTTCTTTTACTAAAAACTGGAAGGAATTCATCACTGGGAGCTCGGGCCAGTTCCGTCCGTGATCTTGGGTTCCAACTACCGTCAAGGAAAATGGTTTAGCAAAATGTTCCACGGAGATGCCGTCCAGAGTATTTCCAACGATACCTACCCACGGCCGCGCTAGTTCAGCGGTAAATGAGACCGCCCGTTTCGGAAACAGGTCAGGACACGTTTCTGCTTTTCTCAAAGGCAACTGAAGTTACTATGTTTATGAGAACAGATAGACTTCTCAGAATGTAATTTTTGGTTTATGATGCTCCCAGTTTTTTCCTAGTGTTCTCTACAATGAGGAAGCCATATAATTTGAAAAACCCCAGGCTACGCTCTGTGTGTGATAGAAAGAGTGCCTTGTAGTTTCGTATTCTGCTGAATAGTAGGTTTTAATTTTCCAGCGGTCTTTTCCCGTCTTACGGGGTTGCTTTGCTCCTGTGCGCTCCTGTAGGACAAAGCCTGAAAATGGGAGAGGACGTGTTCAGGGTTCCTCAGTCACGTGATAATGCACGTGAACGTCAGGGCCTGGCAAGTTTTACTGACGCATCTGCTACGAGGGGACTTCCGGCCAAGTCCATAACCACAGTTTTTGAATCTGCAGAAATTAATGAGCAGAAGTGATGAGTTGCTTGAATGAGCCTTAAATTGGGTGCTACCCCGGGCCTTTCAGTGTCTCGCCTCTGCTGGACAGTGGAGCCAATGTAACAGACATCAGACAGCTTGGTTTTGCAGGATTTCCCGTGTGTCCTCATGCATGCATGTGTGCACACGTGTGCGTGTGAGTGTGTGGTGCGTGTGAAGGGAGAGTCGATGTCTCCATCAGAGGCAGGGAACAGAGTAGGAGTGGGCGGTGTTATTCCTCCAACATCTCTGCAATCTGTTATATAATTAAGAAATTATAAACTGGAAAGATAGTCATCCTTCAGAGTGGAGCGAGCCCCAGCAGGCCTCATTCCAGAATCAAGCAATCCACCTAACCCACTCATTCTGGGCTTTCAGAATTTTTAATTTTTTTTGGCTGCCACCACAGCTACCAGAGATAATTATCAAAAGAAGGAAAACCTTTTATTTTCTTAACATGGACAGAAATTCACAAGTGGGTTTGGTGGGTGCTTTGATGACGGATGAGAAGAGAGGAGAGAATTAGTGAAATCGTCCCACAGTTTAATCTACATGATGTCAAAATAATCACTTCTTCTTGATTTCCCTGCTCCGAATGAACCAGGAGTTTTGACATGCCCGAGACCACGGGGTGTTCTTAAAATCCAGGTCAAGGGGTGCTGCTGGCAAACTGCCCTTTGAGTCGTCCAGCTTGAGTGTCGGTCACGGCCTCTGCCGGTGGTCACCAGGTGGGGAGGGGAGGTGGTGGGCCCAGTGTGCCACGAGGAGCAAAGGGGCAGGTGGGAAAGGAGGAGACAGGTCCTCCGTGCCAGTCCATTCCCTCATATGTAAGTGTGCATTCCCCCTGGACCCCTGAAGGAAGAGGGTCGTGGAGTGAAAATCCAGGAAGGGTTAGGAGCGTGAGAGCCAGGGAGCGACTTCTGAACCTGGAGTGTCTCCCCATGCACAAGGGAAGGAGGGAGGGAGGGAGGGGGCTGGGAAGCCGTGAGGACCAGGAGGAACCCTGGAGAGGTTGCGCACCACTGCCAGCCCTGCCCGCCTCCCCGCTGTGCGCTCTGTGCGCGCAGCAGCCTCGGGGACCAGGGGAGGGAAAGTCAGGCTCCAGTGGACGAGAAGTGAGCGAGGACAGGGGTGCTGAAGGTGGGGTGAGCGCTGCCCGACGGAGTGATTGGGCTTGTTTGATGCCCTGGTTATACGTGTCACCTTGTTTTAGTCTCTTGTCTCCCAGAATGTCCCAAGGTGACTTAGAAAGCCACCTATGCCCTCCCTTTGCCTGCCCTTCGTGCTCTGTCCGGCATTTCTGGGTCTTGCCTGGGTGCCCGGCACGTTTCTGCCAAGAGGCAGGATCAGGTCTCCTGCCCCGGGGCTGCTCCTGGGGATAACAGGAAAGTGAGCCCTGGTTCCCCACTGCTTTGCGGTCCTCAAGGACAGCTGCGGGCTTTGTCTTCCTGCTGTGAACAAATGCAGATTTGCAATGTGTTCTGCTGCCTCCCAAAGGCACCATCGCCCCCGCTCTGTGCCTGGTCACAACAGTCTTGTCAGGCGCCTGCTTCAGAAGCAGAGGAGTTGAGTGGACGCGGGTGTCGCATTGCCCACCTGGCGGAGGGCATTACGTGGAAAACCTAAAACCTGTGCTAGTTAGCAGGTCACAGCTGGACACACTTCTGTGGAGTACTGACGGGAGCAGAGACAGGTGTACAAGGTTTCTCATGATGGCTCCGTTCACCTGATCCAAGGTTTCTAGAATGTTCTGCTATAGTTGTCCCCCACCGCAGTCGGGGGGAAGAGAGAGGGGCATCCCCAACCCTGCCTCGCGGCCCCCTCCCCCGGTGCTTTCCTCGTCCCCTCTGCTGCGCTTTGACCTCCGGGTTCCTGGCCCTGGACCTTCACCGGCCGTCGCCGCAGCCCCCACACATTAGGTGTCTGCGTCTACTCAGATAGATCTTCCCCATCTCCAAACAGCACAAAGCTGGAATTCTCTCTCTCCGTCCACATCAGCAGTAGCACTACCCAGACAGAGGCTCCCAGGTCACCCTCTCTGCTTCATCCCTCTGCACTCACCCCTCCTGTGTGCCTCGCATGGTGCTCAGCTGTCCCACGCCGTGGGGGCAGGTCCCCTGTTCTCCCATTCTGCAGGTTGGGAGTGCGGGGCCAGAGGAGGCTGCCCATTTGGTCCGGGGCTGTGGCTGCCTCGGGGTCTTCTTCTCTGGGAGGCACCTGCTCTGACCCTGCCCTGGTGCCCCACCCCCACGGCGAAGCCCTCCCTGACGGCCTTGGACGTCACAGGCCCTGCGCCAGCACGTGCTCATTTCAAGGCCGGGAAGGCAGCGGCTCTCCTGACCCCTCAGGCCTCGCCCAGCCCCTGAGCACCCGTGCGGGGGTCGGGTGGCCCCTGGCCTGCCTTGTCCACACAGCCTGGCATGGCCGCCACAATTTCAGCCTCCGTGAGTTAAGGTTCGGAAATGCACTTCGGTTAAGCCGAGCATGTGAGGCCTGTGTCCTCTGGAGCAGCTCTTAAAGGCCTTCATCCCGAGGAGGCTTGTAATATCATCAGTGCTCAAGAAGGTTCTGCAGCTCGTCCTTGTAATTAGCCCAGAAGTGTCCCCTCTGGTGGCTCAGAGATATGCATGGTCGGCCTCAGCCCCCCTTAGGTGACTTCTCTGATTTTAGTGTAGAAGGATCTTCTATATAATATGAGGAAAGATGGGATTGTTCTTTCTCTCTCTTTCTTTTTTAAATGTTTACAGGGTTTTTTGGGCTTGGTCTTGGTTTGGTTTTTGTTTTTGGTGTACAGTTCTCTGATTTTAGGCCTGTTGTAGGCCTGTAGAATTCTCAGCACCCCTCAGGATGCTGAGCTGTGCATCGCCCCAGAAAATCCCGTCCTGTGGCTCTCCTCCACGCCGGCCGGCCCCTGGGCGGCCGCTGCTCTGTTCTGTGTCCTGGCAGGCTGGCCTTTTCTAGAATGTCAAAAAAATGACAACAAACAGCGTGTGACCTTTTGAAAGGAGCTTTAAAGAGGAGAATATTTTTATGACCCGATATAGAGAGAATCTTGGGCTTCTTTGGAACATTACTGCCTTCCCCGTGTGCGCACTTAGAGTGTCTTGCTGCAAGAACTTACTTGTCGCTTCGTGGAAACGCAGGACGCCGGGTTAAGCTGTGGACGATGGGCTGAGTTCATGACAGTGATGCTGGAACGCCATCGGGCCTTTGCGGACCGTGCCCCTCTGTCTCCAGAAACTCTGATGACCTTGAGACTGTGACTCTCGATGAACGAAACAGGCTGGGTGGGGTCGGCGTCCTGGCTGGGCCTGGGAGCCGGGACCCCAACGCGGGGACATTTGGGTGGGGTTCTGCTTCTGCGGGCAGCTGGAGTTTTCGGCTGTGGGCAGGAAGAGAGAGTGGACAGAGGAAGAGGCGATCCAGACCGGAGAACGCTCCTGGGTGAAGGCTGGGAATGGGCATAAGTCCAGGGACTGGACAGAGGAAGGACCTTTGTCACTTGTCATCCCCAGGAGCAGCCAGGGCCAGGGAGAAATGTGTAGGTGAGGTTTGCACGAAGCAGGGGACGGCGGGCTGCGTGCTGTGGGGTCCTGCCGTGTGCTGCGTCGCAGGAAGCTGGGTGATGACCGAGGGGAGGACACATGAGGAGTCACATGGAGCGTGGTTGAACCCAGCCCCCACGCTGGGGCACAGGCCTTTTCCCAGACTGGCTGCGGTTCCCTTCCCTGTTTGCTGGCATCTGCTTACACGCACTTCCCTGGCTCGCGTGGTGGCCGGATGCCCGAGTCACGGTGCTGGAGACACAGTGGGGACACCTGAGAAAGCTTGGCTGTCCCCAGAGAGAGCCAGAGTGGCCCTCCCTCCCCGACAGCCCTGATTTCAGCGAAGCCGTGGCACCGGGCATGTGGGCCAAGTGTGGACCATGCCCGTGGCAGAGCCAGAGACAGCCCAGGCCCCAGACGGCACCATCAGGCCACGCTGCAGGCCACGTCCTCTGGGTTCCTCGTGCTGGAAAACTCAGTCCTGTCGAAGCCACTGGCCCAGGGTTTTCTGTTCCTCACAGTTAAATGGGTCCCAGGCCACCGCACGTGCTCTTCTCTCCATCTGGATCTCCTTCTCAACTTTGTGCGGCTGGTCTCTTCCATTGAGAAATGTAGCTTCTTCACGGCAGCTTCTGTGGATGCCCCAGACCTCACATGGAACTCAGCCAACCATGTGCCCATCTTCCCGTCCCCGAGCCACCAGCTCCTCGCGGGCAGGAATGGCCCAGTGCTTCTCTCCACCCCTGGCAGATCATAAACAAGCAGCAAATACTGGTTGAATGAATGAAAGAACCCATGAACGCTGTAGGGTCAAGAAAGGGGAAAACGGGAGACAGTTCTCCGAGTTTCTCCTACATCATGGCCTTATTCAGCTGCGAAGGGCCGTGCCGGAGGGCGAGGGTTGGCAGACCCCTCATGCTGATGGTCTCCCCTGTGCCTGCTGACTCCCCTTCTGAGAGTGAACCTTCTCCGCCTGGATATCCCAGTCCCCACATCTCCTGCCCGCAGCTGATGGCATCACAGAACCACGGGGCTGCAGTGGACCTTCCCAAGATGCAAAGATGAGGAAGGTGACTCCAGACAGGGGAGGTTGACTGCCACGGTCCTGTGACTCGCCGGCGGTGAAGTCAAGGTCAAAATCATCAGTGCGTGAGCCCGGGGGGCTGTCTTTTCCACTGCACTTGTGCATCTGCCCTCCTCACTGGTTTGCGTGGGCACATCTTAGCGGCCAGCAGATAGGACAGACGTTACCGCTTGCGTGTGGGCGGGGCTCATCTGTTCGCAGTCCTCTGTGCGAGGAGCTGGCCAGCGGCTTGAAGTGGAGTCCGAGGAGGCGGGATTGCAGGCGCCAGGAAGCTTTGCAAACACCCAGCTGCTTGCGTGTCCGCTTTCATCCATCGGCCGGAATGAATGCCCGAGCGACCAGGCTCTGGTCCACGATTTTTTCCAGCCACATCTACACCCCCAAATGATAATGGAGAGCAGCTGCAGACAGATCCGGGCCCAGGGCCACAGAGCAGGAGCCCTTGCTGCCTTTGCTGCTGGCACAGGCCCCTCGTTAGGCGCTGGTGGAGATGTGAGGTGCTCTCACCAGGCTCCATGAGTCACGCCACCTCGCCCCATCACTGCGTGGCCCCAGGAGTGTCCACAGAGGAGGGAAGGGGCTCCCAGTGGCCAAAAAGTCTTGCTCTAGAAGATACCAACTATGGGATTGCTATGAAATCACAGAGAGAAGACTGGATCTCCCGGGTTCCTCTTGCTTCCTACAAGGGCATGTGAAGCTGATTTTAGGATGTCTCCCTTCCGAGTATAATATTCGCCTTAGGTCTCCAGCGCCCTCACTCGCTGTGACAGGAGAGGTGATCGGTATGCTAGCTGTCTCAGTCCTGAGACTTCCTGGCTGTCCTTAGTAGCTTGTGATGTGTTCTAGGACACCATCCAACAGGTCCTTCTTAACTGTCTACTTCAGAACCAGGACATCTCCCCAACACTGAGCTAAATAAAAGAATGAGCTTTCCTCCTGAGCTCAGATGTCCATGGGCCTCACCATGTTCATAATGTGCGCATTCTTAGAAACTGTTTTTACAAGCGAAATCAGATTTTCTTGTAATTTAAAAATGACCACAAGAACTATATCTGTGTGTTTGCAACTTGTAATCGCCCCATTTATTGCCGCATGGACTCTGGCCCCCACTCAGTTACCCGGTAACTCGGAGGACAAACCCCTTCTCCTTCATGAGCAGGAGGCTTGTTAAACCCCAATGGGCCGCTCACTTCTCACAAAACCATTGATCAATGGGAAATGGAATCTGGAGGCGCAAGGCTCTGCCCGCTAACCACTCTACCCAAATCTTTCCTTTAGCTGTTACCCAAGCACGTTTGTTCCTAAGCATACGGGTTACTTTGTTTAATTTCTGTTAAATTGTCCTTGGCTGGTGGGGTTGGGTGGGAGGTAGACACCAGCTCTTGTTGTTGTCTGTGGAATGTCCTTCAAGAATTTCGATGCGTCCCAGCCGTCCTCCCACTTGGGTTATGAGTATTGGTTGAAGCAAGTTAAGCAGTTGTTTCCACCTCTTCCTTCCTCTCCCTTCATCAACACAAATGCATCCTTCTTCCTGTGCGACAATGAACATATTCCATGGTGAGAAGGATCACAGAATTTTGAGACTGGAGGGACAAGGACAGGCGTCTGAGTCTCTATGGCATGACTTCCTAGGAGAGAAGGTTCCCATCTCCTATGACTTAAGTCTGTTCTTAGTTCTTTCATTACAAGGATCTCTGCTTGTGCACCACCCTCTCCCAAGGCTGGATGGTTGTGATTTTTACAAAGTTCTCCGATAGACCGATTTCAGTCTGTCTCCTAGGACCTTGCGTCTGCTGAAACTTTATTCCCCTGTGATGCAGCAGGGCTGGAAATGTGCTGCATCTGTGCTGTCCAAGATGGTAGCCACTGTCCACACATGGCTATGGAGCCCTTGAAACATGGCAGCTGTGACGGAGGAACTCAATTTTTTATTTTATTTTTTATTTTCTTGTATTATGTTCAGTTAGCCAACACATAGTACATCACTAGTTTCAGAGGTCGTGGTCAGCGGTTCACTAGTTGCATGTAACACCCAGTGGTGTGTGCCGTCCTTAATTTACAAAGTTCTCCGATAGACCGATTTCAGTCTGTCTCCTAGGACCTTGCGTCTGCTGAAACTTTATTCCCCTGTGATGCAGCAGGGCTGGAAATGTGCTGCATCTGTGCTGTCCAAGATGGTAGCCACTGTCCACACATGGCTATGGAGCCCTTGAAACATGGCAGCTGTGACGGAGGAACTCAATTTTTTATTTTATTTTTTATTTTCTTGTATTATGTTCAGTTAGCCAACACATAGTACATCACTAGTTTCAGAGGTCGTGGTCAGCGGTTCACTAGTTGCATGTAACACCCAGTGGTGTGTGCCGTCCTTAAT